>NW_023998454.1:3304912-3579802 GCF_014805625.2 Glossina fuscipes | reverse complement strand
TTTTCCAAAATAGTTTTTGGGGAAGCTGGTATATCGAAAAGACGTAACGCTCGCACAAATATTGTTTCTAGGTGAAGGCTTAGTTTTCACGAAAATATTTATGCGTGCGGAAAGTTATGCAAAAAGCGATCTATGTACTTTAAGCTTACGGCAATGCATTTTATACCTCAAACATGTAGAAGATAGTAATTATAATCCTTCCACAATGGACAAAATATATTGATGAAAAAAATGTATTATTTATCTTTGTACTTGTTTATGATCTTAAGGGAGGTCTAAAAAGTAACACTATTTTTTTATTATTATTATTTATTTATTTTTTTTTGTTTGGAAATGGATTGGACCAGTTACATGAAAATTAGATCCATAATCTTCATTAGAGCCATTGATGATAATTTTGGGCTTAGCTAGAGACTAATGTAACAGGATGAAATCCAAACGTACCAAGTTATTGTGCACATTAGACACTACCTCCTTGTACTTTAATTTACCCAAGGTAACTGTAAAAAAAGACGTATTCATGATGAATAGTAAGACCACATCAAATATCTGAAAAGTTTGGAAAATTTCAATTTAATTTTTTTTATTTTAAATTTAACTTTTTCTTTCATCGCCAAATTTTAGTACCAAAGCGTACTCGCCATCGCCATCCAGGAATGGTTGCATGATTTGCTATTAATTTGGTGTTATTTTTTTGCGGATTTTACATAGTTTCTCTTTATTTTCCGATCGTTGCCATATACATTTTAAGACTTTTACTGTATCTATTTTAACATTTATATAACATTAAAGTGAGTGCAGATATTATTTTAGTCATTCTTATATCCAAATGTTTTTTGCTACAAGCACTTGGCAAATATATCTAATTTTCTTTTTATAGTGGGTAGAAGCAAAGTCGAAAATATTATTACAACGATTCTCAGTTTCTTTCCAAAATGTTCCACAAATTCTTTCCAATTATTACATAGCCTAACAATTATGTTTTCATCTTTCTTTCATTAAAATAATAAATTAGCACGTTCAAGTCAGAATATTTAATATAAGCCAGATCGCAGGAGGAATGTGTTAATGCCACTGCTTCACATGCACTGACGATAGCCTGCATACGTGAATATATCTCCTCTTGTTTACATCAGATAGGCTGAGGTAACGGCCACAATATAATTCACTTCCAATGGCTTTTAGCAAGAACCACTGTAATAAAATATACGGACTATTGTGTCGTCGTAAATTTCTTGTTTAAATATGTGAGAAAGAGCTTAAAACTGTAAACTGGGGAGTAAACGAAAGCAAAGGGAAAATGCAAAGGTTAATATATACAAGCCGTTTCTTTTGAAAAGTGGCGCAAATGAATATAATGAAAATTATAGATAAAAATTATTGGGATCTTTTTACCTGTCAATAGTTTATAGCCAAAAAAATTTAGAATATCTAATATTTGGGAGTTGGACGTTTTAACTTTTAACGGTATTGCAAATGCACCTATTTTGAAAGTGATGCAAGTCAATCTTATTTACTTGGAATTCGCTTGATTAACGCTGAACTGGTTAGAACATTTTTGAAAGAAAACAGAGATTTGGCTGCAAAAAGACACTGTCTTATCCTGAGTTAAGTTATATGCATTGAGTCAATTTTTATGATGATCGAGGTAACATGAATGTTTCGGATAGAACTATAGCATCTAGAGGATCATAGGAAGCACCATCTAGCTTTTGAAACACTTGCACATTGTGGACACATTTTAGCTTATAGTGATATGAACGCTGACCAAGATGGAAACATAAAATTAGACTTAACATATATGGAGATCGTTCCGCCCAGTTGCAATGACCCTCTTTCACAAATTTTTATTCCTAGGATATTCATTCTTATTTCGATATTGGAATGGTAAACAAGTCAATCCGGGAAATCAACTCCCTTTACAACCCTAGGATTACATATATAGGATTATATATATATATAAATTAAACGGATTATTTTTCTTATTATTAGAAAAAGGCTAAAACAACTGAAATATTATTCCTTTAAATGTCGATTACAAAAATTCATTCATTTTGAAGGCGAGTCAAGGTAATTTAGATATAATAGAATTTACATTATGTATAACTAAAAATAAACTTACCCCACTTTCAAAATAAACGATTTATATATGAAAACAATTTTAAATCAGAGTTCCTTTAGGAAGAAATAAAAAGATATTAACACGCAAGAGAACATTGATCAAAATCATAGTTTCTTATGAAGCAGATCCATTTTCGGTTTTTTCTTTTATCTGCATATACAAAATAGGTTTGCGTGGAGTTTTCTTAATTTTGCTTTTTAAATTTAGTGAAGATCTAATAACATTGTTGTCTCAAAATAATTTATAGATTAAACATAGCTAAATTCAGTATGGGTTGTACTCCAGTTTCATGATGTTAACGTAAGCATTAAAAGATTAAGCATTATTTGATACCAAAGTGAGTGAGATGTACCACCAATACAGCCCATTCTTCTTATTTTTGACGGAAAGGTGCTCCTTTAAGCCCTCTCACTTGAGAGGTTTTACAAAAGCCATGATTGAAAACTTCCCTTAAAACTATGTGGTATTGTCTTGATTGAACAGTCTCTGGCTTTTTTGTTATGAACATATTGTATTCTAAACAAATCTTTTCTTTTTTTGAAATATCTACAGCAAAAAGCTCTTAAACGAAAAAAAATTTTTTTTTTCAATTCAATTTCTGAAGCACATTTTTTATCGCACCATTAAAATTTTTGCTTTTATAATCGCAAATCGTAATTTTACCATACCTACATTAAGTGCCTCGTCTCTATTTCCCCATTAATTATTCTATTATAATAGTCAATTGCGTCGCCCAAGTAACATTTTATAAAAGGTTTACTAAATTTTCCCGCATTTTGTATAAAAGTGTTAGCATATAAATGAAGATCTGTACGGCAGATTATATTGATGGTAAAGCCTGAAGACGCCTACAAAATTTGATTTTTACGATACCTTCCGGCGTCTTTTAAGACCTATTAAAAAACTTGAATAGTATTAATTCTATAAAATATTTTATAACGTACATTTTATTATTATTATTTTTATTATTATTATTAATTTCGCCAGAGAAATAAATTCTAAGACTAAACTCTTAAAAGCACTAGCATCTAAGGCTATCGGCTTTTTATTAAAAACTCTACCGCACTTGAGATTCGAACCCACGACCATTGACTTGCTCGTCGAGATTCCTCCCCTTCGGCTACTCAGGCGGATGCCGCGTACATTTTATATTGTAATCTTCCTACAGGATTGTACATAAATTTCAAGGTCAAGAGTAACAACGCCATTTCTGATTTTGGATTATATTGGCAAAGACGCGAACCAAGCAAGGACGTGGCCCACCTTTTTGCACAGACAAAAATATAAGCTACGCATGGTGGGCTAACTTCTAGTCAGTTATTTGGCAAGTTTATTAAAATTTTTGGAAGTGGGCGACAATAGATGGCCAAGAAAATAATTGTAATTTAAACCGATTTTTTGATACTAACTGCTATTTGCTGCCTGAAACATATGCACATCATTTTTTTATTGTTGGATTAGCAGAAAGTTATTGGGATCCATTTTTACTTTACAACTACGGATTTTCGGTATAAGAACAATTTTTTTGGATACAAGAGTAACGGTTAAGAATGATGCATCTGCATCGGAAAAACTAGTATTCATGTATATTTTTATATCTATACAATATATATATCGTTGTCTAATATGAGTCATAAGTTTTTGATGAAAATATATTGCTTTTGTCTTATTTTTCGATGCAGCGAATAACCTGCAAATATTTATGTATATGTTGCAGATCGTCGGTTATTCACGCATATGCACTACATTTTTAAATGATGTCCGCAGCCGAAGCTTTCAATTATATTTAAACAGGTATTTAAGTTATTGATATATCTCTTTTAGGTCAGAAGCATTTCTTAGTAAAATGCATACAATGATACGACTATTTCAACCCAATATATTGTGAGGATTTTTTTTAGTTGCGCCAATGGCCACACAGTCTATGTTCCTGTTTGGTATAGGTTGCTTGCTCTTCTTCCTTTATGTATAGGTTGCTTGTTCTTTTCCCTTTTTTGGTTTAGGTTGCTTGTTCTTCTTCCTTTTTGGTATAAATTGCTTGTTCTTTTTACTTTTTGGTATAGGTTGCTTGTTCTCTTTCCTTTTTGGTATAGGTTGCTTGTTCTTCTTCCTTTTTGATAAAAGTTGCTAAATTACATCCTTTAAAGATATTCCAAACAAACTTTGAGTGCACCAGAAAAGAAATACATTATTAAGTATTAAGCAAAAGATGGGTAAGGCCAAATGTCTTGCTTAAAGCGCCACATGCTTTTGTTGAATATTCTTTATTGGCTGTGGGGTCGTTGAACAACAAATCAATATACATTGTGAAGCAAAACATCTTGGAAGTATCAGGGACAGTAAAATATTTTTTGTTGGACAAGAAAACGAAATTTTCCCAAAGAACTTTTTTCAAAAACTTCTAACATTTAGATGAATTTCATAAACAAAAGGGTACTTTTATTCAAATTCTTATTTAGAGACATTTGGCTCTCCCTTCAGTCACGGAAACGCAATTATGATCTCACAATTTTAATAAAAATTGTTGGGAAAGGGATAAAAATGAAAAGGCAATGGAAAATCAACTGCCTCGACAACGTCTACCACACATCTGTCAATGTGGCCGTAACTTAAAGCGATAAAAAGGTCATTATGAAGCCCTATGTTCTTCCTTAATTTTAAGGTAATCAAAAAGCCGCTTGGAAATATATCTCATTGAATATTTATGCGTTGAAACTTCAGATTGATGCCTGGAGCATAAAATAAAGAAACGATTTCTAACTTCTCTTAATGATCATATCCATATTTATATTTGATCGGTGAGATTGACTCAAAACTGCATATTCCAAATTACGCGGACCCTTCCTCGTCCTGGTTTCGCAACTTTGGTAAATTAGACGATAAATGTAGGAAATGTATAAGATCCGATGACTACTTGTTTGTTACAGATGAATTGGCAACATTAGAACATCTCTGATGTCTAAATGATGGAAATGAGAAAGCGCAGTGAATAAACAAATTAGAAAAGCAAAACATGTAGTATTTGTGTCTTCCTTGATGCCAAACATTAAATATTGCTCATATATCTTCCATTCAAATGTAGGCATGAGCACATACATGCATTACGTGCGTGCATAAATAAATTTGAGTAGTTTCTCTTTGGCTGTTAAAGATATGAAATCACACAGCAACAAAAAAAGGAAGAAAAGAAAAATGCAAACTGTAGTTGCCTAAGGGCAAAAGTGGGCTTTTCATCACCTCAGGTCTATATAGGAAAATTAGCCAGTTCTCAGCTAACTTGTGGACGGGTCAGTAAATCAATTATTTGTTTTAAATGTTTTTTTATCCATTTGAAAAATATATCACATTTCCAACACTAATATATCACATTTCCGGACTAAGACCAGGTGAGTTCTACAAGAATATGCACTTCTTGGATTATTGTTTAGATATTAGCTTTATGCCTTGCTTATATTACAAGCACCGTGACGATGCTTATGAAGCAAAGATAATGACAACAACGTAAATCCCTCGAATGTGTTATGTACAACTAAAGATAAGAAAGCTATTTGCGCATACATATTGCAAGGAAGCCTTAGCAAATATGTACAAAAAAACATGCCAAACATTTCGTAATGTAAATAGCAAATCGAGCGATCAAGTTCCATTTGCATTAGTTTGTTAACATATAGGATATAACTTGTAAAGGTATATATTTTAACTTGCGCATTTCTAACTACAGATTGCTACACATTTGCAAATTGAGTTTACCTAACTTCTCATCAATAGCGGAAAAAGTTTCGAGAGCTAAATCTACTGGGAACCTATTCCTGATGATCATCATAGCATTTGTAATGAGTACGGTATTTAGTCACACGCGAAATCGAGCAGTTTCGAGGAACAGATGGACATATTAAATCCAGGTATGCTAAGGGAAATTGCATATATTTGACGCTGCGTCTGCTGCGTGATAACTCCATTACATCCGTTGGGTGGGGTATGAAACGTAAAAGATTGAGCAGAGCTGAATGGAAATTGAATTAATGCCCAAATTTTGTTTATTGCATACACTCCAGTTACATTTTCTTTATGCTTTCGGCAAAACCAGTGATCTGTAAATACAAAAGCTTTGTGATAGTTTTTACTGACATGTTTCAGGCGAGCGAAAGGATATAGGGATTCATACATAAATGTGCACTAAATTCATAAAAAAATCACTCATAGTTCACTCTTACACATCGAGAATTTATGCATTGAATAAAATCAACAAAAACTATTTGCAGCATACGAATCTCTATATAAAATAAAATTTTTTCATAGGAGACACACAAAAATGCATTTGGGAAAAATTGATTGCATTCACAATGTGTGTAGACATCAGCAATATTTTGCATGTACGTGCGTTCGCAAATATATATGAGCAGGCATGCTTCACTATTAAGCCAAGGTTATCGGCATTTCATTGACATTTTCTTTGAATTCCTGAGAAAAAAAAAACTCCCCTTATACATTCACTACTACACTATACTATGTCGTTGACACACTTTGTCAGTCATGTTCCATGCGATGTGAACAGATGCAACATTTCGTAGAATTTTGAATTTCTTGAAAATGTTTACATTCAGTAATTTCTACACTCTCTGCCAACAGTTCAGTTGTTTATCTATTTCAAGTAGTGATAAATGACCTTCTTCATGCACATATATGCAGTGCACTCATTAACATTAGGTTTGTTTGTCATTGCGATTTTATGTCATCACATCACATTGCCTCGCATCACATCTGTGCGTTCTGATATGAATATTAAAAGTGAGCCATTTGTTTTCATCTTAAATTGGCGATTATTATGTGCGCATAAATATATTCAGTCACCGCGGTTTTCTCATATCAGAGTGTTCAGAAGTCACTTGGACCTTGGAGTGTAAGTGCAAGGCAATCGAATACGTACTCGACGTATGACGACAAGTGTTACAACATGCTTGCCTATAAATACAAAGTTCATAGCCGACATCAAAAAATCTTGAATATACTCATGTAATGAGCTTGATTTTCTTCACAGTTGATGTACTGGTTCATGTGCTTGCATATAGTAGCCAAGCCATGTATTCATCCATTCACCTATCCATCATTTTTCTCTTAAGCACTTTGTACAACTGAAAGTATTATTGTTACGTTATGTTATGTTATGCTTTATAAGTTTTCGTTATCTTCCTTACAACAGGGTGATCTGTTTATTTATGGCACCTATAGCCATAGAGTAGACAAGTGTTTTTAACAATTTTCTTTGAAAGGCGTTACCTAGCTGGTTGTCATATCTTCTAACATATTTCTAAGTAGTTACAGTTGTTTTCTCTTCTTCATGGCTTGGTATTGCCTGCAGGCACTTTTGAAGGTGTTGTTAAATATTATTAATCCAATGTTTTATAATAGCTGACCACAGCCTTTACAAAGTGTATGAAAAACACTTGTAAACAATCGTCTGTATGATGTAGTCGCCTTAAGCATTAGATATTAATATCAGGGTTTTTTCTCTTTGCAATTGTTTTTGACTTTGGTGTTTCTCCTGCTAACCTTGGTGGGATATTTCACAAACAATTTCTGTGGAAAAATCTATTAAAGGAAAATTGTTCATAAAGTTTTCAAAAAGATGGAAAATTATTTTACACAACAATTTTCTTTGAAAAATTTTTAAAAAACAAATAAGAAATTATGCCCAGCTTGAAACGTCCATCATTTGCTTATTATAACATGTGCACAATAGAGACTATGTTATTCACGTCAAGCATGAATACCAGTTGTTTGCTAACTCATAGGCTGATTTCCGTAGATTATTAACTTCCCTGGCGAGCAAGGACAGAGAAGAATCTATAGATAAAGGTTTATCCCTAAGACTAAATTTCAAGACCGCAACTTAATTTGAGTAGTCTATATTCATTACTACTAAGAGGTATCTTTATTTTATGAGCGCAGGTCTTTCATTGTATGCAATTATATGGTAGTTAGTGTAGGTCGAAGTGTATGCCAATTCAATTCTTTCTTTATATACATTCCTGTCAAATATTTACATGTGCGCCGGCATTATTTCGAATATTAGCTCAAAGAATAACTTTTTTACAATTTTTTAAAATTTCTGTGTTGTATTTATGTGTGTTTTTTATTTATTTATTTATTTATTTATTTATTCCACTTATACAAGAAACTCAACTAAAACAAAATGGCAGTCGAGTTCAATTGACTCTTAAGTAAATCTTAAAATTATTTAATAATAAAACTTAGTATAAGTACAATAAAACAAATAAGGAGGAAAAAAAAAAAGAAAGAAAAAAAAAAAAAGCATGTACACAATTAGCATAGAGCCACGCCCACAACCGATACAGGACCAAATTGCAAGTGAACCCCTAAACCATCGCAAACATGCATAAGCTTGGCAACCGACAATTGTTAACAACAAATTAATTTTCGACTCATAATGACAAAATCTAAGGTTAAATCAGTTTAAGTACGACATAGGTAAATCGCGCTTGTTGAGCAATATTGCTTTAATAGACTTTAAAGAGTCCGTTAATGAGAATAGATGATAGACATCATTTAGGTTCTTGCAAACAACTCTGAGCGGGTTAAACAGTTCAAAGTTATATTTGCATTGACTAAGCTTTATCAACATAAAGTACCTAGAGAAGCGGTTAGGGACATTAAAGCAAATCTCACGAAGTAATGCGGGCGAATCAATTGCACCATTTATTAATTTGATTAGGAAGGAAACCCCAAGAACAAATCTACGTTTCTCGAGTGACGGTAAGGATAACAGAAGCAACCTATTTTCATAGGGTGGAAGAGGGGAAATCGGGTCCCAACCCAAATTGCTAAGTGCAAACAGCAAGAATTGCTTTTGTATAGATTCAATTGAACCAACGTAGCATCTATATGAAGGAGACCACACAACAGAGGCATACTCAAGAATAGGTCTAACCAAACACGTGTAAAGCCTTTTAGTAATATAAGGATCATCAAGCTCTTTGGACCACCTCTTTATAAAACCAAGAGCGGACCTAGCTTTGCTTAACGAGGACTCAATATGCAAATTGAAACGTAACCTATAATCGAATAGAACGCCTAAATCAATGAACGAATCGACGTCTTCCAACCTGTGCGAATCAATGAAGTATTGGGTACTAAACGACTTCCTTCTTAAGAAAGAAAGCTTCTTACATTTATTTAGATTTAGCTTCAGAAGATTGAGGGAGCACCATGCAACCAAATTGTTCAAATCACTTTGAAGATGATGTGATTGCGATTCTACGGAAAAAGAAGTAAACAGTTTCACATCATCAGCATACATTAAAATCTTACTGAATTTAATCACGGAGGGCAAATCATTGATGTAAAGATTAAATAAAATAGGTCTCAAGTGGCTACCTTGAGGTACGCCAGACGTCACGGGAAATTCATCCGAGGTAATGAGGTTAAACAAAACCCTGAATGATCTACCATACAGATAAGAGCTTAACCATTCAACTAAGAAGAGAGGAAAGCCAGAGGTCTGGATTTTAAATCTAAGAAGTCTATGATTAACCATATCAAACGCCTTGCTAAAGTCAGTGTAAATGACATCAGTGAGAGAACCACTAGAAAAAGCCTTGAAAACATGAGAAGTAAACTCCAACAGATTGGTCACCGTAGATCTTCCCTTTCGAAAACCATGCTGGAAAGGAGAAATATACAATTTCATGGAAAAGGCTATATGCTGAGCCACAATTCGCTCGAACAGTTTAGGTAAGACACCCAACTTGGCGATGCCTCTGTAGTTCTCTACAAGTTGCCTACTACCACTTTTGTGAATAGGAATAAGGAAAGAAGTCTTCCAACACAAAGGGAAAACACCTAAATTCAAAGACTTATTAAAAATCTTTGAGATAACATCACAAAGCTCGCCAGCACAAGATATAAGTACACATGAGGGGATGCCATCGGGTCCAGGCAAACAATTATATTTCAGAGAGTTCAATCCTTCAAAAACGTCATTTTTCGATATAACAAAGTTAGGAATTGAAACCGAATTAGAAATCGAATATGGATAATTTTCCGATAAATCAAAATTGGCAGTTGAAAAGTTCTGTCGGAAGTATTCCGCAAAGAGATTTGAGGATTCAAAATCATCCGAGGACTCGGAGCCATTAAAAGACACAAACGACGGGTTTATGGAGATTTTTCTTTTGGAATTAACGAACTTAAAAAAGTATTTAGGGTTAGCAAACAAGGAGGATTTAACAAACTGAAGGTATCTGCAGTAGTATTGGCGGTTGAGGGAATTAAATTTATGCCTTGCAACAGAGTAAGCGAAATAGTCGAAAGAAGAACCACTTTTCGAAAATTTTTTGAACAACTTGTTTTTCCTATTCTTGTAGTATTTAATTGTCTTATTAAACCACGGGGGATCCTTACTTCGAGGACGGGACTGCTTGATCGGAACGGATGCAGAAATAGCTTGATTTAATACATTGTAGAACGACGACAGTAAGCTATCAATGCTTCCCTCTGAGAAATCGAGCACAAAATGAGAAAGATGAGATTTTAGTATGGAAACATTGATTTTATGGAAATCATAACGTTGATATGAAAAATTTGAATTTGGAACGTTATAGAGGTTCAACGAACCAACAGACTTGTAATGAAAGGAAACACCCAATAAAATATAAAAATTACATATTCTTAATTTATCTTATATAAAAAACAAAAAAAAAAAAACAAATTCCATACGTACTTAATAGAAAATAATTGTATGTGACAAATTAGTATTATTATTGTTATATTATTAGTATTTCCATTGTAAAGTACTAGGTAATTAATTTGGCATTATGTTACTCTGAATAAGGAATTGATTATCTCATAGGGGTCACATCAATCGTCTCCATTTCAATTGTAAGTTCCTAAAGTGAAGAATAGACTTTGACAATACCTTGGCGGAAAGCATTCTTCAGAAGTCCTCAATCGGATTTGTGTCGGGACTCATGAGAGTTCACTCTAGTAATCGTATATTGGATGATTGAAAAAAGTCTTTTGTACGCCGCGCGACATGGCTGGGACTGTTGTTTTGTTGAAGCGTCCAATTACCGTCATATAACTCTCCAGCATAGCTTATGAAATTTTTTTTTTAGCAGTCAGCATATGCCGCCGCTTTCATTGTGCTGGGTACAGATCACATTTTCGACTCTCCTCGTGCTCCAAATGTAGCCCTTACCATGCCATGGTTTCGCTTGTAGTCGTAGCTTGTAGCTTTGGCATCCGTGGTGATTATCAGGTCCGTTAAAATTAACTTCTTCTCATCACCAAATATACTATTGTGAAACTCTTCCTCCCGTAATTTGTATTTTGTCGCAGACGATGTCGCTATATTTAGACCTTATTCTACTTTTGCTTGCCTGCAACTGCTATCTCTATTAGTTGCTAACTGTCGCTTCGTCCTCTGATCTACGGTTCGCATACGACCACTGCGCAAATGCTGTGTTGTCATGTTCAACTAGCTAATCACGTGGCATTTTCAATTAATGGCAAAACTACTACTGCTAATGGCAATCCTACTTACTTGTCTACAACAAAATAAAAAACACAAAATAAAAATTGAAATATCAACTTTTTAACGACAGAAATACGAATGTACTCCAACAATTTAAGGTAATGTGTAAAGGCGAAAGAAGAAGAAAGTATCTGATAGACGCGAATTGTACATACATAAAAATATATTGTAAACCCAAAAATAATTTACCATTAATTTTTGGATGGAATAAATAAAACTGTATTTGTACATACAATTATTTGGTAGACCGTATATATGTATTTTGCTGTAAAAAGTAAATTTAATTTTTCATGCACATTTTTATATCAAAAATACCATAGAAAGAATTTTTAAATATAACAATGTGAAAGATAATTCGAAAAATGTGGTGTGTTTTGTATTGTGATTCTGGGTTTAAAAAAATTTTTTTTTCAAATCTTTTTCATACGCAAATAGTAAATAGCGAAAATAATTTTTGTATAACATTGCTTTTACATAAGTGGCTTTAACATAAACTGAAGGTATACTAAGATACTCATCGATTTAAAAATAAAGGAAAAATTATGCAAGGCGCTCCTATAAAAAAAATGCGGTTGTGCATTAACTTCAATTAAAATGGGACAACAGTAATACTAAGAAAATCACTCTTTGTTATAAATTCATGTAAACTATTAACTAATTACATTCCACGTTGATGGTACAAAGCAACAAAAATGGTCGACTCGGTAGAAAATTTATGCAACATCTCCCCCTTCTTAATTAAAAAAATCAATGATAGCGAATGTGGTGAACTGAAACTGTGCAAAAAAATAAAAGATGACATTCGTTTTGTGAAAAAAAGAAATTTTACTTAAGCTTCTATGTTAATATAGTTAACAAGGATGTCTCCTTTTATAGAAATAGAAATTAGCCGCACTTCAAAACGGGCGAATTTCCGAGAGAATTTCTATTCAGAGACCTGGTTTTGTTAAGAAAACTAAAAGAAAAGGAAACGATAAGCTGCAGCAAGCTGGTTCAGTGATTCTTAAAATTTTCGGTTATCAGTTCGTCGCAAATTGTTAATATTGGATATGAAACTCGGCCCCTCATATCCTCTTGCCGTTAAGATCGTCTTCGCTGTCTTCGTTTTGGACATCACATATCAAAAATACCAAGATTTATGGTAAACCAAAGACTTCTGAACGCGAATCACGCTTCTTTACCGACAGCATGCCTTATTGTCTTGAACGTAAAGGGCATACAAGCTGTTATTTCTTTAAAAAAATTGACAGAAAAATTACAACAGCCGGTTATGGCAACATAAAGCATAAGATCCAATCAATGTAGGCATCATTCGTTAAATCCATAGCCACTATAAACCACAGCAAATCGATAAACTCTAAAACAAGAGACAAATCTTCCTTTTTAAGAGACATCGTCAATTATGAACTTCAAATTAACGCTCTTACCCATACATCTTTTAAAGCCAGGGAACCAAAACGAATAGCAATTCTCCATAAAAATACATCGGTTTGGAAATCTGAAGAATTATTTAAAAAGTTGAAAGAAAGGGACTCAGGCTTTCTCTCACTAATTTACTACACAATAAAGAGTGAATAGGAGAGTGATATGTAAGAATTATAGTGCGGAGCATTAGAGGATGTATCAGGAATTACAAGGAATTATTACCTATAGTCAAATGTGTTTCCCTATCTTCCCATTCTCTGTCTTCAAGAAACCCATTTACGCTCGAACTTTGAGGTTCCCTTTTTTATTAATTGCAAATTGCACAACACTTGCGCTCATCGTAAATCCTCTCGCTGAACCACCATACTTATTCACAATTCTATATAGCGCAATCTACACACAACAACAAAGACTTTGAAAACTTTGTTTTAAGAGTTAAGAGAGAGTTGTAAGAGTTCAGTTGAATAAACAATATTATAACATATTCTAATATTTTATTTCATCGCAGACCCCCTTTCGTAGGTTAGGTGCCATATTTACATCTTACATATTTACGGGAGGGTGCAGAAGTTGGCGTCAGTCCTCTGGTGGCCCTGTGAACAAAACTCCGTAACGTTGCGACCTACACCCTTCCTGTTTGTCTATAGAGAACTATTAACTGCATTGAATGTTAGTGGAACTCGGAAGTGCTACTTTAGGAGGATTGGAGGCACATGAGACCCGTGTACGTACCTTTGCTGTGCTAGTTAGTTCGTGAGATTTTGGAGCGATTCTTTGCCTCCTCCATCTCCTCTAGCGAACAATCTGCTAAACCAAACACCCAAAAAACCACCTCCCGCTGTCAAACTCTAGCTAGTGCACGAAGTTAGCAATCATGGTTGCATTCTTTGCCCAAAAACAAATTCTTAAAACAAAGCCACATATTGCCAAGCAGGTGTTTTGCGCGAGTGTGACCGAGAGCATCAACAACTGGAGGCAATTAAATAATGTTGAGGTGATCGTACGCGCAAATCTTTGGAATGAAATACTCCTACCTTTCTGCCTTCTAGATCTTTAAGCCCGTAGTAGTTTAAACCATGCATAGCTACGACTACGGCTTTTTAGAATTGGTTAGTCAGTTTTCTATTATAGGGATGCACCATACGACTTTGGGTGAAGTTTTTTTTAAATACCGTTTGTCCAATGTGAACTTGTTTCGAAAGATCGCGACTTCGAAATGGCGCATATGATTTGCAGTTAGTTAGCATGTTTTGTCTAAACAAAACATAATGCAGTGAATAACATGTGAATGCGTGAACAGCACTTCTCAGGGCACAACTAATGACTGATAAGTTTTCATCCCGGTCTCGTTAAGAGGGTTTAGTATATGCTCTCATAGCATTTAAAGCGTATCGATTTACTATATCACTAGCATTAACTTGCGGAGAATAAAAGGCAGTAAAGTTATGGTGAATACCATAGTTCTCTAATAAGGACTTGACATAGATAATTTAAATTGCACGCTCTTTTCAGTCGTAATTGATTCCGGTACGCCATACATATGGAACGCACGGTTTTCAAGAAAACCAGCTACATTTTGAGCATTAAGCTCTCTGATAGGTTGGAGAAAATGAAACTTAGAGAAATGATCGAGAACGATTATAATACCAATGTTACCAGAAGGTGATTTAGGATAGAGGCCTAATAAATCAGAATATAATCTGTAATATGACGTTTAAGCTTAGCAATGTTGTGTCATTTCTTTTTTTCTAAAAGACTGCAACCATGGATTGATAAGATTGTTAAGCTCTCGCGGGAGAAAGAGCTGAAAGGCGTGAGATGTTTTGACGTCATTTTTATCTTGATTTTCGCAAGGGGCGATGAACGATAAAAAAGTTTTGGTGTCGAAAAAAAAGCAAAAAGCAGAGTCCAAAAAAAAACAAAGCCTAGACATTTAGCTAAAAAAATTGAGATTTTCGACGGAATTTATATAACATTAAAGTAATGATTTTCGAAATTTACCGTGAACGAAAATAATCCGTACTTAAGAAAAAAAAGAAGGAACGACAGTTGAATGTAAATTTATTTTGAAAATAAGAATAATAAGAACAAGAAAGAGAGAGCGAAAAAAAAAAAATTTTAAAAAACATATCTACGCACGAATTTTAATGTCTACAAAAGACTTTCCTCATAAGAACCTCTATTTAAAATTAGCGTTAAAAGGCAATGTTTATTAAAGCTTATATATAGTAAAGCTACAATGAAATAACTTCATAATTTTGGCCAAGGATAGGTACAGCGAACATATGAAATAGTAAACGAACTAAAATTTGCATTCCAATAAGCTGTTGTGCTGCAATAAAATTATCTTATGCATGATCACGGTTTTTGGTATTTCAACCGCATGAACATCGGTGATACTGGCGTGGATCTTGTAACTTGATGACTTTAATGAAAGCAGCATCACCACTCGCAGCGACGGTAAACTGATATGATAATCATAAACTGTTATATACTTAAGTTTTCTATTGTTGTTATGTTTATATTATATAACTACCATCACAATACCTGAACGCTCAGTAAGCTACAATTCCGCTAAATTTTTTTGGTGGTGAGAAGAAAGAAGGATTCAATTTCGTTATATTATTTAATAAATTTGGTTAATTATTGTATGTTAACATAAAAAAATATAACAATGCTCTAGTTTTTTTGCTATAATGAAAGGAAAGTAGATTAGAGATCTCCCAATGCAATTCTTGATGGGTCGAAGGGAGACCGTAGGCAGGGTGGTGTAAGATAGATTCAGGAGCCAGGTATCCGTTCACTTAGTTAAATAAATGTGATATCCGTTTGGGTAATTAAATAAGGGGCGAGTACGTGCAATTTATTTGGTGTAATCGTCCTAGGAGCGTCCGTGAGTAAAACTAAAGACACCCTTCCACATCTCACGAACTCGCTAGATCACACACCGCAAGACTCACACAGCTTCCTCTTTCAGTGGGACTGTAACATTGGCCTGAACTTTATTTAAAATAATAGGACATAGACTTGCTACTACATGGGTTAATTAAAAGTGGTGTATGTTGGTCCCACAACTGGGGCATCCAACTTGATTACTACATAAAAATAAGTCCGATAGACGCCCATACGCATATATTGTTACAAGTCTTCGAAAATGTTTAACAGAGATTGTTAGTTGACCCATAGATGGTCTTAAAAGTTGGTTCATTACTTTCGTCGGCATACAGACACCACAGATAGAAACAAAATCTGAGAAAAGAAGTTTTAATCGAACAACGGTTTTGGCTATGCCTCCATGAGCACTCAATAGACGGTCATGAGCACGTTTGATTAAAACAGGTATAATATTTGAAGGAACCCATTAGAGAAACCGAATAATTTCTTTGAGTACTATTAAGCTTATGAGGCAATTAAGCGATTGGGACTTCTTCTCTATTTTCGTTGTTTTGAGCTACTACAGCCACAACTCCGAACTGACTTGCGTCTCACTATGCAGAAAATGGTAATAGCGAACCAGAACATAATTTTTCTTTCAAATTTTCAAAAGAGAGTTTTGCTTTCTCTCACAATTTCAAAAGTTTTCTTTTTCTTTAACATATCAGTCAGAAGCGTGCACAAGGATGTGAAATTATGCACAAAACGACGGTGCCAACCACAAACACCTAGTAACGGGCGAATAGATTTCCGCAAAGGATAGCTTCGAATAGCCTCAGTTTGTCAGGTTTTGTTTGAATGCTGCCATTACCTACGATATTTCTCAGGTATTTCACTTGTTTTATTCTTTTCAACGTTAATAGTTAAGTTGGTTTTTCTTGCTTGGTAATTTCAGACAGTGTTTCAAGGTGCTCATCAAAATGTAGCATACCTTGAGGGCTCGAGCAAATAAATCGGGCTAGCTCGTCGAAAAATGGAGGGGCCGATGACGAAAATCGCCCTATAGAACTTTTATAAATTTTTGTGTTCGTAAATGCATAGACTGCATACTAACCTTGCTAGTCAATACCCAACAAAACACACTTTTTTTAAATTCATTATAATAATTTAATATAAGAAAATGAATTTCATGTTAAGCCAAATTGATTGTATAATTGATAGAAACTAACTCTAAATTTAACAAACTGCTAAAATTCAATAAGGAAAGAATTTTTTAGCAAGTTCCGCTAATTAACTTATCAACAATTAACTTATCAAACCGTGGTGAATATGACCAATTTAATACAGATTATAATACAATAAAATTATTTAACTAATGATTGATATTAATATCGCCATTTTAATGCAGTAGCAACAAAAAGATTGATATATCCAAAAACTTAAAAATTTCGTTTTAACCGCAATGAATTATTCTGTCGCCAAAACCTACCCATAACTGCTCCATTAGCTTCATAAGCTTCTCACTGGTATGAAAGTTTCATTTTACTTCTTGTCAAAACGCACCTGCTAAATGACGAAAGGTGCAAACGAAATCAATTTCTAAATTCAAGTTTTTTCGAAGAGTAAGTTTAGGTTCACCCCGAAAGGTCACATCGGTGGTCATACAACCTACTGCAGCATATTTCCTACCGTCAGCCGTCTTCAAGGGTACAGCAAACTTTCTTCATGGGTATTTATTTTCTTGACGAGAACTTTTAGCATAATCAAAAGCAAAACATGAAACAGATCTACTGGTACCAAGCAGATCTAACACATTTTTATCAAACGACTGAACAAAAACAAATGGCCGTATATCATTCTGACTAACATAAGAAAGGACTGCGGAACAGAATATCTTCCTATTATTTAAAGCAAATTTCCAAAAGCGAAGTAATCGAATGATAGACCGTTTAGGTGTTTTTTGAATTAAAGGAACGGACAAAGTTTCATTCATAATTTTGGCTTCAATTTTATTGTATTCAAGCTTTGGGATATGAGACATAGATTTGAGAATTCTATGAGGCAAGTTCTCGGACGTACTATGCAAAAAATGATTATCTAATTGAATTTGCTCGGACTGGTCATTTATTAAAACTTTCGGACTATCTGTGGAAACGGTTTGGTCCGAGGCATGACGTGTTACTAATGATGGGTTCATGTTGAACTCTGATGATTCAGAGGGCGTCCCTTCGAGAGAAATAAAAGGATTTGTTAATAAATCCCCAATAAATACAATCATACATTACTATACCTACCCCAGTCTGACTACAGCGTTTATAACGACCGGCCCTCCGCTCGCTTAAGTGGTCATAATACTTTCACTCCTATTTATATAATTTTTGCTCATTTATCTTAGTACTCCATCAACCTTAGTCTACTATCAAGAATGTAGACGATAGCGAGCATTTCTATGTATTTTAAGAGCAATCTATATACTTATAAATATAACACACCTAAGACCAAGACTCTTTTTTTCTGACTAATTTCTTTGTTTTAATAACACTTTACTGGTTAGTACTAACATCAACAAAGAAGCAATAAATATTGCTGCAATTACACACCAAAGAGAGAGTAAAGCAATCTCTGTTCACTTCACTCTTAAGTCATATCGAATTCCTTGGTGAAATACGGATTTAGGACTAACTCGGAATAGAAGAACTCAAAGGCTATTTAATTTAATAGGACAAATGAAAATTGACTTACTGACAAGAACTCTCAAGCTCAATTTAAAAAAAAATTAATACTAGTAAGCAAAAATGTCTTGAAAAGATCACTTGAAGCATCAACTCTTTCGGCTATCGCAGCTGTCTGGTAAATTTCGAGAACTAGACAACTTTGTGGAGTTAATTCAAATTCTCAACATTCCATGCCTCAATATCAATAGTCCTAAAAAAGTAAATATTACAAATATAATTGACATACTCAATGCCTTTTGTCAAAGACGATCACTTGCGTCCGAAGCTTCCAACCTCCACCAATCTCAAGAAAAGTCCTGCAAACTTAATCTTACTTACCTATGTTACGTGAAATAGAGAAAAGTCTGTTTACATTTGAGCAATACTCAGTCGGAACTTCTCTTACAGTCAAAATCCGTGGCGAAGATCGTATCTCTTCCCTTATTACAAAAAATCGTGCACACACCTTTAGATGTATTCAATATCTTTCATAAATATATTCCGCACCCTTGTGACAAAACCTCATGTTACCAAATCCTAAATCAAATTCTGACAAAATCCTACGCTCCTAACTCGTTATACCCGTGTTTTACAACGGTCCTAGATAAAAATATTGCGAACAGAGTTACTTTATGTATGCTCTATTTATTTTATTTGTTTATTTATTAAATAAATTCCATTACAGGCCAAGTCATTAGGCGCATGTAAACCACAAAACAATATAACTACAAGAAACAAAAAATAATAAAACAACATTATAGTCGGGCAAGGTCGACCATTAAACACTCTCCACCACATTGTTTAACACAGCTCTCATTTTTTTTATAGAACATCAAAATTAGTTTAGATAGGGAAGGATCCAAAAATAAGCGTAGACGTCTAAATTTTGTCGAGTTCATTTTTGTATGAAATTACTTTTAAGGGTCAATTTTCATCACCACATATTGCAACTTGGGGCAGAAATGCTTTACAAAATGTCAATTTCCGTGAAAATCGTTGTTAGGGTTAGTTCGAAAAAATAGGCCGAGATGGTTCACATGTGGCAGAGTTAATTTTTTTATGTCAAGTTTCTTCTATGACATAGTTTTCATCGTGAAGCATTGAAAATGATATCTTTTTGTCGTATGAATTTCAGTTTTCGCTAAATAAAAGGGGGCTCAAAAATTGATCCAGCCGGTCCAAAGCTTTGATACCAATTTAGAATGCCGAAATACTTAGCCACTTTCGCCGAGACATTTTGAAAATTAAAATGTTTTTCCAAAAAACGACTTTTCAGGATTGGGAAGAGGCCGAAAAGGTGAACCAATCCGAACCATTTTGAATTGCGTTCGTGCTTGCACCACATCACTGTACCAAATTTCGTCAAAATATCGCAAAAATTGCGAACTGTACCTTGAGAATCAATTTACATGGACAGACATCAGAGGGATAGACAGGCTTAGATTACTTCAGAAAAAAAGATTGGTTTATCTTAAGTTCTTCTGCGTGTTACATACGTTCGCACTAAGGTAATATGCGCTGTACCACAAGTGGCGTTGGGTATAATTAGAAAAATAAACTTCTTAAAAAAGTTTATGAAAGGAGCTTCTGCTTACGGCTATTTCGCCTACTCTGCTCCAAGTCATAAATTACCTCAACCACCAATATTATTGCAGACACCGTCAGTTGGTAAAATCGTCATTGCTTACTACTCCAGGCTTTACTGCCTAAATATTTTTATAAGTTTGTTAACTCCAAAAGAAAAGTCTCCATATAACCCTCGCAGGTTACTTTCAAAGGCTCCGAGTTCTCTGGTGATATTGAAACCTCAAAACTCTTTGCTCTTTGCAATTTTTGAAGCCCCTCTCATATAATGAATACTTAAGTTTATACGACAAAAAAGTATAATTTTCAATACGTCATGATGAAAATTATATCATAATAGTAATTTAATATAAAAAAATTTACTGTACCACAGCAATTTGGACCATCTCAACTTATTTTTTGGACCCTACCCTAATAAGGTATTTCAAGAAAATTGATCCTTTGTAGAGCAGAAAAATCCAAGTTTTAATATGCGGTGATGAAAATTGACCCATAATAGTTATTTCATACAAAAATGAACTCTACCAAATTTCGACTATCTACGCCTGTTCTTTGATGAAGACATTTAAGCAGTAAAATATTGTCTTCATTACATTTATAATCTTTATTTGAGGAAGTTCGATATAAATGCGAATTGCTGCATGATACGAATCCTCAACTAAACTAAAAGGTGAGCAGCGATTTACAACTGCAAAGATCAGATAGTCTACGATTACAATAAACAGTATCGTTGTATTGAAGTAAATGACGATCAAATGATTCATGAGAACCACAAATCCTGCTAGGCCGATTTATAAATACCCCAAAATAGGATTGTCTAACACAATTCCTATTTTTGCCATAAAACACAAAACTTACACCCTCTTTTTATAGGAAGTTACTATTATAGGACTGTATATTAAAAATTATACCTCTTTGCAAATAAAAGTTTACTTTCCGTGAGGATGCTTGTGCTCGAAAGGTTGAAAAATTGTGGTGCGTATTCAAAACTCAGCGTAACTACTTTTTATATCAAAATTACTTTTATGGATCAACTTGCATCATAACATGTTAAAATTTAAATGTTGCTGCCCTAAACAGCAAAAAAAAAAATGTTCGTAAAAATTCTTTTATAGAGTAGGGTCTAAAAATAGGCGCGGGTGGTCCAAATTTCATGCAATGAATTTTTTTATCTAAGATTACTAATACGAAGTAAATTTCATGATAACATATTAAAATTCAGGATTCCCTGCATACAAAGGATCAATTTTCGTGAATATAAATAGGCTAAAATCCAAAAAATAGGTCGAGATGCTCCAAATTTCATGCAGTTAATTTTTTTAGCTTAAATTACGAGTTTTCAAAAAAGGCATTATGTGGGGAGTGGCCGAAAAAATAAACCGAACCAAAGCATTTTCGTCCTTGGGTCAAAACACATGAGTTTACTAAATTTCATCAAAATATCTCAAAAATTGCGACCTGTAGTTTGAACACAGCTTTAACGGGGGCAGACGTCAGACGGTCAGACGGACCCAGATCGATTTAGAAGATGATTCTGAATCCACCGGTATAATAAAGGGTATAACCTGTATCCCAAGAGGTGTAGCGTATAACAATAGCTCTATCATACATTGAAGTGGGCGTCGTACAGCCAAGATTATCATCATAACACCAAAGTCTCCCAACGCAATGACTATATCAATAGGTTTAAACTTTTCGGCCACGTTGCATGTTCCTTGTAAATTAAGAAATCTGTATTTGGCCAAATATACGAGTGAGTTACATATAACTATTTACTGCCAATTTTCTCCCGAATGGCAATAAATTCAACACCAGAGGGATACATAAATAAATAAAGCAAGTAAAAACAAGCCGGGCGATGGCCGGCAATAAATGCCCTACACTATCTTAGGGTTATTCATATTATGACTTATCAAAATAAACCGGTCTATAAAAAGTGTTCGAAAAAGTAGTCCGATCCAAATCGTCGCTAATAGCGTACGATGGACCAAAACCCGTCAGTGTGTTAATTTTATCAAAGTACCTCAAAGATTGCAGACAAAGATTGAGCGCAAGAAAACAAGACGGATAGACAAACTTATTTTCTTAATCGATCGCTATAAGAAAAGGTGAGACTATCGCAAGTCTTTCTGAGCATTGCATACATTTACATAAGCTTAAGGTAAACTTACGGACGCAGGGTGTAATTATAGAGCATGACTTCATCTTGGTACATCCCAATAAATCATGATAAGATTTCTACCAGTGCGACATTTCCAAATGAACTAGATTACATTTAGGAGGCCGAAACCGTTCAGTGACAATGCATTGACAAAAATAAACCTCCGTATGCTTCTTCTGTGGTGTAAATGATAGTTCTCTTATTCACCTACTGCATTTTTGTTCATCCTTTCATAATCTAAGAAACCATCTCTTTCATCCTTCAAAATCCTCACAATTTATTGATTGCAAATAAAAATTATACTCCATCTTTTAAGCCATATTTAAGTTTTTGAAGATGAAGTAGATGTTTTTGTGCTTATATACTTTGTAAAACCACTTGTATAATCAACAACAGTGCTTAATAGTTAAGAAGTTCAAAAGCCTTGTAACTGTAGGTTCCCAGTTTTTTTTAATCGTGAATTAATTATTAAAATAAATAAACAAATAAAAATAGTAAAATATACTGATGCAGAGGATTCGATAATTATAAGTACACAACGAATTTAGAATACTGTAATAATAACTCGTAGATGCAAAAATCGCCGTCGAAGAATCGTCGCAAAGGTTTGGCCAATCTAAGGTAGGCCTTCTTCTTGAATATGAATTTGAATTTATACTCACCATTAAAGGATGGGCATAAAAGTGTGATGTCAGTGTAGTTTTGGTGTTCACCATCACCTTTGTAACATCTTAAACCATTCATCAAAGGTATAATTTTTCAGTCTTCAGTCAGCTTAAACATTAGTTGACCCGTGTGTCTCTTCGCTGCTAGCTCTGTCCTAATCTTCAAAAGTCTCCTGTCGTTTTGCTAAAATCGCGAAGAGGTTATAAGATATTGCAAAGGTACTACTCTCGACATCGAACGTATGCTGCCAAGCTAGTATCTCATGAATTGTAATGTTCCTTTTGAAATTGATACAAAACTGAGAAATAGACATCAGCATAAGATGGAAAGTTGCAAAAAAAAAAATTGGAGTAAGCTTTCAGTGCTTTTAGTGCGCATTTAATTATTTAAGTAATTACATTACCGAGCGTGATCTAAACGATTCATTATACACTACAATTTTCAATTTACAACTATATGCATTACAATAACAGTATATTTTTAATTGCAATTTCAGTTAATTGCAGTATTAGTAATCTGATAAAAGTGGTAATAAATTCTTTTAGAAAACCTACATAGGAAGCTACGCGGGCTACACACTAGATAATTTGTGCGGCAATGAGAGAGTCTGAAAGGAATGTAGTGTCGTAAAGATCGACTCGGAACAGTCGACGATGTTTAATAGATAAGAAGAAAAAACCAACCCCGAATCAATTTAACCATAAAAACTACCCCTACTATTTTCCCATCTCGTAATTAGTGACCGCAACGGTAACAAGTAAGGAAATACTGTTTATTTTCAGGGAAGAATTTTAGTGGGATCCCATGGCAGATCGCAAAGCTAAAAAGAAGAAAACTTCTCTGAAAAGACTCTGTGCCCAAACAGTGCAAAACCGAGTTAGTCTCGTTAACGGAAGGCTAAGGTTGAGTTTGGAATCAAATAACAACCCCAAATCTTTAACCCAAAGTCCCCTTTTCCAGCACATAATTGTTGATACCATAAAAAGTAGGCAGCGGAGACACCCAATAGAAGGTCATTTTCTTGCATTTGGTTAAACAAAGTAACATACTGTTGACAGAACACCAGCCATTCAAATTAAGTCATTCAGATTATAAATCAGGTGGCAGCCCATCAGTGTTACTGAGTTAGCAGAAGTATAAGCTTTCACACCATCCGCAAACGTAAGAATTTTCCAAAAATTTACAAAAAAGGTTACACGAAGAAGACTCGTTTATGTGTAAAATCTAGAGCATAGGGCCCTAAGGAACTGCCCATGAAACCAGGATTTTCTGCGACAAAGTGGAGTTAAATGACGCTCCCTGTGTATGACAAGGTAATTGAAAAACCACAGCAACATATCCTTAGGGAAGCCCAGTTGACGAAGTTTACAGGTCAAAAGTTCATGATTCAGGAGAAAGCCGTATATATCATATCCATCTGCTTGGCCAAAACAAAGTACTGAGAAATATCACGTGAAAACTCGGGCATGTTAATGGATGTTGATCTGCCTTTAAAGAAGCTGTGTTGACATAGTGCTAACACTGACATTATAGCCGGTGATAACTTCGATGCAATAAAGCTTCCAAAAACTTAGGTAGGACACCGAATTTTGTATTGCTCCTTTAATGGGAATAACAAAACCAGTCTTCCATGCTAAGCGAAAGTAACCAACCTTAGGGCACTTGCTAAAAACACCCATCAAGGGTGTACAAAACAAATCGGCACAATTCCTGAGAATACAGAATGGAATATCGTTCGGAACTTGATAGTAGATAATGTAGAGATTTGCAATTTCGATAGCATAATAGGTCGAAAAATGTCGTACGACTTAATATGATAAGGATAAACGTTTCATTAAATAAGTAAAAGAAAATTTTTTCGCTGCTTTCCTTTTAAGCTTTGATGTTCTTAAAAAATACAAACAATGAATGCCACTTAATAATGTATTGTAATATACCGCCGTTACAAGACAGAGACGCATGGGTCACGAAACATTAAGAAACGTTGTTAATTGTCGCAAATATGTGCCATATATTGAGTTATATGTACATATATATATTTTCACAATAACTCATAAACGCTTTTCCAATATCTGGCTCACAGAAGCGTAATGCTCTTCTTAAAGAAAGTTCAGAGGAGGGAAATAAGGCTTGCTTGTGTTTATCTATAAGCACTTGTACCAAATAGTGCAAATTAGTTCTTTGCATTATTTCGCGCAATTATGTTGCCATTTATTTATATTTACTCTTTTGAAAACTTTTTTTAATTCTTTTTTTCCCCGCGTATGCTAGCCGCAAAAATTGAATTGTAAAATTGTAAGAAAAAATTTTTTTGTCCAACATTTGTTAAGGGTTAATGGATTTTGTCGTAAGTAAATGGAGTTGACGAGAAGAACGAAGTAACTTGTTTCAAATAGCTGCCTATTCTTAAGACGTTGGCGGCTACCGGAGTCTTTGTATCTTTTTTTGAAGCAATATAAATAAAATGACACATCGTTGGTCTCTAAATTTTATAATTGACGAAGTACTTGAAGTGCAGACAAAAGTAAAAAGTATGTGAACGATTTGAAAACATATTCAATACATGAGAGTGTGTAAGAGTTTCAAATCTGTTGTCATTTTCTGTTGTTCTTTTTTTTCTAGTTTACGGCAAGAAAATAATGATGAAAAATATTTTCGTAGCTATGTGCTGAGAATTTAAATTAACCATAAAGGAATGCTGATATTAGCTGTGCACAGCACAAAAAAAAAATTGACATAAGTGTCTCGCGCATGGCGTACTACACGAATACACAATAATATGTATGGGTAAATGTATGCAGAAAGCACACGTAGAAACAATGATGTGCATGTATTATATGCGTTGTGTTTGGCTGTATGACAGTGTAACCAACTTGTTTTAATTTAAATATTTTATATGCCGTTGATGTGCAGAGAAATAAGTATGATGGCTGGAACGTGTAATGCGATGGATGTGTAAAAAATGAAGTAAAAACATGCAAATGCACAGATGTAGATATACAGCAAAGTAATGTTGTAATGTTTTTTATTCTTTCAACTACTTGAGGTGATGTATAAAACAACTCTGCAGTACAGACACACACACACACATGGGCGCACACATGCGCACGCACATACGCCCCTGTTTATACATATCACATCCTCCGTACCTTACAGTAGTTCGCAGTGACACATACGCAATAAGTTGACACAATAACGACAACAATATCAGCAACACCAACGTCCATTACATACACACAACAACCATAGAAAATTTGTCAAGTGTCAACTGTCTAGGAACTGTATGCGTACTCCAGCTTTTTGCATTTTACCGTCAAATCCGGTCTCCTCTCAAATTTCTTAATACAGTTAGTTGCCTAGAGTGGGAATCGAGCGAGAAACAGATGTGTATGGCTTTTTGGCCTTAGTTATACATATATAGCAAATTTATTGTTATATGCTCGAAATGTGTAGTAGTTTAAGAATTTTTTTTACAAAAATCAATTTTTTTTCTTTTTTGCTTCTTAACAAGGTCAGAAAAGTAACTGACACGGTAAAATAGTTACACTGCTAATTATAGTTAACTTTTTTAATAAAACTTTCATTTAACTTGCAACGTCGTCAAACTTAGGACTTTATGACAATTGCAAGCTACACGAAGGCGATAACAACATAGTGCCATCTAGTCCAGGACTCCAATCCTGGACCACATTCAATTGACGGAACTAATTTCTATAAACTTAGAAAACAAATAAAATGGAATTGAAATTAAATTAATAGCCGTCAACTATGCAAAATTATAAGGACTTCAAATTCTTCACAATTCTAGGCTATTATTCAAAGGAAAAAAATATTAATTTCCAAGCAAAGTTCACCGTCATATTTTTAAGTACATTTCGAAAATGTCCCCATCCCTTAAAATTCAAGGTGTCCTTTCTAATTACATTTCGTTCATCTAGAGCTGCCTCTGCGCATATGTGTAGTAGTACATTATTGTATATGAGCGTATAGCGTAGTATACATCGAGGAGCCTGCTGGTGTTGATGTAGCTATAACATGACTTAAATGTTTTTATTACGATGATGCAGCTTGCGCTTTTTATTAAGAGTTTGTTATTTTGTCACGGTGCAGGTAGACAAATAGATAACCTAAGGTAATCTCCACGTCGCTATTTCTCTAAGAGAAGCGCGAAAGGCTCAAAGTCATTCACCATCGTCCAACTCGGTCTGCATTTCACTTTCTAGGTAGACTTTTTTCCATATAGGATAATGTAAGTTTCCGTGTGCTTAAGTATCCTGTACTCGACTTTGTCTAAACTGACACTTTACGTAGTTTTCTACTAATGCAGCTGTTCGCTTATATGGGGTGCCATCCTCTTAGGCTTTAGTGCGTCGAATTGATATTAGATCCGTGTTGTTTTTCACGTTGCTACCAAAATCGATATTCGTTGAAATTTGAAAGGCAATTTGCATTTGCTTGAATTTCGCTCCTATCATACTCTACTTCGAAGATAGTAAAAACTAGATATATAAATTTGGGAGACTTGCTTTCGCAAACGACTTTCAAAAAGACTACTCTACTTTAAGGTAAAAGAAATCAATGAATAGTGAACTGATTTAGAAAGTTAATCTACCTGGCTTTGATTATCGATGTTATTTGGTTTGTATATACAATAAGAACTACAACAAAGGTATCTTTCAATTGCAATAAAGTAAATTAGATTTAAAAGCACAAGAATTTCAGAAATGAAACAAATATTGACCGATTGGTAATGATAAACATAAAATTGTGTTTCCGTAATCAGGGCTTTCTCGGCTCTTTATCAACCATAAGCACACAAATTGGCTCTGCTGATATTGTATGTCATCAATGAACGCAAACAATTTTTTATATACATATATATAGTTCGCATTTTCCTGCTTCGAGTTTTGTTTTCCTTTAATTTTTGTTGTTTTCGTAATTTTGTAACGATATAAACGGGACATTGGTATATTGGTTATAAAGTACATTGCAGGCTATCTACAATAATGTACGTACGTGTATTTGTATATAATGATGGATGAAAAGAAAATGTTATTGCATTGTTTTTTTTCTGTTTGTATAAGTTTTATGACTCAGTGTATGCATGTATGTGTCGAATTGCATTGTTTTTCTTTTTTTTTTTTCGTAGTTTTCCTTGCCTGATGCATACGCTCTCTCTGCATAACGTTTCAGCAGATGTCACAAATATTGAACATCAATGTATATCTCGGACACACAATTGCCCTATTTTACTGTTCGATTGATATGCAGTAGGGGCATTACTTCGTAACAGCGACAGACTCACATAAGTATAAATAGAGTAGTCTAAGCTTTTTCTTTTATTCCGACATTCGTTTCCCTAGCCCGAGACGTTGTTACAGTTTTTTAGGTTTTGTATAGCAATTTCAATCCCTGTTTGGTTTTCTTATTTTATTTTACTTGAATTAAGCCGCGCCCGCTCCTTTTTTTGTTGCAATTTAAAGCGCACATTCTCTCATTTATGTACGCACATACATGTGTTCAAAAAATTAGTGGTGCTCTCGAATTCAAATAGGAAAGATATATATCGAATAACTAATTATTCAATATTTATAAGTTTCATTCAAAAACCTAGTACGCTAACAACGGAGCGATCTGAGCGCCCAAATACATTTAGAATTTTATGCAAAAGACTCATATACATATTTTTTCAGGCATTATTAATTATAAGTAAAATTCAAAAGTTTTAATTATAATAAAATTCTGGAGTTAATTTGCTTAAGGTTTTAAAGGATTAATTTTTTGTTTACAAAGCGATCGTCGAGTTACGGAAAAATTTTCCTTTGCTTTCAATTTTCGTTTAGCATATTTTCATTATTATTATTAGTTTAGCCAGAGAGCAAAATCTGAAACTACAGTCTTAAGGCACTAGCACGACCAATAGGTTATTCGTTGAGACTCTTTGCCTTCAACATCAGGTGGATTTTTTGTTTGCTTTCAGTATATATCAAGATAGATTACTTATTTTTGATGTAGTCTTTAAAAAATGATAATAATAATAATGTTTCTCTCTCTTCCGTGTATGCAACCAATTCATTATTATTATTTTTCATTCATTATTGTTATTATGTAGATCAAAGTACTAACTCCTAGCACTAAAAGCACTAGTAACTAAGACTATCACCTCCTTTGTTTTAAGCGGTAGACTAGATGGTCTGGTCACTTTAATAAAGTGAAATATTTCTTCAATATTATGTTCTCTAGGTTCTTTTAAGACGCCCATATGTTTAGATGCTCCGAAAGCGAGCTTTCGAATATTGGAAAGGCTTTTAAGAAATAGAATATTTCGTTCGCAATTGGAGGACTAGATTCTTGAGGATCTATTGATGTATCGCAATAGTGTGATTAAGGCGAATTCTTGCAAATATATTGATCTTGGTTTTTACGGTATTTGTTGCATGAAGGTGTGAAACGAAGGGGATTGATATGTATGTAGTGCGGATAATAGTATCGCTAAGTGTTTTCGTCAATCTTGTTATTAGTTTTTTTTTTAATATATACTCGAACGTCAGTCTTCTCCATTGTGCCATCTGCAATCAAAAGTGCGAAAAGTGCAAGAGTTTAAAGTGTTTCGGACAACCTTTATGACCGCAAACTTAAGCTTAGCTTTGCGTGCAAGGCTTATGACTTAAAATAGGCTCTAGCTGTGGTTATAAATGCTAAAGCGCTTTCGTGTAAGGTATGATTAAGATCGTCGCTCTTGGAGCCAAAAAAGTGATGCTAATCATTATTTCTCAACAAGTGACTTTTTTCTATGATTAGTTCCCCAAGTTTCCACAATTTTTACTTCAGACCGTTGTCTGAAAATACCCGTTTTGTGGATCATATTTGGACATCAATAATGAGAATGTTTTCCAGCTTTCCCTGCTGCGTATTCCTGTTAGAAAAGGAGTACCAAATCTTAAGTGCGTCATCTTATAGCAGTTAGTGACGCATGTCTCATCCATTATCATAGTTTGTTAAGGTTGTAGTTTGCGTGCTAAAACCACGTTAGAGTCGTTTATGAACTAAAATAAAGGTGTTCACTCAGAACCTTGCTATTATTTTCAACATCGTTGTAGATATATATGTACACGCACGCAAGCATGTTGTGTGTGTGTGTATATGAACAAAGAATATATGTACTGTGTAAGTCGGTATCAATGTAAGGTCATACTTGTCAAGCAGTTGACATTTTAAGGTATTGCGAACATGTAGAAGACAAAAAGTGTTTGCTTTCGTGCATATACAATAAACACAAAAGACGAGATGTAAGGGAAAGCCAACCTCATGATGACACAGTGACGCATATACCCTTAAACAAGTATGTGCATGTACATATATATGTTTGTATGTTTATAATAATTCACGAATCTATATGCATTTGTCTGTGAAGATAAATTTCAGTCAATTCTATTTTCCTCCATCTTAGTATCCATGGCACATAAGAACGTACCGTTTTACTAAGCATATAATAAAGGCATTGGCGTTACCATGTGTACATGTGCGTGAGTATACGTGTATGTGCAAAATATATATTGCTTGACATTCATTTGGTAGCATTGATTTTAAATTGTTGCATTTTTATGGATGAACGAGCAATAATTTTTATCCAAATGATGATGCTGTTCTCTCTGTATCACGTCACATCACCTCACCTCTATCCTCTGATACTCGTATGCATAAATTTTTCTTCTCTTTTTTATCAGATTATCCTGCATCATCTCGGTAAACTTGGAGTATTCGCATGCTGTACATATATATAAATACATAAATAAGTCAATACCTAGTATACGCACACAGAAACCGTACATTATATCTTTGCGTGTGTAATGCATGCACATTTGTAAATTTAATCCAGATCATTTGGTTTTCTTGGATTCATCTCTTTCGTACGTCAGGACATATGCTTTGCATTTCTTTCCTTCCTTTTTTGCTTTCGTACTTTCCTTTAGCCTTTGGTTTAACAACTTTATGGCTTATGTAACATATATGCACCAATATATTTGCACGTGTTCACGTATACCTTCATACGTATGTAACAGTATGGTATAGATGTTTCCATTGCTAAGAATTGTCTTACAATTTATTTAGATTCTTTGAAAGCTACAAATAGTAAGTTTTGCTTCCTTACGTTTCAATTGGAAATATATATATATATATCTAGATATATATATATATGAATATCTGTGTGCTTACGAGTGTGCGCGTGTGTAGTAGTAAATTCGTTATTAAAACTTTTCTTCCTTGGTTTGCAAGAATAACATGGGTGAAGTTACAATATCTTTATTTGAATATATTTGCGAGAGATTATTGGTTACATATAGCAATTAGTTCTAAAATTTTATCAAATCTATCGTTAACTAATCCTATGTTCAAAGTTATATTAAGATATTAAAAACTGGTAGTACGTTAAGCAGTTTAAGTAACACTACATTTTCGTCTGTATTTGGTAAAAATTAAGATTTCCTTTAACATATCATGTAGGCGGAAAGTACGCAATTGTATGAACAAACCCCTAGAGGATTTTTTACATCATCCACACAAGGTAGTTTCAGCAGCTTCGACAGCGATATTGAATAATAAGAAGATTTTTATTAAAGCTTCTGAAAAGTGAATATTGCGTAAAAAAGTACCTAAAAATATTTCATACACGCTTTCAATCTTTTAATATGATTTGTACGTAGTTTCTGAAAAACAAACCGTTTTTTTTTTATAGTTTAGCAGCTACATGTACAGTACGCTTGTAAGCAAACATATAACATGTCAAAGCTTTAATATAATATTTATAGAATTTATAAAATTTGCCAAATGTACCCATCCATCCAGGTAGTTAGATAAGCAAATACGTATGCAAGTAATAAACCAAAACATTGTTGTTGTATTGTTGATATAAACCTATATGTATACGAACAAAAGTTGTGCATACATTATAGCATATTCACTGTGAGCTGGGCGAGTCAACGACGTTAGTGTAACGTTACTAACATTTTTAGCAGATTTACGTAACCATAACCATTCAGTAAGCGTTTTTTGGTTAAGTGTGTTGTAAACGATGAACCAAATTTATATCATCAGAAAACACTTTAACACTTGAATTGATTATAATAATGATGACATTGTTACCGACGGCAATAATAATAACAATTACATTGGAGGAGGAAAAGTCGCATATTTGCAGAAAAGAAAAATATAAATACATAAATAAAAATAGATATAAAAAGAGGCGAATAACATTGAGAAACATTATTGAAGAGGAAACATTTTCGCATACATCCTCAAAAAACGAAAGTATGCATCGTCTTCCATTCTTTTTGTAACAATCACAAATATATGGATACATTATCTTCTCATTAAAGTAAGATTCGAAACGCAATTTGGCAAGGTTCCGTCTCATCTTTCCGAATATTCTTTTTTAGTTTATTGCTGACTTCTTTGCAATCACAAAGCCGGAGACAATAGATTTGCAGATAGAGTTTATATGTGTGGAGTTTGACTTTTTCTTCCTAGAACTGTTAAAAAACTAAAGAAATCTAGACAAGTGAGAAAATTATATTTTCATACACTAGATGGACGTGGCTGATTTTTTTTATTTTCAAAATAAAAGAGGAAATTTATATGGTGTTATGGTGTGGTGTTATGGTTTAAGAGTGGCAAACAAAAGAATTCAAAGTTTTTGTTATATAGGCGTTTAAGCGTGTTGTAGGTGTGTTCTTCGAAAGGTTTGAGTACTTTCCAAATACCCTTGCAACTTTGTAGGCGATATCTTAATTTTTGAGAACAGCAGAATGTTTACCACAACTAGTTCGATGCTTTCCATTATAAAAGTTTTGAAAAAAAATCATGACGTACCATAGAATTGGACCTGGGCAGTTTTTTCCATTTTTTTAGCAGTACTGCAGCGTTGCGCATAGAATATATGGTCAAGTTTTAATACGTTTAGTTGCATATTTCGGGAGTAATGAGCGGAAAGCCAATATTGTATTCCTTCTGGAAAAGGAGATATGTTTACTATACGTCGTACTGCAGACGTGTCCTTTGACCAATTTGGTCCATATTCAACACCAACTGGCATGCAAGAACTCCCAAGTTTCTCCCAAACTTGAAGAGGATACCTTCATGCCTTACAACAAGCTTACTACAGACAGACAAACAGACACATGGACAGACAGACATGCTTAAATCGATTCAGAATTTGACGCTGATCCAGAATATGTACATTTTGTGGGGTCTCCGAAGTTTACTTCTGAGCCCTGCAAACGGTTTAGCAAGATAATGGGTGTAAAAGGAAGAAACTACAAAGTGATGTTCTCAAATTGAGTATAAATGTTTGGAAAATCTTCGCGCAGAAATAATTTGACGGATGTCTTAAAGTATCTGCGACTACTAATACAATGTTCTCAGAAAAAACACCATTTAAAGAGCATCTAGTTTTATTTCTCAACTATTAAGGACGCGTACTAGCTAACAGAACAATGCAGTCAACAGAAACCTGACTTTTGACTTGGAATTCAAAATTAGAAAGTATTTTGATAAAAATCTTGGGGCCAAAAAAAAATTTTAATATAATAAGTGTTTGAGACCCCGCGAAATTTTGTATACATTATTGCAAATATTCTTCAAACGATACCGAAAAGAAAAGAAGATATCCTCGGAGACATATTTTTATCAAATTTCGTAAAATTCGATTGACTAGAGGTATACTTTTTCAAGTTTGGTCATTAAAAATATGCAATAAATTTATGGTCATTTATAAAAGTACCAAACGGTCAAATTGCACAATCTGCCAACACATTATGCTTCGAGCATAGTCTGAAGGTGCAAAAGAAAAATGTCCGAATTAAGAAAAAACCTGCAATCCAATATTATAATAATAGTTTCACTATATAGGCAGACGGGTACAATAGCAGATATGATTAAATTCTTTCCCATATTCGCTTCGATGAAGATTGTTTATCTACGTCTGTGTGATACAGAAAATTAATTCGTACTATAACAACACAAACGTCTGAATAAAAATTTTCTTGGTTTTTATAATCATTATTAGCATTTCGCTAAGCATGTAATATTTATTTATTTATTTATTAAATACTTTGTGATCATATTTATGGGAGAAATTTGTTTGTTTCATCGCATACACACATAAATCATAATTTGTTACACTTAACGTAAATAAATATGTTACACTTTATGTGCAGTTGTATGAAGGCAATCCGCCTTAATAAGGCTTATTACACAAATTATTTATGTGTTAACGTAAAAATGCGTTAATATGTATGTATGTTTGAAAAATTCAATTGAAGCTTCTAGGATGTATTGTAGCTTAGAATACTCATAATAAGTGAATACAATTATATAACGGACGAATGTCATAGAAGAGACTTATGAAATAAGTGTTGATTCATCTGTAAATGCTAGAAAAATATTAAAAATAAATAATTAAATATACGCATATATATGCTATATTTATATGCATATAAATGCCTAATCATTGATACACATAAACTTTTACGTTTATGTAAATGGTTCTGCATATATATTTCATTGAAACTTTGCATGCATGACTAATTCACATTCAGAAATCTATCGAGTCGGGTATGAAAATTTATGATTCTGCATTTTCATGTGCATATTTATTTGCATTTAAATCGGATTTACGTTACTTGTTAACTTTTCGTTATATCGTCATCATCCTCGCTCCCTCTGTCTCTGTATATATTTATATATACATATATATCAATGTATTTATATAGACATGAAATAAAATCAAGCCAGGAAAAGAAATTATCTTAGTCGGGATAATATAGTGTAAACTGGATCATTTGTTGTCACCATGTCAAAACACTATACTAGCCATAAAAACTAAATTCCGAATATCCGCCATCTAGAGTAAAATGTAAGAGGCACGGGAAAGCATCAGAAGATCTATTTGACCATTGAAATAAATTTTGCATCAAATGTCCAAATAGCTCTAGTAATCGTAACGGCAGTAAAAATAATTCCAGAATTGTAGCTTATTTGAGTTTGTTAAGCATTTGAAGCATATTTGTATTTCCCGATAGATTTGCCCAATTTGGTTGATAGTGTTTATGTGGACTGTTTACCTTCTCCGCCAACTATTGCTAATTTCTATAACACATGGTGAAATGAACCGAAATGGATTATTCCGTTTAATCGTTTAGTGTTTCGTATCACCTTGAAACACATCTGCCATTTATTAACACGAAAAAACCAAGAAATCACAAATGTTTTCCTTTCCTTTCGTTAACGTTGTGTACGTGTATGAACAGAGTAGCCGTTATGAAAAGAAAGGGGGGGGGGGGAAGACAAACAATGCTAGATCAGGGTCTGGGCGGTGCATGCATGTAAGTTTTATGCCATTACCGATTGAGCACTCAAAATAGTTGCAACCACAGACCAATCATACTGGAACTACGGATCGAACAGGGGTATGGCATCTTGATAATCGTTTATGTGAGCCTTGATCGATATGGTCTATTTTTTATGACATGCAATGTTTCTGCCAAGCTTGACGCTAATATCTTATGTGTACGATTGGAGAAAACGTTATCGCAAACAGGTACACGAGTCATATGGACTTGCCTATATTGATTTAAAATTTGATGCCAATTGAATTTATTGGTTCTTAGGAGCTGAACTCCATTTTTGAAATGACAAATTAAATTGTTAACTACTGTGGATTTGTTGATCTTTTGAGCTCATTGGTTTCTGATAAAAAAAAATTTTGTACAAGCTTTGGCTCTACTACATTTTTTCTCGAAGTTGTTGTGCAAAATGCATACAGAAAGGTTTAAGCGAACTGCTTCAGAGACATACATAATTAAAATGATTACATACTTAAGAACCCATAGTGGCCTTTCTGTCTGTTGATAAGCCGTGCGATATGATACCAAATATTAGTAAAGGTATGACTTAGCATATGCATAAGCATGCTTATATGCGCTCATGTAGATAAACTTATCTCTTTTTTTACAGTAAACGGCAAAATGTTAAAAACGAGAGCTTAGAAAAAAAAAAGCTTCCATTTTTATAATATCCATATAAATATTTATGTGATGAATAAACTTTTTAGTTTTAAGCCATTTCAAAATATGAAGTCTACCTCAAACTATTGCATTTTTGTTAAAAATGACAACAAATACAGAAGAAATTTAAGGGGGTTTTCGAGTTTTTTCTAAAAACTTCGTATTCTCGGAAAATTTTTATTGTTCACTTCTCATTTAATTATTGGCTGCATTAACTGCAATGATTTGTTTTTCTTAACGGTAATTATTTAAAAAATTTTTTCACAAAAATTTTCACAGAAAATTACACAGTAATGTTTGAGTATTCTCCTAGCAATTGTTTGTAATATATAAAAATTTACGTATATAAAACAAGTAACATTTCTTTTCGCATGTAGGCAATATTAAGCGTGCGACTTGTAGTACAAGTCACAATATTCGATTATAATATTAAGTGTACTGAAATTGTTGTAGAACTATGCGTTAACTCCAACAATCATATGGAAATATCAAGTTATATAAATAAATAATGCCAGTGTTTTGTTGGATTTTTTGGATTAAAATAAAGCTTTGAAAAGAAAAGCAAATATTTATAATGAAAAAATTGAAAACTTTCATTTTCTTTTAGGCCGAGTTTACGGAACACGCGGCGTATTTGCAACGTAATTTTACTTACGAGTAATATTTGGTAAATTTGCAATTTTACCGTAAATAAATATACAACCTTTGAGGTTTAAAGTTTGCCCTATGTATTATGATAAAAGTATTTTTATATATTTATAGTTTGTATGGAAGCGTCTTGCTCCGTTACTAATAACAATTCTGTCCGCATAGTTGTCCGCCCATAGTCCGAAGTATCTCTCACCGGCAATCAAGTAAATACTAAAAGCGCTTGGTCTGTCTGTCCCACTCGTTCCTTAAGTTATGCATGAAAGGATAGGTATCTCTTAGGTGACTATCTCCTTAGCGTGGTATAAACATGTGTCAAAATAATAAGTATATTCATCACATACATACATATAAGCATGTTTCAAATCTTCAAGCAACATGCCTACTATTGCGTAAAACATCATAAGCATACAACATGCCTACTATTGCGTTAAACATCATAAGCATATACATAATGTTACCCATAATTTCCATACATGAAATATGATACATTTTAATTATAAGGGATAAACATATGCGAATGCATTTATAGGATAGTATTAATATATGTTCCAATACATACATAAGATTCCTTTGATATAACATATACATAGGATAGCATTGATATATACTTTTCTATACACACATAAGACAGCATTGATATATCACAGTTCATAATGTGTAAGTGCCAGTAAGAGGCACAAGCAGAACAACAGCGTAACGGGACAGCGATGGTGATCGCGACTGTAAAAGAGTATGTTAAAACATGCTCATCCGTTAATTTCTGTTACAGGACCCAAGGTGAACTTTGGTACGTACGGAAGGCGGAAAGTAATATCTGATAAAGTAACTACAGGTAACAATCGGATGGCGAGTCACCACGCTGATTTTCTTCGTTAGTATCAAATCATAATTATCTATCACAGTCATTTTTCTCCTAAATATTTAAACAATAGCTATCTATCAACAATCGTTTTCGTCTTAAAATACGCGAAATCATAATTATTTATCAAAATTCCGGTAAACAATAAAGATATAATATATAGGAGGTCCAAGACTTTTTAAAAATTTCTTACATAGAGACTACCTGGGAAGCCCTGAGCATGCCCAGGATCGGAACAAGGTATATTAAGGACAGGTTAACCGCGATTAGCACTTGATCCTGTCGTGCGTGACAGGTAATAGGCTAAAAAGGCAGATAATTAATATGATTTAAAAACTTAATTTACGATATATCTTTTTTCTTGCTGTGACTGTCGACCCGAGCACGCATGTGCTCGCATGAAATTTGGGAAAATCCCTGGTATTTAGAACCATATATCTCATTCATTTTTAGAATTCCTTTTTCCAGAATATCGACTTCGTTTTCAGGCAAACTCAATTTACCAAATGTGGAATTTCTATAACAATACTATTAGTGTAGGTATTTTCATAACAGTACTAGTAGGCTCCTGGTGTTAATGAAATAGTTCCTCACTGGTATTACTACTAAAGCTCCTTGCTGAAACTTAAATAAGTAAGAAAGTCAAACTCGGCGGGGGCCGAATCTTGCACACATACACTTTTCGCATTCTACTTTCCAAGTTCTTTTATTTGATACCCGTATCGCTGGTGTTTTCATATCAACATATAAACTATAAACTATGTTTTGCAGGTCGGCATAGATGTGCCGAAACTCTCACCTCCATTTGGTGATCCCCGGGCAACGGTTCTAACCGGCTAAGAAGAGTTTAAGGCTTGAACTATTATAACTCGGCAACGAGTTTTTCTGAAAGATGGTTTTAGGGGTTCACTGGAGTATAGTTTTATATACCCTCTCAATAAGCTTTTTACTATAGAGGAAAGTCTAACCAGACTCAATGGTAGCTGGTTTGTACAAGTACAACGAATATAGTATTTGGTGAGAGCATGGAAAATCTGGCCATGTCAGTTGATACGCCCGACAACTGTATATCTTGAAGATAGATAGTTCGGGAATTGGCCAACCTTGACGGTATGGTAATAGTCTAAAGGCAAGAGTGACGTATTTTACTTTATGTAATACAAAGCGCAAAGTTATACTGAAAGCTTTGTAGTCTAAATATTTGGTTCCACGGGGGTCAGGAGCCCGCTCACAGGTTGGAGAACTAGGAAGGTACGCCGGAAAGTGTATCGTCCCTGTGAGCCCTGACTGCTTGGGTACGGCCCTTCGGGGAGTATCGTGGTGGCTGTGGTTTTCACCTTTCCATAGCCATTCGAAAAATTCGAGGTTAGGATAGGCCTCACCACCTACCAGAGTAGTGGTGCATTTGGCCATACCCAGTGCGCTGTCTGAGAACCTCGGGGTAAGAAAGGCCCCCTTATTAGGGGATTGTCTTTCCCCCCGGGGGTGATCATTCGACTTAAATGAGTGCCTATGGTTGTAGGCAACCCGTCTGATTAAGGCATCACGCCAGGTGCGGACGTTAAACCCCAAGAGATATCAACATATCTTCATTTGAGGAACGTACAAAGTAGTTTCAAACATTCTACCTTGTTTGTCTCATGGTAAATAAGTATAAAACCTCAAAAAAGTGAAAAATGAAATTTAACTAATTGTGATTGCGCGTTTATTTTTCCCTTTTTTGCTAGTAAAGAGCAGACTGTTTCTCAAAGTAAATGTGGAAAATACCAGCTTTCTAACTTTTATAATTTCTGAGTAACGAGCAAAAGTCCATAAATTTTTGTTAGGAAAAACGAAGTTGCGTTCAATTTCCCCCACTACGGGCTTCTGCTCTGACACAATATGTGGAGTCGATATGTTCATGTTTACAACCAAAAGAGTGCCAACAATAAACACCACACAGAGGTACAGACTTGGCAAAATCAATGCCGAATTTCGCGCTGATCAAGAATATAAACACTTTATAGGTTCTCTAAAGCTCCTTTTTGGGTGTTACACACAAAGTGAACATACCGCCACAAACATGCAAAAGCTTGGCAGCCGATACAGTAAACAACACCAATTAATTTTCGAATCATAATGATATTAAGGCTAAAAGTTACTTTAAACACGATATTGGAAAATCCGCCGTGTTAGGCAAAATTGTTTTATGAAAAGAGTGTATCAAAGTCTGCCAGACTTTATAGAATCCATATTTTAGATTAACATATGAGATACATATCATTTAGGTTTCTGCAAACAACTCTAAATGGGTTAAACAGCTCATAGTTATATTTACATTGACTTAGCTTAATGAACATGCCTACAACAATACCTAGAGAAGCGGTGGAGGACATTGAAGCTTATCTCAACAAGCAATGTCGACAAATCAATAGTACCGTTTACCAATTAACTCAATTAAGAAGAAGGCACCAACCATAAATGTACGCTTCTCAAGTAACGGCAAGCATAACAGAAGCAACCTATTGCTATAAGGAGGAAGAGAGACAAGCGGTTCCCAACCCAAATTCCTAAGGGCAAAAGAGGGAGAGAGAGAGAGGGCCAGAATTGCTTTTGAACTGGTTCAGTTCAATCTATATAACACCTATTGGAGGAAGACTACGCAATAGACGCATACTCACGTATTGGTTTATTTAAGCACATGTATAGCTTTTATTGTAATGCAAGGATCCTTCAGCTCTTTGGAACACATCTTAATGAAACCATGCGCGGTCGCAAGTTAAAACGTAATCTTTGGTCGAATAGAACCTCTGAGTCAAAGAAAGCTTCTTGCATTTTTTTATATAAAATTTCATAAAATTTAACGAGCACCATATAACCAAATTAAGTCAACTCGGAGCTAATACAATTGCGACTCAAAGGAGAAGGAAGAAAACAGTTTAACATCGTCAACGTACATTAAGATCTGGCTGGATGTAATCACCGATGGACGATTATTAATATGAAGAATAAATAAAAGGGATCCTCAGTGGCTGCGTTTAGGGATGCCATTTGTCAAATTAGAAATTTGGGAAATTTGACTGAAGTGATGCAGAGCCCTGAATGATCTGTTATGAAGATAAGAGCTTATCCTTTCTATTAAGTAGAAAGAGAAGCGAGAGGCCTGGAGTTTGAAAATGAATAAGTTATAATTAACTAAAACCGGCGTTTTACTAAAGTCAATAAATACGACATGCGTGCGAGAGCCACTGGAACAAATCTTTAAAACATGGCAAGTAAAGTCTGAGAAATTCGTAGTAGTTGATCTTCCTCTTAGAAAGCCATGCTAGAATGAAGAAGTATAAGGTTTCATAAAATTTGATAAAATAAATGATGAGTAACGACTCGCTCAAACAATTTAGCTAAAACGGCCGAACTTATGAAGTGGAATAAGGAAACTACCCTTCGAATACAAAGGGAAAACACTTGATTTCAAGAACGGATGAAAAATTATTGAAACAACAGCACATAGCTCGTCAGAGCATGATTTGAGTATACATGGTGGAATCTCATCATGTCGAGGCGCACAACAATATTTTAGGGACCTCAAACCACGTAAGACGTCATTTTCTGAAACGACCGAGTTAGAAATCAAAACCGAGTTACATATCAGATACGAATAATTGACAGTTAAATCGGAATCAGCAGTTGAAGCACTTCCTCGGAAGTATTCAGCAAAGAGATTTCAGTTTCCAATATCACCAGAGGATTCCGAGCCATTGAAAGAAACACGCAACGGATATAGGAAGATTTTTGTTTTAAGCTTGTAAACTTAAATTAATATTAAGGATTCAAAAAGCGAGGATTTTATCAACTGAAGGTATTTCGAATAATACTTGTGGTTGAGTGCAGAATAGGCATTTTTACAAATTTTTTGAAAAATATATTTTTTCTATTTTTCTTTTCTTTTAACCTTGGCGGGCACCTGCTTCGAGGGCGAGGTTGCTTTGTAGGAATGTATGCAGAAATAGATAGCATTATAGAATGACGATAGCGGAGTTTCAATATTCCCAGGGGAAATAGGACCAAGTTATGTATAACTGTTTTGCCTGAATGGCAATAAATAAATTCAACGTCGGGAGGACTAGGAAATTCAATTTCATAGTACGGGACTGCAGCAGATATGGCAATTAAGACACCACCAATGTGATTCAATCGAACTTTTCTGAAAACCTGGAAACAAGTGTGAAAAAGTCCCATTTAGTTTTTTGAGGCTGGAAGAACTAGCGAATTAGTATTATAGAGCGGAACCCGAGGCGTGAACTCTTTAATTAAGAATCCAAGTGGGCACAATGGTTTGTTTAGCAAAATTTCCTTATATTCAGTCGGAACTAATACCTTGAAAGACAAAACAGGTCTAGGAGCCAATTTAAAAATACTTACACGCTTCAAATTGACTGATGGATAATCCACAGAGGTGTCAGGCGCCAGTCTTGAGACGAATATTGCCTTTCTGGGGCGTACTGCCGACAAGCACCCGTCATCCCTAGTAGAAACAGTAGGGTTTGACTTGCCTAGCAGGTGACTAGCAGACATCACTGAACAGCTATGCGAAGAGGCGATTTGTTATGTTTACCAATATTTTTTGGAGATGGACACAGAGTAGCCTGAATGGCTCCACTAAGAAGAGATACCCTTACTACTTCAGTATAGTTAGAAGGAGGGAGCTTTCCAACGCATTTGGAACTTTTTTATTAACGACCAACTCAACGATAGCGGAAACGCTAAGCCTATTTGTACGGAAGGATGGAGCACTCGCTTGAGTCGACGAGTCAAACTTAGGCGAAGGCGGACGTGAAATACCACTACAGTCTTCTTTTACACTACGAATCGATCTTTTGCAGGCTGCAGGAGAAGGCGAGTACTCTAGATAACGGCATTAATTGAACATTGTTTTGAACATTTCAACTCTCTTATACAAATTGGTGAGATTTACGTTTAGTGCAGAAAGCCCTGGTCTCCGTGAACAGCTTACAAAAGTCAATATCTCGCTTCCGACAGTTGGGAAACGACCAACGTAAACTATTTGAAGGATCAAGGACTGCATTTGCAGCACGGCCATTGATACCTATACATGACAAAAGCATTCACATTCGGGGTCCGTTTTTATTCGACATAATGTAATAAAACCCTCCGTGTCGAAAAGTAAAAGACAAGAGATTGAAGATAGAAAAGAGAGAAAGATTGAGAAAAAAAAAAAACAAATGAAAAAGCTTGTCTCACAGACAAAATTTATTTCGCCACTTAGATCTAAACTTCGCACAACTAAAGACACAGTAAATAAAGAGCAAGCCACGAGAAAAAACTGTAAACACGCAGAAAGAGAAAAAAAATGAAGAAATCAAAAAAAAGACTTACCTACGGAGAGCACTGATTGCTGGAACCAAAACGAATATCATGACAAAACGATTAATATAATTAAATTAAACACTTTTTTATTTTGTATTGAAACTATTTTTTAAACGCTTATAAAGCATTAAGTTAAGAAAAGGAAATTGGAATATTTGCTCGCACAAAGAGTTTTGCTCTGTGCGACTGCAACGCGCGCGCAGAGTTAACAACTGACATAACCTTTGATTGATAAGGAGTTGCAACTTAAAAGTTCAATTATAATTCAGTCGATTACAAAAAGAATGGTTGATTGCAAACAATCGCTTTTTACACTTTCTCACTTATATAAAGGAAATGATGCAATTTTCCAAAAATTACGTTTATATGTATTTTCTTGCTATAATCATTATTATCGTCTTTTTATTTTACAAGTAATATTTGTATTAGATGAATATCTACCTCAAAGATATTTATTATAGTCTTTGCTTCCGAAGTTCTGTTTCTTTTGCCCGATGGAATTTAGCAACTTTAGAAACCATATTTAATCTCTTCGGACGAACGTTTCGGATTTTTTGATCTTGGAAAACGCCTGGATTCCTCATTCTAAGGCAAGCCAACCGGGTTTCTTTTTCATCTGAACACGCAGATGGCTCTGATTCGAAATTTACAGATGAAGGTAAGAAGAATTGGTGGGTTTTTCAAATTTGTTTCCGTTTATTATCCTTTACGTGTAGAATTCAACCATTTTTTAACTTTATCGATGAAGCAAGTGTTACCCCGAAACTCATATTTCTCCATCTTCATCTTCATCTTGATTTTTGTGGTTGTGACAATTTCACGAAATGTAAGAAAAATTTATTAATTATCGTAGAAGTAGGGGTATGCAAAACATCTGTGTGTGGGTGTTCAGTACGAAGATAACAGCATTTTTTTTGCTGTGATGTTGGTCAAGCTGATGCAACATTTCGATGTCTTCTTAATACAACGATTCGGCAAATGTTCTATAATTTATGCAATGATTTCTCATCCGATATTTGATCGTTTTTTGAGATTTTCAAACAGATAACTGTGACAAGATAATGCAGCGTGTGAAGCTTCAAATCCTATTTTTAATTCATGCCACGTCGCTTTGTAAAAAGAGGAAGAAATATATCTCCATAGTATTAAAAGGAACATAAGTGCTTGGAAGCTTAATCTCACATCTGGGGCAGACACTGGGCTTTATACAAACGAACTGCTTTAAAAGTACACCTGTGAATAGTATCTATCCTTATGAATTTTATTGCGGCTTATGATCGACTTATCCCGTATTTGCAAGATACGCCCGTGCACAAAAGCGAAGCACCGCGTCCTTCTGCATAAACTGTTCGTTTGTCCTGTCTATATCTACTCTCTAAGGCCTTTTATTTGATAACCACATCAACGGGATTGTAAAGAGACAATCAAACCGCCACGTCGATGTTGATGTTCCCGACATTTAATTTAGAGCTAACACTCTTAGCTTGCCTCATTCTATTCTGCAAGTCCTTTTTTGGTGCCCAGTTGATTATGTTGGTAAGAAAAAACGAATTCCCTACTTCGCGCGGATGTGGCCAATTTTTTCTATATTTTTATACAAATGCTCCATAAAGTAATCTATCACTTACTCGGAAGATGGTTTTCATCCGAGGATTTATATTTCTTTGGGTGCAAAGTCGAGAGAGAGCATGAAAAGAATGGACCTGGACAAGAATAGAATTTTTTTAAAACCAACTACGGAACTTTGTGTACCCAGTTAAGTGTGGTAAGCTGGAATTTTTACACAGGTGATCTTGATAGTCTTTTGGCTTTTTTTTATGACATATTGACATCTATACTGCCATTTTAACCTTGATTTGCAACACGTCTGTTCTCTATGGTGGACGAAACAACTCAAAGCTGTTAGAAATTGTAAGAATAGGCTTTTAAAAAGTTCAGAAAAGCGAATGTTCCATTATTTATGCTTTTTAGGTTGTCGCTAAACAGAGATTCCAACTGTTAATAATAAATGTTGCCCAAGCTGTTTGCAAAGGTTAAGATTGAAGTTTAAAAGCAATCCTAAAAGCTTTTACTTATTTGTGAATTCTAGAAGAAGAGTTTGTTGGTTACGATCGCATATGCATCTTGACGATAGTAAAGCATCTGAACGGCAGACTGTACATTTTTGTCAGTCGTGCGAATATTTTAGTTACACTAATTACGGATCTTTCATTTTTCTCTAGCTAATGGAGTTTTTCCTTATATTCGGAAATATGGTTATATTTTACCGTGACGTAATGTATGGCAATCTAATTGGAACTATAGATGTATTGCAAAACTCTTTGTTATACCAAAACTTTTTGGAAGACTTGTATAGAATGCTATAACAGCAGTAGCCTATGTATTAGAAATCTGTGGTGCAAGGCTAGCTCGTCACTTCAGTTTATTATATTAGTCGAACATTTATCTGTTATTTGGTCTCCCATTTACAATTATTAAGTAACCCAAAAATTCATTGCCTTACGTTTCATTTCTAATTTTTACTATCCACCTATTTGTTTAAAAAAATCGCGATGAATTTAGTTACTAAGCGAGTCGCAAAGTCAGTCGAAAGTGAGTCGAAAGAGTCGAGTCAAGAGATTTGCGTTGCAGCATTCGGACGGACAAGACCAGAACGAGAATTAACGCGTTGTCCTGTAAATAATTTGTAAATGAAACGTACACTATCTTAAGAAACATAATTCAGTGGTACGAACTTTATTTCAAAAGAGTCAAAAGCGATGAAAGAAAAGAAAGCAACTATAAATTGTTGTTTCTACCACTTTGGCCATTATAAAGCCGTCCTTTGTTCAATCTTTTTCTTCAATTTTTATCGTAATGTTTCTTCTATGTGTGAAATCTTTGCCTCTTTTAATGCTATCTTGAAAGAATTTAATTTTCCTCTTGGCGTACTTTCCTGAGTGCTGCGCTTAATATAAAGTGATTCGTATTTATTGAACCCTTTTGTAAAAATAATCCATGAAACTCGTTCCCGTACTCCGTGGCTTTACATTCGGCCATATGTGTGTGCGATGTTATTGTTGTGCAAGTACTTGTCCGTTGTCATTATTGGGTCATTTATTATTATCAGTTTTGTTCATTTCATCAACAAGTTTGCATCACCCAAAAGCAAGCTTCCGAAATCTCACAAAGTAATTATATATATTCCTGAGCAGCATCAAATTCTACAGCGTTTTAAGTACGTACTTCTGTCCATCGGCTCGTCTGTTGTCTGCGTAATGTCTGTGATACAAGGCGAAATAATCGTCTCCCTAAACCCCGCCGTATGAAATAGTGGCTGTAGTCGTGCTTTCCAAAGGGGAACATGCGGCAGACTCATAGATAACGCTGACTTTGCGAAACGGTATACCCTATGTCGGATGGGAAACCGAAACGTTAAGCGATCGCTGATACATATCCTTGGAAGGTAGAATATATATAAACCCAAGAAGCTTTGTTAGCAAAATAAGCGAAACTTGCGACACGAATCAGCCTCAGAGAAAGAATGCAATTGCTGATGTTTGCTGAGATAGGCATCACATAGGGGAGGGGATGCGAATTATTAGAAACTTCCAGCACATTGATGCAATGAGGAGCTCAGTAATCTAGGTCGGTCCGGCTAAAAGCTAAAAGAGCAGAGATATTTTCTTAAACTTTATAGAATCGTGCGGAAATCAATCAGATCGGGAAAAGGAGAGAGTAAGCTGATATATCGGAGATACCATGAAAAGGGACGTGTGTGATAGAGGCATGTGCACCTTGTATTTGGATTTGGTAGTTAATTAAGAATTATCAGTTGATAGAAACAATCAGTAAATCAAATAGAAACCAAATTTTTTTACTTCTTTTTTAATTACAATGGCAAAACATCGTGGTTGCGACGAGTACAAAAAAATAAGTGCGCATAAAAAACGACCTACTATAAATAAAAAAAAAAAAGTAAAAGCATAGAGGTCCACGGCTAGGTGATTTGCACTACCTCGTCTAAAGCACTTATTTATTCATTCTCCTCATAATACTTCGAAAAATGTTTTTTGTTTTCATCTAATGGCGTGTTTTCCATGAGAAACCTTAGATACTCTCATTGTGGACTGAAAAATTATGTTAGCGATGAACGCAAGTAGTGGCAGTAACGAAGTACACATGGTTGAAGTATCAAAGATAAATATGAATTTTTCAAATAATTTTTGCAAGGCAAGAAAGGCACCGTTCGTGTTGCCAATACGAAATAAATCAAAGAGTATTCAATTTGCCCTGAATACTGGCGCAATTTGTTCGTTAAAGTCGAAACGAGACGTATAAAAATGTGATGAAATCGTAAGGGATAAATCTTATGCATGCGATAGAAATTGTATTAAACTTACGGATAAGGTTTTTGCAATAGTAACATTTTATGGCCAAAGTAAAAAACCACATTTTGTTGTTACACGTGCGCGTAGTCCATCGCTGTTAGGATGTGCTTTTATGAATTTATTCGGAATTGGTGAGGTTTAATTTAATGGAAAATGTTAAGTCTATATGGTTTAAAGCATTGCGAATGCAATAAGCAGGGCGCTCTAAACTTGAAAGTCAACCACAGGAGTTGATTGAAAAAGGAATTTGGACTCCCTTAGATTATTCAGGGCAAATCAAATATCTTCATTGTTAAGCCCAATGGGCAAATTCCTATTTGCGGAGATGGCAAACCCGTTATATAGAGAAGTTAGTTTAGTGGTTAGTTCAGAAGAGTTGTTTGCTTGTTTGCGGAGCGAATAGTATGCAAACTAGGACCTCTAAAATGAATATAACCAGTTACTGTTTTATAAATAATCATGTGAGGATTTAAAATTGATCGGAATTTAGAAGAATGAATTTTTAATTGCGTTAGATTTTACGGACGTGAGTTCAAGTCTTTAAAACTGAATCTATGATTGCTAATTTTACTATCAGAAAATTGCTCTTAGAGACATGCCAGTGTGCAATAACAGTTAGCAATTTACTGTAGCAGAATATCACATCTTTATATAAGTAGATAATGTAAAATATCTTCGTGAGGATGGAAACCATGAAATTATTATAAACACTTTTTTTTTTTGATTATAGCACTACAAAGCATTGTTCTACAAGCGAAATATCTATAAGATTGTCTGTCTGATTGTTGTCATAAGAAAAGACGTAGGGTTACGTTTTATTCCGGCAAAAATGGTTTTGTTTCAGATTAATTAAGTGCAAATAAAACCGGGGAGAATTATATTCCGGCGTGAGCGAATATTTTATATCCATCGCCGGCATCCTAAAAAAGACATAAAAAGTAAAACACCTTATGCTTTATAATATGGAGTGGTAGTGGCTGATTTTTTCGTTTTTCAAATTAATATTTTTTGCTACAAAGACATGCGGGCGTTCTAGGAGTATCGTTGGAAAAGTTTAAGTCACTTTCAAATTGTATCGCGAATTTGTAGACGAGATCTTTATTTTCGCTAACGGATGGATATTTACCGCAAATACTACATGGTTGCGCAGACGGGCAGGCGGACAGCTGAACAGACGGACATGTTTAGGTGCATTTCAGATTTCGAGAATTTATATTACAAACGAGGCTTTTTGAAGGTTGCTTCTGCGCATTATTAAGATATTGGGAAACAATTTCAATTTTGATACATTATAATATTGGGCAAGTCAGTCTCTTTTTTCAATTTTTGTACAGGCACAAGATAATCGCCCCTAGAATGTGTGTTCTAATTTTAGTACTTTTATCTGCTATAGTTTATGAGTTATAAGCCAAATATAATTTTTTTATACTTTTTGAAAAAGAGAGGTGTTTGCGGTTTACGTAGTATTGTAGGCGTGGTTGACCTATTTTTAGTTTCTGCCAAATTTGACGCGGATAGCTTCATTTTTGTGGCCAGGAGAATGTTCACAACGACCTTACGTAGGCGCGCAAACGGACATGCTTAAATCGATTGGGAATTTGCCGCTGATCAAGAATATATATATTTTGTGGGGTCTCCGAATCTTCCTCCTGAGCATTGTAATGAATTAATACATGCAAAAAAGGAATTGATGGACGGCTTTCCCTTTGGCCGAATGAAAGAAAATGTCTGGTAAATTAATTAATACATGCAAGAATGGAAAAGGGGTATGACGAATAAGTTCTCCCCTTTTACCTATTTTTACTTTTGAACACATGTCATGAATGCCTGCGGGTAAAGGTGGTAATTGATCAACAAGCACAGTGGAAGCCTTATGGCGGAAGCAGTCAGTTGATCAATTGGTGAGTCCTGACTACTGGGTGCGGCCCTTCGGGGAGTACTCGTGGTGGTTGTGGTTGGCAGTTCCAAGCCAAAGTGGAACAATCGCGTGCAGCTAGGCCCTCGCCACTCACCAGAGTGGGGTTTATTGTTCCATACACAATAAACTGATCTGGACTCTGGTGCTGTTTAGGCCCCTACTCTGTGGGGATTGTCTAACTCGCCAGGGGGCGTAGTACGCTTAAAAAGTGGTTTGGGCCACCGTGGGGTTAAGCCTTACAGGCAGGAACCCACGTTAAACCCTTGCCACAAATTCTGAGCATTGTAAATACATAATATAAGACTAAAAGTGTTTTGGATCTTTTGCTTTGAATATGTACCTCTAAGGGGTGCATATTAGATTGTTATATCCTTAAAATAATATGAGTTAATTAGATGTATAAATAAAAGAAAAGGGATTGGACGGCAGGCTTTTCCACCCTTTTTGCCTATATTTTTACATTTTAAATTATACACTTTAAATTATATATTCACGGATGCCTAGTGGCAATGGTAGCAGGCGCATTTTTCTTTCCCCTTTTTGAACGCATATAGTTGATCAATTTGTGAGCCCTGACTGCTCGGGTGCGGCCCTTCGGGGAGTACTCGTGGTGGTTGCGGTTGGCAGTTCGAAGCCAAAGTGGAACAATCGAGTGCAGCTAGGCCTCACCACTGACCAGAGCGGGGTTTATTGATCCATACGCAAGAAACTGTTCTGGACTTTGGTGCTGCTTAGGCCCCTACTATGTGGGGATTGTCTAACTCACCAGGGGGCGTATATTACGCTTAAAGTGGCTTGGGCCACCGTGGGGTTAAACCATCATGGCAGGAACCCACGTTAAACCCATGCTACAATCTGAGCATTGCAAAACACTTGACAAAATGAATATATCCCCCATCCTTCGGTGATGGGTATAAAAACATTAATGACACCAGCAGCAGTAAAAACAATATCAGCAACAGGAGCCCAGCATATTTACAATATAAGTATTAATAATACTAAGATGCTCAACATATAACATACAAATAAACCTAGAAACTTTCGTTTACCAAAATTTTATCGACATTCTTCTTACACCACATCCTCATTTCATAAATCGTTCTCATTTTAAAATCAATGGATATAATCATGTGACTCCGTGATTCTAGTGAAATTTTTTCAGTTTTCATTAAAATGTAGTAAGTATAATGCAGGCATTTGGCTGCAAAATGTTTTCCTGGAGATGACTTTAATGCCAAACATCAATTCGAAATGAAGCGAGCTCAACAAATCCATCCGTAATAATAACTACGTCTGTCTTATTTACCACGAGAAGTACATACCGACCGTCCGGTCTGCGAAATATTTCTGGCTCACTGCATTTCAACGTACACTATGTCATTCCCGCTATTTTACTTCATATTTATGACTATAATGACCTTGGTTCTGATTACTCTCCGTTGGTTGTCAAGTTCAATAAGATTGTTCATAATCTCCCTGTTAAATATAATATCAGTAGTCGTAGAACTGGCATTGGGGTCTTTAGGGGCTGGATCGATGTCAATTTACAACTTAAGTCGAGTCTGCAAGGCTCTTATGAAATTGATAATGTGGTGGAAGATTTTTCAAATCTTATTCTCCAAGCTGGTTTTGTATACAGTCCCAGGGCTTTGACGATGACGATGAAGAAAGCCCGCTCCATTACAGAAACAATTATTTTGACTTTTAACCGCTATCGGATACCGCCGACTGTTGATGTAGCTTGGTATAAATGTAAAGTGGAACTCTACATTCCAAATCCTGTGGGTTGTAAAAACTGCCAACGCCTGGGTCATACGGCAAAAAGGTGCACCAGTGCAATATCTTGTGCTGACAACTGTGGTCTTCCTCCACTTGCTGAAAGCTGTACCCGTAGTTTCTGCTTAAACTGCAATGATCAACACTCGGCATTAGACAAGCAATGCCCAAATTTTATACAAATGCGTGAACTTCTAAAAATCGAAGCAGAAAATTACTGTAGCATGGGTGAAGCGCGACGCAAGTACCAGGAAATTAATCCATCTGGATAGCAAAGAATTAACAAAAGTAATACCTACGGTGCTGTCGCCTCGCAAATCGAGCCTAATAAGACTTTAACTCCAACTCCTTCCAACGAAAAGCCTGTTCTACCATCAACCAAAAATTATATTGCGAAACCAGTTCCACCACTCGCCGAAGATAATATTGAAAAAATCAAAACAACAGCAAATATTGAAAAAATTAAAACAACAACACGTATCCTAAAATCTAATAAACTAAATTCCCCAGAATCAACAGCTCTCAACTCTAGTCGATAAATTACAAGTTGTAATGAATCCAATCTTTACTTCCTTAATCAGCCCACTCGTTGCACTTCCAACCTGCCCAATCACCTAAGTACAGATTACTCTGCTGGTAAGAACAAATTATTTACACAAATTTCCTATAGCGACCTTTTAGACGGAGACGCTGATATGTCAACTTAACCTACTTTCGACTCCGTTTCCATGTCACTACAATTAAATAAAGTTTTTAAAATTCTACAATGGAACATTAAGGAACTTCTTAATAATTTTGATGAACTCCGTACACTCATAAGTGATTTCAATCCAACCTTTATATCGCTTCAAGAGACCCGTAGAACCTCTTTTAACCCTATTACACCCGAATCATATACTGGATACTTCACTAATGCTGATCAAAATTTATATTGCAAAGAAGGAATTGGTGTTTTTATAAAATTAAGTATATCTCACAAATGCATAAATTTAAGCTCAAACATACAAGCCGTAGCGATACAAATAATGTTAAACATAAAATTTACAGTGCTTTCGCTCTATATCCCACCTTCGCAATCGTTTTCTCAGCAAGAACTCTACAATTTGTTCTCCGTACTTTTCCTCCCATTAATTATATGCGGCGACTTTAACAGCTGGAATACCATCTGCCCAACAGTGAACAACACTCGTGGAACTCTTTTAGAAAAGGCCTTCATTCAAAGCAATCTCTGCATTTTAAATGATGGAAAATCAACGCACTTTTCAACTCATCACACTTTTTCACATATTGATTTCACATATTGCTTCCCCTCACTTCTTCCTTTGGTTTCCTGGTCCATTTCTAATGATCTACATAATAGTGATCGCTTTCCAATCATAATCGATCTTAAACTTTCAATGTCCTCTGCAACGACAAATTCCTTCTAGATAAAGCGGATTGGATTAATTATTCCAAACAGGCCGAGTCATTTCTGAATTCAAAGCCATTTAACGGGAACTGCAACCATAATCCTGTTATTATGAATAAAGCGACTCGCATGGCTACTCATCTTTCTATTCCTCAATCCAACAGCTCTTTTAAACAAGCTATGGTTCCTTGGTGGAACAAACCGCTTTCGTTTTTGAGGAAAAATAAAATGGATCTATGGCACCGCTTTAAGAGATGTCCTGATCATGATCACTTGTTATTATACAAAAAGGCCAATGCTCTATTCAGGAAGGAATTACGAAAATCAAAGGCACTTAGTTTCGAACTTTTTTCGAGGGGAATTCACAGAAATACATCAATGAAAGTTGTCTGGAACAAAATCAACAGACTCAATAGGACTTCAAATCTGTACGAAATTTCTGCCATCTGCACTCCCGATGGAACGTTAACTGACGCACATGAAATTTCTAATTACTTTGAACAAATGTTGTGCGAATACTCCACTGACCGCAACTTTTACAGTGTTTTCATCGGAAATAAAAGGACTCGAATTTCTCTTTCAAATGCTATTGACAGATGTGCCATGTTCCTGGAAAATTGCATATCTAACTTAGAACTTGAAAGTTGTCTCTGCAAATCGAAGGGGAGGACACCATCTAGATCGCATCTTCTACCAAACGATCAGTGCTCTGTCTAATTCAAGTAAAAAGAAATTACTGGACCTATATGATACTAATAGTATTTTTGACTGGCCATATACCCTACATGTGGAAACTGGCAGCTGTTTCAATTCCAAAGTCTAAAAATGTCTCCATCGCATCGGATTATCGCCTAATCACTCTTTTATCTTGCCTCTCAAAGGTATTGGAAAAGATTATGGCATCTAGATTATCTTGGTTTCTTGAGTCCAAGAACCTGATAACAAAGCAACAAGTTGGTTTCAAGCGGGGTAGGGGGTGCTCTACACATTGATTACTTTACCAGCAAAGCAATTTCCGAACGAAGCCATGGAAGAATTCTCTCAATTGATTTCGAAAAAGCATTCGACAGAGTTGGTCTTCATGTTATTTTAAGACTCTTGAAATCATGGAATGTTGGAACCAAATTTTTCAACTACATCAAATCATTCATGTCGCATCGGCGATTTAAAGTTAAAACCAACAATCATCTCTCTGATTCCTTTCCGCTAACGAATGGCATTCATCTCCTTTTTCTGTCACGCTTTTCCAGATCGCCTTCAACAAAATTAGCAAAATTCTTTGCCGTGTACCAAGAGAGGAACATAGACTCTACGCGGACGATGTATACATGTCTACAAAAGAAAAAGATAGCACGGAGCCAATCAACATCCTCGAAGCTATTGGATGACTGATCTCCGCATGGGCGGCGCTCGTCAGGAACTAAAATTTCCATACAAAAATCAAAAGAAATGCACATATGTCGAAAGCAGGTAAGCCATGCAGGAAATTTATTGATGCACATTAACGTCTTCCCAGTACTAAACGTGCAGACGCTGCGTATTCTCGGCCTCACGTTTTCCAACAAATATCGCTGGAAAGCACACTGCCTTCGTTTAAAAAATTCCATTTTATCAAGAGTGAATTTAATGCCGTATGTTGCTTGGAAAAGCCATGCGCGCAGTGAGATAAACAATAGTCACTATACAATAGTCACTAAACAAGAGTCACTATTGTTTATCTCACTAAAATGCTTGTTTTAAGCAAGGTTGACTGTGCTTTTATAATATATGGCAATAGCTGCAAATCGAATATCAACCTTCCCAAACCGGTCTAACACCAAGCTGTCAGAGCAAGTTGTTATGCTTTTCGAACGACGCCCATAAATAATATTATAATCGAAACTTGTCTCCCAACTTTGGAAAATAGACTTTATGAGTTTAAAGCTAAAATAGTTATTATAATAATCACCAGATTTGTCCAGAGCAGCAACATACGAGACAAAGGCTTTAAAATATTTCAGGCTAAGTTCTCTTCCACACCATTGCTCATATGGTGTTCTGCTTTGTAAATGCTTTATAGTTTACTGTGATATAATGTGTTGTGTTTATTGCTTGGGTCCATTAACCAGCGTGAACATCCGCACGTACCGTCATCGATCTGGGCATTTCGATAAGAGTGCAGCTAGCCTGTTCTGCGGTTAGAAGTAACAGCCTTTTGTTGACTAACATCTGTTCGAGTTTGTCCGGATTTCTTGACAACATTAAAGAAACCACTATCTAGGTGACTAGCTAAAGCTTGATGAAGTTTGCTGACCCAAATGGTAAATCGTTATCACAGTTCAAAAATTCAATGCTGCTCAGCGTTGTGTCAACTAGTTCGGAATTAATAGCAGTGCCAGGGACTCATGGCATTTTGGCACTTGGTGCATTAGGCAAGTCTGGGTCAGAAATCTTCTCTGATACAACCGACAAAACATACGAAGCATACGAAGTCAGATCCAACATAGTTGCAACGACAAAGCTGTCGTGTGTTTAGTCATAATGACAGCATCTTTCGTTGTGGTTGACAGTTCAAGAGGTTGACAGTTTTCAAACCTCTTCCCCTATGAAAGATGCTGCCACTATGACTAAACTTCTCTTGGTACTTTGAGAGTGTTATAGACAAGATGTTTTTGCTTTCGCAAAGCTTCAAAACCCTGTTTGTTTGTTATAGAGTGTACCTTTGATAGACTTTAAAGCGGTACTGTTTAGATTTTTGCAAAGGTACTTAAATCGATTGAGAAGATCGTACATGTACCGAATTTCACTGAACTTTATGAAGAAGAACTTTATTAGAAGAACGATCGTTGTCATTCGTTAATATAACTAAGAAGAAAACGCTAAGGGGAAAAACAATCTACATTTCTCTGAGGGTAAGGCCAGCAAAAGCACGGTCAAATCACCTGCTACTAAGACCTGACCGTTTTGGATGGGCAGCAAAATTACACAACCAGCATACGAAAAGAGTTCTTACCAGAACATTGATCGTAACAGTCAACTGGTGGATTTGACCAAAGCAGGTTTTTTTTGTAGAATCTATTCGAAAAGACAATAAGCAAATTTTTTGGTAAAGGGAAGAAAATAATAACGGTTATTGTTATGATATAACTACACAGATATGATGTTTAAATGGATAGAAAGAAGCTATGTGCACTTAGAAAATAATATATAGCAGGAAAATTAATCAATTTCTGAATAGTATATGTCTTTTCAATGTTCTCACTTCTTTGGATTCATCGAGAAGATATATTGTCATGGGATTTACGTGATTACTTAGCTTGAAGAAAGGCATTTTTAACATATGAAAAATCCGTATCCAAATGAATAGCTTTATTGCTAATAAACTACGAGGCATTAACAATAACACGAAGGATCTTAAATTCGTTTTTTTTGAAATATTTCAATATTATAGTTACTGAAGGTTTCCCATAATTATATGCCGTAACTCCTAATCGAATAATCTTAAAAGAAAGAAATATTAAATTAAGAAGTCAAACTCTGATGGGCCTAATACAGCAATTTGGGAGATCAAAAGAATAGAGAAGAGATGAAAAAGAAGAATTGCCAAAATATAGCGAAATAAAAACTCACTCGTTAATATTATAGCTAACTGTCTTCAACACGACAGCTACAATTGTGCAGAGAACAATTCATAAAATTTTATTAATTCCACAATAAAGCAAACATTTTAGCAAGCCATAGTACCACGCCAACTCAGATATATTTTTTGCAGATGACACATTACTTTTAACCGCTTGCCTTCCGATAATACAAAGAAAAATACTTGATTTGGTGCGCGGAAGAAAAGGAAATTCTGATTCTGATAATACTAAGAAACTCGATTGATCAAGAGCCATAAGAACCTAAAACATCACCATCCGCCGAGGGTGATGGGCGGCAGAACACTCCTTCGGATGAAAAAACAGGTAACCCGCGCAATTTAAGCCGCGTTCTACATCGACAAGCCAGTGCGTATGGTTACATTAATTGTACAACATCTACAAAGAAAGAACTGCTGGAAGTATTAATGTATGAGGTCAATTTTCTTTTAAAAGCAGCCAAGAAGTCATGAAAGGGTTTGAAACTATGATATAAAACCTTCTAGTATCGAGGTGAGCGAACCATAAATTGATATTCGTTGAAAGAAGTACTCGATATCAATATAAAAAGACTTTTACTTAATCTATAAGTCTGTATCTCCTCTATTAAAAAATTGAGTGATTGTGATCAAAGAGTGTTGTAGAGTTAGATTATCTATCTAAATTTTAGGCACTCACAGGAAGAAAATTTAAAAAAAAGCGAAATGTGATACCTTAGTTTACCACTGTAAACGAAACTTGTAATATGGTCGACAATACGTTGCAAGGCGGAAGCCATACATAGTAAACATATTATAGGAGGATTAGGGTAGATGCGCTTACGAACAAGACAAAAATAATTTTGTGTTTCATTGCTTCTAGGTAACTTTTATAGGTGAAAATAAATGAATGTTTGAATTTGCAATAATTGAGAAATTTACGAGCGTGTGAACCGCTGAGTAACAAGTTGCAAGTTTCAATAGTAGGTATTTATAAAATTATTTATAGAATGATAAATGTAATGAATCCTGTTATGAAAACAGGCCTAAGAATAATTCAGCAAAGGCTCCATGGTGAATGCAATTCATCATTTGACCGTGATCAGTTTGGTTTCCAGAAAGGCATGAGCACCAGAATTTATGTTCCAGTCCAGAACTATAGAAATGTGCATAAAACCGTTTTTCTTTGTTTCATGATAAATTAATAGATATCCTGAAAGGTCTTAGAATTGACGGAAAGAGAAATACGTTGCATCAAAAAGTTGCAGTCGAGACCGTGGCAATAATGTCGTGGAAAATTATATTCCAACAGAATTGTTACCTAAGGGCTCATTTTCTTTCCTCTTCTTCTACTCAAACGATGGAAGCAGGAATTAAGGTTAGTTGGCAATTCATCAATAATAACCGATATGCGGACGATGCAACTATCATAGTAGATAATGTGCAGGATCTGCAGGCGATGGTTCAAGCTGTAAATGATCAATGTAACAACCACACTGTCAATTAGTAACCAAATGTAAAAACTTGCATGCATCATAGACGAAGGCTGGGACAGGGACGTAGAAATAAAAAGAAGAAATGGCTAGATTAGCGAGCCGGAAATATCAGAAAACAAATGTAGTTGCGATGTAACATTCGAAATTACACGGAGCTGAGAACCAACTCCGAGATTATGCACACATCAAGGAGTCGAGAAGTTTTTTGGTCTTTAATTAATAGTATAACTTGGGCAATAATATTATGGAATAATGCGTTCATATATATCCAGTTATGAATAGGTAGCAAAGGAGAAAGGGAGAGAGATAATAATATCTATAAAACAGTTTTAATTGTATTTATGAATTCTATGAACGAATTTAAAGTACCGTTTGTCGCTTTTTTGCTTTCGGCGTTTCATTGTTCCCTGGAAGGTGTAGTTGTGTTTTGTTTTGTTCTTTCTTTCTTTTGTTCGATTCTTACTACTGTTCGCATCGATCGATCAATTTAGCGGAGAAACTGACATGATTTGGTTGTTTTCCTCCTTACAAGACCAGTACTGCCAATCCCTCAACCGTCATATATAGTTGTTTCCAAAAATTGAAAGTTAGACCATACTTACATAATATGAACTGCAGAAAAAGAATTTGATTGGCTTATATACTCCTTAAGTTTACGCTTGCTTGAGGCAATTATGCATAAGCTAATAATGTTGCACATACGGTAGGTTTTACTAAAGTCCCTCCATTTCTTTTAGCTCTACTTTTGAGTGCGCTGTGAAATTGCACAATTTCGCCTCAAGGCGAGAGCAGCTTCCTTGATTATTTCTTTATATTAAAATTTTATATATTCGAAATTTTGTGTTTATAAAAATATTTAATACAATGATCAACAGTTCCCGGGAATTACACATACACATGTTAACTACAACAACAAAAGCGATATTATTTTGAAAAACATATAAACTCTCAAACGAAACATCAACGTGTGACTGAGTCGCAACGCTAGCAAAATTGCATGAGTTAAAGTTCGAATTGCTAGCCCACCCACCATATTCTCGTTAATAGCCAACCAGACAACTGTCATCTGTCCACGAATCTCAATTGCGGAAACGAAAACGTATTTTGAGAGCATTGACAAATCTTTTTATAAAAAACGTACGTTTAAACAAACCTAGGTTGATGAGCATATTTGAATTTCGTAAATGCTTTTGAAAAGAATGCTTTGTTTTCTATTAGTCTCGAGACTTATCAATCGACGTATTATCGTACACAGAGCCAAGTAAGCAATAAGGTCAATATCAATGTCAATAATATATGTGAAATGAAAATATCCAAAAAGTTATTTATTTATAAGCAGGTGTCTTGTAGAAGGCGTATAAATATGAAGAATAAAAGTGAAGAAAAAAAGAAGAAAAGAATTTTAAATAAAAATGTCAAGTGTAATAAATAATCTTTGTGTTTGTAGATGCTTATGCGTATGCAAATGTGTATACAATATATGGATGTTAATGGGCGTTTATCAAATTACTGATTTATTGCTATCGGTGTAATCATCAAATACTTTCAATTAAAAACAATTATTTATTTATGGCCACAAAGAGTTCTCTTTTTTTATTCTTATTGATAAGCTGAGCTAAATAAAAACTGTACACTTTACAATAAATTGTAATTAAGTGTTTATAAGTAAAAATGGCAATATAACATTAGTAATAGCAACAGCGAAAAAAAGCGAAAAACCCAATTAACATTATGTTGCGAGAGAGCATATGTAAGCACATAAGCATGTTTTGTGCACATGTCTACATACTTTGGTATACTTTTAATATGTCAATAAATGTTAAATTTAATTAAAACTTAAAATATTTGAATTTACATGTTGACTTTTTTTACTTTTATTTATTTAAACATTTTTTGCTTTTCGCGAATAAATGAAAAATAAAAACAATGAAAAATAGTGTTATTACGAATTTCGGATACCGTTCGTATAAGTTAACATGCTAAAAAAAAAAACCGTCATTTTACTTGAATGCTTAGTTAAGAGCTCTTGTATACGTTTTTGGGTCTCCCGGTTGCTGCTAAATATGCGCAGAGCGAACAATTTTACTAGAAAAATGGATTAATCAGAGAGCAACTTCTGCTTGTCTTCATTAAAGAGAGGGAAATTTTTTTAATTTCTGTGAAACAAAGTTGAATGGTTTATTATTACGCGGACTATAACACTACATATGTAGTCATTATTATTATTATTATTTTATATTATATACATGCATATATCATATAATAAATATATAGAAACCCTATGGTACACAACATTTTCTTTTAGATCTTCAGGATCAAAAGAAGCGCGTTGTAGACTCCGCAATATGAGCCTTGTTCTTCTTGCCCATTCTTATTTCATCCCTAGATCACCAGTTTGCACTGAAAAAAAATTTTAAAAAATTTTCTGAAAATACTTAAAAAAACTAATGAACAGCTCGAAATCTTCAAAACGTAGAATTTAAAAAAATTGACATCGAATTGAATTGCTTTCGTTCTTGAAAAGAATCGATTGCAAATTGATTGCAAAACTTGAAAAAAGAAATAAATGCTGGGACTAAAAATTAAACGACCAATGGCATCTACGACTACGTTCCCAAAAACAATTTTTCGAACGATTTAAAATTTTTGTTTATTTATCTTTCCTTTTTTCAGTATTACTATTTCATATCGTTTTTGGACAACAGAGAATATCTGAGACAAAAAAAAATTTCAAATTGATTATATTCTTTAATTCTAATATTTTCAGGTAATATATTAGATTACGTTATGGCGGATAAAAATTTGTATAGACTGCAATATGTACATATAGACTAAATGGGTCCATATATACCTGACTATCTGATAATCGATTTATTTGCTTTTATAATTTCTCTCTACTCTCTGGTTGACATCTAAACTGCAAGAAGATGAACTAATTTCTATATTTTTTTTTTTTATTTCTTTTAGGTCAAATACAAAGGAAATTAAAACCGTTCGACGACTCTGTCCGAAAACAAAAATGAATCGATACTGTTGGTTTTGCTCCAAGCTATGATTTAAAGTTTGCAACTTTCTTAATGTAGACCTTTTAGTTGATTTATTTGTTATTAAAATTCTCAAGTTCAAAAACCAAGTGAATCGGACAGGGAGATGAATACTTTTGAGATCAATACCTTCTTCTCCTTTTTCAGACTTTTATGAACGAAGAAGTCCATGTATACATATTTGTAGGCGGAATCATAAGCGGATATTTCCAAATCACATCTTTCACTTGTAAAGAATATATATGTACTTTACAGAGGCTCCGTTTCATATCTCTATGTTTTCTAAAATTTGGCAAACCGAAAATACTGAGGCCGGTGAGTACACAAGCTTTAAAACAAACTAAACATTCGCATAAAGTTCGCAAAACCGGCTCAATAATCGGGCTACTTCTAATCTTTGACAGGATTCATCTATGATTTATTTAATTTTTTTATAGTCTTAAATAGATAAGAGTGATAGGAAAAACCTTTAGCTTAACGTGAAGACATTTCTTTTAACCATCCTTAGTTTGGTTCCATAGTCCTCAGCTATGGCTGTAAATATGCATTCTCAGCAAATTGCTAATTGCAATACTTTATAAGTATTTCGATTCATACCTGCTACCAACTTAATGACTATATCAATAAATCTTTACATTTTCGCAAAATAAAAAATGATTTAAATGTACAAGAAAAACTAATTAGTTCTCTATATACATAAACGTATGTAAGTATGCAAGTCAAATTAATAGCTATTTATATAATTATAAAATATATGTAATCAGATAAGATGTCTACATTGGCCATAACAATATTGATTTTTAATTAAAATACGTTTTTCACGTAAATTATTATAGGCACGGCTATGATTTGTTGAGCAATTTATTCACAAAGTGAAATTCTGCAACTCAATATATAACACTTGCTTTCTCTGTCTCTTTGGGCAAGCAGTCTTCAATGGCTTCTTTGAGTTCTTATCATCCGCTTAAACCCTAACTAACGAGAGAAAGGAATTCTGTCCAACTTCCAGTGAATATCTTAATACTCGCCAATTGCTTGTATATTGCCTTTCTTACACGTTTGCATAAAAGCTCCGCCGGTTTCGTAACGTATCCATATTTTTGATCAAGATGTAGACTTCTTCGTCTCATAGAACTGCTGTTATTATTTTAACAATATAGTTGCATAGTCCATCATCAATTTGAATATCAAGTTAAATATGTTCTTTAAACAATTGTTCGATTAAATGTCGGCTGAAAACTGGCGGGTTTGTTGCTTGAATTTAATACGTAATTTTTTCGCGCATAATTAAAGAAGACCATCTAAATCGACCGAAGAGTGCGCTCGCAAGTACAAGAAAGTCCGTACTGTTTTTCCGAAGCGGTTCAATGATAGATCTTAGCTCTTTATTGCAACAAATTCTGTTTAAAAATGAAGACACCCTTATTTTCGTACATAAAAAATAACGGTAGAAGACAGGCAAAAAACTTCACTAAGTCGAAGTGAGAAGTCAAAACAATAATAAATTAATCAACGAAGGACAATAATTCGACAGTATCAATGATCCTTTGCCTTAGACCAGTGAAGTGTTGCGCCTTTGTTCGACTCACGACATTTTTACCATAGCACCTAAAAAGAAGGTAAGACGAGTAAGATGGTTTAAAACAGGTTTCATTATGGAATTCAAATAAAAAATTACACTATATTGAAAATAGACAAAGCTGCTCAGAGATGCATGCAGCATAATGCACTGGACACTACAAAAAGCCATTAATTACGTATGAATCCAGTTCTATCTGCAATAAACTTGATTCCAAAAGATTTACCTGAAAGGAAAGGGAAAGATAAGGATTTTAATACTTGACCAGAAAATAAGCGAAATGTAGATTAATGCTCAAGATAGACAGAGAATCATACGAAAAAACAGCGAACGACTGTATGGTGGTACGAAAAAGATGGCACGAAAATTAGATCCCCTTAGGCGAAACCAAGAAACAACAGAAGTGCACTACTTATATTTTGTGTCTTGGACTTGAAGTGTTCGCTGGAAAATTTAACACACTTGATCACAACAATCGATAGTGCACTTTGCTGTGTATGCTAAAAGTTATAATGGAAGATCGACTTGCTATAAAATGGAGGCAAACTTAGCCATTAGTTACACATGCATATTAGAGTATTACCTGATCATTTGGATGCTCGTGTCGATTTGTGCAAAAGAAAAAGAAAAAAATTATAGACACATACAACGTCGGTGCTTCAAAAGACGTATATAGCTTTGTAACAGCTTTATAACAGACAACGAATCATGAATCTATGAATATAACGGTTTTTTCAAGATAATCCAAATGCTTTGAGAACTATTCGCGGCCACAGCACTTTAAAGCAAATAGTCGCTAGCAATAAGATGACTTTGCAGGAACGTAGGACGTTCAATTCTGAATGGCGAACGAGAGAGCCAGTTGTTGCATATCTCTGCTAGTAACCGACTACTTAAATACTCAAAAAAACGAATTAAGGGGCAATGATTTCGTACCCAACGAATTGTTTTGTTCCCGTACATCAAGAATAGATTGCGAGATACAGCAAAACAAGTTTTAATAACATTATATTGTTTTTTTTTATTATTATGCTCAAAAGGTTATTGACTCCATTCATATAGGGAAAGTTTAGTAAAGCCGTTTGGTTGCTTTAGGTTAGGTTTGGTTGCCTGGTTAAGTATATTCATTAAAATCTTCTTCCCTTTATTTATTAATACAAAACTATTTTTTTTTTTTTTTTTTTTTTTGTATTGCTATGTCAGAATATTTTGCGAAAACTTTTATTTACATTAAAATTTATACAAACTCTGTTCCCGGTAACAAAGCAATATTTTCCTGGCTGCTGCTCCAAAAGCAAAAAAGAAAACATCTTTTCAGTGTTCACTTAATATTCCGGTATAATATATCCATGTGATAATTTTTTCTATTCATTTTTTGAGATGACATAAATAACGTTGTGTTTCAATAAAATTTATTGTATACACATGTGTTACTAACAATATTAATTTAGATATACGTGTGTTTTAGCTTAACGTTAAACTCAATTTAGAAAAACTTGTTTAGCTTACTTTAACATTATCGGCACGCTTCACTATCGACCTTAATGTTTTCATTTTTTTCCACGTATTTGCATGCACATAATAGAGAACTTTAGGCTTCCGCTTAAACGTGTAAAAGTAACGTGTAATATATAATTATACATGTAATTAAATAAAACCGTAAAAAGTTTCCATTTAAAAAAAGTAAACTCGGCTTAAGGCAAGTTTAAGCGGAACTCTCTCTTTTTTGTTTATAGGATTTTATCTTTTGTAGATGTGTTCATAGATCAGTCGAAGACCGTTTGCAAATGACAACCTCACTAAGTACCAGAGCAATCCCTTTTATATTCCTCAATTTTTCGATAAACACTTTTTCGGGTATTAGTGCTTGCGGGCGCAGCAAGTTAGTTTTCAAATGTAATCAACACTAGCACACACGGTTGCCAAGAATTGGTTTTTCTCACGTTAATTAAAATTTATAAATATTTTATGGAACGCGATTAGTATTTCCGAAACCTTTAGTGCTAAGCATAAAATAAGATGCCAAATACTTTATTACTGGGCTGAGTTCGATATTATTAGCGTTTTTGGAAAAGGATGCTTCATTGTTGCTCCAAGTAATGAATATAGAAATATTATGACTAAAAATTAAACTAAATTCGTCTTAGTTCACAAGCCAGCAGTAACTTCAGCTAATTAAAAAGCAAATATTAACGCAACATTATATGATGTATTCTAGTCGCTGCATTATGTAATGTAATATATAAATATTAGTTTTGTTTTTGGGTTGTCGCACTCTGCACGAAATTTCCACTACAAATTCGATTCTGATTCTTTTCTATAAAGCATTGCTTTAGCTCTGGATAATTTATGCAGAATTTTTAAATGCTGGCGAGTAACGCTTTTATATCTTGGTTCCAACGTTAAATTAATTCCGCTAGCTTGCAGTGCCTCTTCATCAGAGACTTATTCCGAGGCCCACCAAGCGATTTATGAAACGGTGGTCATTGTTTTGCAGTCATCAGCGACATATTTTCAAATTCTTTGAAATCCATTTGTCAATATTATAAACAGAATGCAATTTGTCCTGAACATGTCTACACAATTTTGTGACTTAAAAGTAAATAATATTATTCTTCAGAAGGTGATCAAATAATTCAACAAACTCCTGTGTTGACATTGCATTCCTTACACTTTATTTTTATATTGTTCAACATCTCTCATAGAGCTTTTGAATCTAGCAATCGGTACCGTGGGAATGATGTTTAGAACTCGAACTCAAGTGCTACAAGTTACGCTGCATATTTAGTAATTTATTGTTTACCACATCAATTATTTTATTCTGCACTTATTGTAATATAGTTTCCGTTATACAGTATCCATTATTATCCTTCATTCGTCTTTTCCTGTAATGAATTTGAAAAGTAACTCTTGTAATATAAATTGCGAAACCAATTAAAGGGATTTATTAATGACCATATATTCCAATTATTCAACATTACAGACATCATATGCAACTAACTAAAGCAAATAATTAAGAAAATTTATTTCAATAATTAGTATTTAAAGCAGCAACTATTTAAAATTAAAAACGACAAAACCAAATAACAAAAAAACTGAAATTTATCATCAAATTCAATAGCTTTTCATTAGTTTTATTTATTTTGTTTAATGTATGGAAACTACAACATGAGAGCAAAAAAAGAAAAAAAAAAAGAAAAAAAAACAAGTACGATATATTTATAAAAACAAAAATCTAAATTGAAAATATTTAAATTTAGCAATGACATCAATTGATAATTTTGCATATAAACTCGCACAGGCAATAACCAGAACGCGCCATATTTATGTATTTATGAGAGCACGTCATACTTATGAACAGATATTTACCCATAGCACCACCACGGCTACTACTACTATTACGACTATATTAGTTACGAAAGTATCTGTTTTGCTTTACAGTTTTCAATTAATTCAATTTTTGGCACTATTATGATAATGTAAACGGAATGTAAAAGTAAACAAATAATCGAATTTATGCAGACTTTTTGCCTACGGTTTCACGTTACAATAACAACAGCAAATATAGCAAATAACAAACAAAACAACACCAATTCTGTGGCGAATATCTTGACCGTATATTCAGTGGCGCCTACGCTCATCTCAAAATAAACAACAAACAGCCAACAAACAAAACGTAGAGAAAGTCATAGCAACTGCTATAGCGAGAGAATATCGTAAATTGTGATAATATTCATGGCTTCATACATATATCAAATATGTATTTAAGTTGAATATTTTTTTTTTCTTCTCTGAAAAATCATGAACTTGGAAAGTCAAATTTGTGTTCCTATGCCAAAAAATTCAATTTCTCCTTTGATTACATGTGCAAATACACGCTCAAAGCAATTGTACGTCTAACAAGCATTTGATGATTTGTTTCAAAAGCTATCACTCATTGCTATAATAAATCAAAAGTTTGCAAGTTTTTCAAAAAAGATGACATCAAAAATTTTTAAGCTCTTGTTAAATTTTCTGTTAAGGTATCTTGTGCTCAAGTATGTCGTTAAGACTAGAAAGTCGACGAGTCGCTTTTTATTCGTTTTTTTTTTTTATTCATTTTATTTGCCATTCAACATATGCGTATCATAAGACTTATAAAAGCTTACATAGCATAGAAATATGAAGGAAAATCCGAATGGATAGTACAATCCTCCCCATAACTGTCTTTTGTTTTGCCTATTGAAATTTTGAATATCTAGAATAGCGTAATTTTTGTGCTTATTTGTGGCATATGATGTCTACAGCGACAGTGGTTTGAGTTATTTCGGCAAAGTCGATCATCTCAGTTAAAATGACGCAAAAAGTCGCTACTTTTTTTTATCAAAAAATCGCAATTGCAGTGACATTGGCTTTGGATCCCGAAGCTTTTGTGTCACATTAACAGTAGGTTTGGTAGCGTCGCTATATTTTCGCTTGTTTATTTGATCACAGAAAAGAGGATAAATATATATAGTGCTCGCATTGTAAACAATGGAAAAGAAACAAAAAGTTCTTAAAGAAATGTTACATTACGAAGTGAAATTTACAGAGAGTGAAGAGAGTAGGAGACTGGCATGTTACTAGTGCTTTAAATTGTCAATCATTTTTCTTCATATTTTAATTTTTCCCCAAAGTCCTCACTACACCCACCACTGTAAAAAGGCGGTATACTCATTTTGTTTTGTTTCCCGAAATATATGTAAAACCTAAAAGGAAGCTTCAGAGACCCTAAAAAGTATACATACTCTTGATCAGCGTGAAATTCTGGGTGGATTTAGCCATGTTCGCCCATCTGTGTATCTGTGTGGTGTGTTGTTGGCACTCTCCTTGTCGCAAAAATGAAGATGTCCACTTCAAATTTAGTAGAAACATTAGAAATTTCTGCACGCAGTTTGGTATTGAAAATGGGTGAAAGTGATCAGAGCAGAAGGGGACAGTTTTTTTTAACAAAAATTTTTGGATTTTTACTCCTTACTCGGAAATTATTTAAAGACTAGAAGGTTGAATAATTAAATTAAATTTTTCTTATATTTTTGACATTTAATGGTTAGTTATTATAAAGCAAGCAAGACAAAACGTTTAAAACTATTTTGTACACTCCTCAAAAAAAGATATATTATCTGCTTAAAATGGGTTAATATTAAAATTAATGTATGTCGAATATAACCTTCTTACTTGTTACAAGTTCATAAAGCACGAAAATCATATGCTTTTATAAGTAAAAAATTATATGTTCGTGGTGTTAATTATTTACAGCTTTTAAATGCAATGTCCACCCTTTCTAGTACAAGTCACAGTGAATTTGTGCGGACGTTTGTAACAGATATAAAAATAAATCTGATGGAAGATTTATCTATCTTATCAGATTTATCTATCTTTTCCTGAATCCATGATTTATATTGAGCTCAAACTTGAAATATTGGCGCCCAAAGACGAAGCCTATTGAATGGACAATTTTCACGACCATTCCCCGTACGTCTTACGAGAAAAAGTCGTTATATGAAACAATTATACTTTTTTTGAAATTTGTCGCCAAAAACCGTCCAATAATAATATTCACGCAGTAAATTTTTGTGAAATGCTTGAAGCAAATGGGTTGATTTTTTGAACCTGGCATCACCGTTCATCGTGTTTTGTGATGAAAATCGGTTCATAATAGCAATTAGATATGAGAATTACTCGTACCAAACTTGTATTTATTTTTGCTTGTCCACCTCATGTGCGGCTTCTCATGCAAAATACAACCTCATAGGATAACTAACTTTAACTTTTAATATATTATCAGGAAAATAATCAAATCTTCAATAGGCAAATTTGGCAAAGGCTTTGCCAAACTATGACCACACACACTTCACAAGGAAATAAGCTGCAATTTTTGGTTTTTTCTCACGAAAGCATTGTATTATACAAAATGGCGTAGAGTATTCAACGTTCAGCGCTGCTAGGCTATAATACTTTGGTTTTTTTTATTATGTTTGCTTCTTGTGTAAGCTGTGGTATGTATATGTACGGTATAGTCTAAATATATGACATTTAAGGAGCAACATTACTTAACGATCTAAATAGGGTTATGTTTTTAGGGTAATTTTTTTATTTATTTAGCTGTACATAAATGTTTGTACCTAATATCATTTTTTTTTTTTTAATGTTTAATTAAGCGTCCAGTCCTAAGCGTTATTTAATCATACACGAAAATCCATTGTTATAAATGGTATATATTCGCATAAATATTTTGGAAACATCTAAGAAAATTCATAGTATCGGGACTCTTCGCGCGAGGTATCTCTAATTTCTCGGGATCTGCGGCAAGGATATCTTGTGCATTTTTGTTAGAGAAGTACGCAGGAAATTGCAACAACATTGATTTTTCTCTGATTGGGCTGTATTTGTGTGAAAATATGCAATTTTTTTCCAAAAAAGAAGAACGTAACCGAAGATTAGCAAGTTAAAAAAAAAGTCGTATTTCGAGAAAAATGTGTTTAAAGTTCTGAAATGTATTTTTGTTTTTTTTCGCATTAGCCTATAAGACTGTAAAAGTATCCTTGCACGCTCAAATTCATTTTCTTTCCTAAAAGACAATGTATCCAAAACAAAGTTGCACCTTTTACTTATTGCATATCGTGAAATAAAGGAGAGGGCGTATAATTCTATAGCTCAATTTTTAATTTTCTGGCACTTTGCAGATAGAATATATTTACATATTTCGGCCCACTAGTGTATGCTTTTATAATAGTTGAAGTTGCACTTTTATTGCCATTTAGTTAATTTCTAAACTTTATAACAGGAACAGATAGTTTTGTAGGCATGGTTTTCAAATCCTAATTGTAATTGTAGCAAATTGACGAATGACCCACAAATAGGGAAATGAACGGACAGACACATAGACGTTTCTAGATTGATTTGGATTAGGTAGTCTGATCCCCATTGCTACGCTTTGCACATTTGTCAATTTTGATCTATATTCTGGAATGGATATAAAAGAATAAAAAGATAAAACGAACAGTGTGAGAAACACTGCACATATGCATTTGCGATTTCGACTGTTATGCTGAGCGTTTTTAGTTAAGCATTGACGTCATTTTGCGTGTTTTCACCCTTTTCTTTTATATTTGTTCTAATCGTTCATTTTTGTTTTCATTTTTGTTTTCAAGTGCAAGAGAATCAAAATCTTTTTCTTTGCATTCATATACATACGAGTAGGTGTAGGTGTTCACTTGTTTATATTCAAATTATCATACATACATTTTATGCTTTTTAAGATCATTTTGCTTATTTTCCTTTTTTTTTTCTGATGAAAATTTTGTTAATATTTTATTTTATTATTTGGGAGAAATGGAATATAGAATACTGTACTAGCGTCAGTTGAAAAAATTGTTCCGATCGTTAAAGACAAATTTTGGAAGAAAGTTAAAGTAGTTTATTTTCCTAATTGAAAAACTTTGACGGCGCAGTCAAATTAACTAAGAGTTCAAGTGAAACAAATTAATAGAATTATATTTTTTTAAATGGCTGTAAGTGTTTGAAGGGGGAACAGAAAATTATCCTTAAGCACATTATTTGAATGCAAAAAATTTCTGCATTTTTTTTGACTAAAATTTTTCTGAAAGTTTGTTAAGCGCTTGAGCCAATATGAGTAATATAATGAATAAATAATCATAAGTGTATACGTATGAATATAATGTAACCAATTTATTTAATTAATTATCAATCATACGCTTTTGCATATGCAACATTATTAAAATAAACGATGAAGGCAATTATGTGCGCTGATGATGCGATGATATTGACGTTGGCCATCACAGACCACCTCCTACGCTGACGGAGTGGCAATTAAATGTTATTAATATTTTTAATGCAGATAATAATAACAAACGTAATAATAATGTTACATTGATTTAGCGAAAGCAACACAATATTTATATTAACTTTATAAAGGTATTAAGTTTCCGTCAGAATAGTTTTATTTCTCAACTGCGGCGGTGGCGAATATATGTTTTAATGACTCAGCGCGCAATATATATTGAATTTGTCAAGCATTCCCAACGCGCAAGAATTGCATTGACAATGCCATAAACTATGTGCCTTTGATACAAATGATTAGTAGGGAAGGTCACGTTTTGTTGTTTTATTCAAAACGCAATTATGACGTCAAATGTGCATCGAGAAGAACGTGACGGTAGATTGTAAGTTATTTGCTTTTTAGAAGAAGTTCAAAATTCAGCAAAATGGATTCATATGTTATTCCAAAAATTAAGGTAAACTTAACGTTTGCTCTTCATAATAACATAAATAATATTTTATGCGCTGCGATCAGTTTCGGTTATTCTATGCTAAGTGGACGAGAAATATTGTTGCGATCCATAAAGATCTTATTTTAATTTCCTACGGCCACTTAAGAGGATGCTTAATCTTTAATATATACAAGCACACAAGTTTCCAGCCAGGGCTAAATAGGTTCCCGTAGTCTAGCTTCCTTTTGGTTAGAGTACAGTTGAGTTGTCCAAACTTTCTTTTGAAGATAAGAGATGAATTAAAAACTCCTTGTTTTTTTAAACATGCGTAGCCGAGTAGGTGAAAGTCTTGATTAATAAGTTAGCGCTATAGAGCATACCACGTGTCGATTGGGCACAGATAAGCTAGGTTGCAGCCAGTTCTTATGTGTTTTTTTTCCTCATCTCTTTTTGGCCGACACCGCGTTACACAAATAGTGGATACCTTCCCTTGAGTGAATTGTCATATTAATACAGCAAACGTAGTCAAGTGCAGTTGAGTGCGATTAACGAACAATCAGCTCGATAGATGTATCTATAACTGCTCTCATAAATTTATCGTCTGCCTTTTCAGATAAGTTCCGTAATACTACAAAAAACTTTAGTCGAGCGTGTTAATCTAAGTTACTATTTGAACATTTAGACTACACTAACAGTTTCCAAATAGAACAGCACACTGCCGTGTGAGTTGTGCTGACGACTTTAATCAGTTGTAAGTATGCCTTCATAGCGTTGGAGATATGATATTTACTTTCATTAGATATGGAATTTACAAGTCAGACCGATATAAAGGCTTACAAGTCCCAACGAAGGATGAAACATTTTTTTTTATTTCATAAGATATTTTTAGTTTTTTTTCTTCATTTTTTCTCTTTAGTGCGACAAAGCGAGCATGTAATTTAAAATAACCGCGAAATATAATATTGCGGTTGAGCGAAACGAAATTAAATTACAGTTTAAATAGAATTTAATAATATACTTATCTCAATATTGAATGGGTAGGTAATTGTTGTTAACGAACGAAAGAGTAAGGGAAGAACGGCAAATTAACCAATGAAATTAAAAAAAATATATGTATATTTTTTTAAAAATATAATTTATAAAGGCGAATGGTATAAATTATAAAAAACAATTATTCCTCTACACATGTATTTATATGTTCATGTATGCATGAGAATGTATTCTCTTGTATTAGTCGATGTATGCATACGCATGTATATCATTCGTGTATTTATTTTAATTTACATTTATTTACTTAAAAATTAAATTATAATCAGGCTAATGAAAAATAAATAGAAAATTATTAATATTATGGCAGCACATAGTAAAACAAAGTTGGCAGAAAATTGGAAACAAAAAAGATTTATATATTAACGGTACATAACATAAAAGGCATTTAAGGCATGTTTATAAAGCGAATCAATATCGGTAATTTAAATGAGTTTTCATTATTAATAATATAGCGAATATTAGAAGCATGGGAATGTTTCACAATTACATATAGACGATTTAGCAAATTTAGTTAAATGACAGCCAAAGGAAAAAAAGCGAAAGAAACTTTCATTCTGAAGACGCATTGACTATCGAATGTTTCATTGACTCACATAAACTCGAAAATATGCCTTCCGGATTTCTATTCGATCAAAAGTCCCAATGAAAGTTGATATTTATAGTTTGGCGTCTAGAACGGGAAAGTAAGGCTACTTAAGCTTTTTCATTTTTACTTGAAATAATAATTGGTATTACCGACTTTACTAAATGAGATAAACTTCAATGTACCTAATTTTCCTTTTGAGAAACTTTATTTCCACAAAAATCAGCCAATCCACGTAGAACTATGAGCTATTCAAGCCGCTTAGGATGCTTTACAAAAGCCTAAATCACATATTAGCTTAAGCAGAATATCGGACTTTTTTAGTGCTATCGAATCAAGTCTTGTTAATGCAAGAGTCTTACCGATGTCGTATTTAAATCTACTTTTAAGCTATACTGCTTTGTGTTCGATGTGTAAATGTATCTTAAATTTATCTATTGCTCCAGCTACCACTGCAAAGGGTTTATGAGCAGGTGAGTTCTTAACGCGGAATTCGTGTCTATTCTTACTTTTTCGCGACAATAAAAAAACTTATATAAAAAAAAATAATAATACAAATCAGAAGGATTTATTTTAGTTCCTTTCGCTAGACCAATTCTATCAACGGACTACCAGAACACCAGTTTTTGACGTTAATTATCTTACATAAAATCTATCTAGCAATCTATTTAATTAACGGACAGATCTGATATGTTATTATTTTGTTTGTTTAAGGTACAGAGCGTGTGCATTTAGGTTCCTTTCCTTTAGTTTAAATGTAAAGTTTTCTTCTTATACGTTTCTTGCTGTATCTTTCGTTTCTTCTTCTTAGCGGTAATTGATAAAATGTCAATTATTTTCAATGCCAAATTTATGCTAGTTACTATCTTGGTTTTGTGATGTTTCAGTTTTGATACCGTGTACCTATTTTAATAGAGAGTGTTATAGTTCCGTGCGGATGTGCGTAACACGCAGAAAGGCTTAGGATAGATTCACCTTATGTTTCTATCGATCGATTCAGAATCATTTTCTGAGAATTTATCGATCTGTCTGTCCCTCTACTTGTTTGTCGGTCTAATTTCTGCGCATGTAACTATGTGTACAATTGCAATTTTGAAAATTTCTCGACAAACCCGCTCTGTGATAGTAAGTAAGTAATATAATGTTGGTTTTTGGCTCGTAATTCATAAAGTGTAGAGTGAAAAGTGTTCAAAAATTAAAACGCATTTTCTTAGGACAACGGTGTAGCACCTACAAAGAAAAGAAAAAATCGACTAGTGGCTGTGGGGAAATGTTCAATTTTTTTAGTTTACCTAGTGCAGCATAAAGCGAGATATAGGCGAAGTACGAACCTCAAACGATGATGATATGTAGGATCAATGCTTCACAAGGCTGAAACGCAAAATAATGTGGTGGAATTCGTTGAGCAGCCGCTGCGAGCAGACATGAAAACAAAGCTTATATAAGAATAATTCACCAAAAATAAAAATTTCATTAAAAGTGTTTTATATGACTTTACAAAGCGTGAAAAAACATTTAAAACGTAAAAAGTATTACGAAAGAAAGTTATATGACTGAACATGAACTGAAGCGTGCATTGCTTCGTTAAGAACAACGGTGATCTTTGACGCATGAACAAGTTTCCTTAAACAATGTCAGATGCGAATAAAGAAAACTAAAATTGTATATATGCTTACATTGCGAAAAGTCCCTATCAACCACGGGATAATATGTATTATGTCGCACCTGTGAGGTATTGCTACTCGCCATATATATCTTCCACATTAGATAAGCGAATAGGTGTAGGTTGTTTACCCCGAAACGATTGACAACAGAACAACAACTGTCAGAAGGAGAAATCTTTATTATCTGTTTTCTAAAAAAATATGTGTCGTCGACATGCATTATTTGTGAGAAGACGATTGGTGCGTATGAAATGCCTCGGAATGCTGGTAACAGCGTTTATTGCTGGCACAAACTATTGTAAGCCATTAGTGTTCCAAAACATCGTGGACAATCTTAGAAAGAGATTTGCCTATAAATTTTTACCAAAACCATCATTATAGTTAAGTGGAACGTCAATAAATACAACAAAGAAAAAAATTATACTTGGTTGTACACGGATCTTCCATACTCACCATATCTATCTTAAAACCATTAAGAACATTATAGTTGGGCAACTCCAGCAATTAAGTATCCAACACCACAATGTCTAACGCAGTTCTTATTTTGATTATAGAACACAAAAATTATATCTTGCTCCTATATAAAAGTATATTTTTCAGTTGCTACTTATGGGGAAGCGGGGCCAAAACGTAGCCTAATGTAGTACAGGTTTAATCCTTATATATGGCAGGATCCAAAAATAAGCCAACATGGTCCAAATTTTGTTGAGATTATTTTTGTATGAAATTACTATTATGGGTCAATTTTCATCACCACATATGAAAACTTTGACTTTTCTACTCTACAAAGGATCAATTTTCGTGCAAGTCCTTATAAGGGTGGGATCCCAAAAATAGGCCGAAATGGTCCAAATTTGCACAGTTAATTTTTTTATTTTAAGTTACTATTTTGATATAATTTTCAACCGTTTTGACGTACGAACTTCAGTGTTCATTGCATGGGAGGAGGTTCAGAAATTGCCTCAGCCGGTCCAAAGTTTCCATACCAATTTAGAATGCCGAAATACTACTACTTAATCTCTTTTGCCTAGAAATTTTGAAAACCATAATTTTTTTCCATATAGTGACATTTTAGAATTGGGCGTTATATGGGGAGTGGTTGAAAAGTGAACCGATCCAAACCATTTTTAACAGTGTTCGTCTTTGGGTCAAAACACGTCACTGCACCAAATTTCATCAAAATATCTGCAGAATTACGACCTGTAGCTTGAGCACAAATTTACATGGATGGATGTCAGACGGACAGGCAGGCTTAGATCAATTCAGATCACGATTTTGAATCGATCGATTTAATAGAAAGTGGGTTTATGGTGCGTATAAAAACTTAAAAAAGTACCGTTATTCCGTAATATTAATGTCGCACGTGCGTGGGTGGTTTTTTTATTCCATAGCCCATTCATAGAAAGTCCGCGAAAATTTTTGTTTAGGTATTTGTTGTGGTTTACAAACGACGAAAAAACCGTTAAATTTTTGTTGCTTTTGAAAACATATGCATTCTTAGTGTATATTGCACTGTAGGAGTGTCTTTTGACATATTTTGCCCATTTTCAAGACACCTGCCTGCAGGAACTTCCAATGTTTTCGGCAAATTTGAGCGGAATGTCTGAATTTTGCATACTCTGGCAGGCGGTTTGGCAAACGGACGCACGTACACACATAAGGACCGATGAAGGGGTGGATATGCCTAGACTTAAGAAGGTGATACCGATCAATACCAATGTATTATAAGGGTATCTGAAGCTTCCTTGTAGATGTTGCAAACTTTTTGACAAAATGAAAAAATGTTATATACACATGTATACGATACGTTACGACATATGTACGATGTTATAAACAATGTAATTTTCCTCTTACGTTACGATTTTTCAACTGCTTAAGCTATAGGTTTTTTGCTTTTATATTTCTTCTCAAGCAAAACTGCATATTACAATAGGAAAGTTTCCACAGGCGCGACTAAATCAAAGCTATGCTTTTTTTGTTTCACTATTCGTCCACTTCTTTTCATAATCGAAATTTATAAATAGGGCTATCTAAGGGTAGCAAATTGGTGTTTGGGGTTTACTTAATGTATTTTCGGCCTCATGTTTGCAAATGAATAAAGCTCCAAGAAAATTAAGACTCCACCCAGAATTTTGATAAATATGAAACAATTAAAAAACTTATATTCGGCGTGGGCCGAATCTCCCATACACACTGCAATGCTTTTCGCTTTCTACTCTCCCAGCTCTTTTATTTAATACGCCATATTGCTGGCATTATTAAGAAAAAATTAATCTCTACTATATTAATTTTAAAATTAACCCCTTTTTAGGCCGATAATATATCTTCTTTTAAGGAGTGTAGAAAATAGTTTTAAACGTTTTGTCTCGCTTGCTTTATAGTAACTAACCATTAAATGTCAAAAATATAAGAAAAATTAAATTTAATTATTCGTAACATCGTGCGGACAAGGCCAATTGGTTCCAATTTGGGACCTAGAAAGTAAAGTGTCTCGTAAAGCAAATGTGGAAGATTTCAACCTTCTAATTTTTAAATAATTTCCCAGTAACGAGGAAAACCACAAATTTTTTTTTTTAAAGACGGGCTTGCGTTCAGTTTACACTCCACTGTGCTCTTCTGCTCTGACCTATTTCACCCATTTTCAATACCAACCTGCGAGCAGAAACTTCCAATGTTTCTACCAAATTTGAAGTCGATATCTTCATTTTTGCGTCAAGGAGAGTGCCAACAACACACTCCACATAGACACACAGATGGACGAAGATGGCCAAATCAACCCAGAATTTCATGCTGATCAAAAATATATATGCTTTTTAGGGTCTCTGAATCTTTATTTTGGATTTTACATATATTTTGGAACAAAAAACAAAATGAGTATACCCCCATCTTGCAGTGGTGGGTATAAAAAGAGCGAAATGTGGTTTTTATTTTGTGAAATTATCTGTGGAAATGTCTGAAGAATATTGTACGTACAATACAATACAAGTGACTAAATTTTTCAAACTTAGTATAATTTATTGTTAGCTTTGTGATAAATCTGGAGTCTGGAAATACGAATGAAACGAAGTTTATAAGAAACATGTATCAACCAAAGCGTTATCATGTCACTATCAAAAAAAAAAAAAATAAATAAATAAATAAAAACTATGATTTGTGTATGTTTTTCATAAGTAGTGGGCATCTAAAATTCGTCCTAACCCTCCAAAGAAATTTAATAAATATTTTTATATGCATACAATATATGATCTGTATTAGTGGCCACCACCCCGACGAATGATTAATGACTTTTTATTTCAAAGACATGTGGTCAGCCACGTTAAACATTTGTGTTTGTCAGCGATTCAATGCAAAAGAGATGAAACGCATTAATTATAGCAAATCCTATGTAAAACTAAAAGACGGAAAGATAACTAAATTTGGATCTCTTAGAAATCCAAAAATGAAAACAATTCAACATCAATGGTGCTTTATTTTTAAATTTATGGACGTTCTGTGAATGTGCATGCTTATGTAACACAATGCATATGTGATATGTGTTGATTTTCCTGATGATATCATTTTTATGTCAGCCATACACCATTCTTATAATCGTTAACGTAGTTGTTATTGTTGATGATGATGATTTTGTTCTTTTTTTGCATGTTTCATTAACTTTTTGAACTTTGTTTGATATTCAGTTTGTAAAATTAATGATAAACGACCTATACGTACATATATAGATACATAATAATCCCTGGGTGATAACCTGCTGAGGGTTGAAAATTCTTTGGATTCTATGTTTACGTTTATATACACGATTGTAATAAATATTTAAATATTTTTCATCAACATATCTTCGCTGCGCTATTTGGCTCAATATTATGTAAACGTTGTCAGTGTTGTTGTTGTTGCTTTTGTTTTTTAATTTATTATTTATACGCGTAGAACATAAAAATATTAATTTTAATCTGCTGTGTTGTTGTTCTTTGTTATTTTTGTTGTTATCTGTCTTTTGCCCACTTTCTCTCTCATTCACACTCTCACTCTATCTCTCTTTCTCTTTTTATACCTCTTTACTATATTTGCCATATAACTGTTCGAGTTAAACGGTTTTTTATAGTCATAATATTGAAACAGTTTTTCTGTCATGACATATCGAATGGTTGAGAGACCACACGATGGCGTTCATTTAATGAAAATTCTGGTTTTCTGCCTGTGTTGCTATTGTACTTGTTCTTGCTGTTAGTATTATTTTAAGCATAAAAAACCAATTAAATGAAAATATAAAACGCAAATGTAATACACAATTATAGATAAACGTATTTTCTCGATTTATAATAAAAATAAAAAAAATTTTCTATCAAAAAAGGCAAAAAACAACTTAATTCAAATATATTAAAAAGCTAAATACCCCTTGAAGCGAATTAAGGACAACGACAATGGATTTTATTCCGATTTGCACCGTGAAATCCCATTTAGAACGGCATGATTGACCTTAGATTCAGCTAACGAGAATAGTGCATACATGCTTTAAAAATTTCTCTCCCCAGACAGAAATAATGTCTCTCTGATATGCCTTTACAGAAAAACGTTTTCGATTTCAAGGCAAATCAAGGCACAGCTATGTACAAAATTCTCTTTTGTTTCCCTTTTATTATCCTTTAACATTTTTTATGTAAATGCTGATTTTATATCTTTTGATTTCGGGCATCCACTTGCTTGGCAACCTGCTCTCCTCGGAGCGGAAAAGGAAGATTTTCATTTTTTCAAACGTTTATGCATTTTCAAGGATTTCCCATACCTGTGGACATCAATCGATTTTCGATAGTCGTAGTGCAAGCACTTTCGCCACGTAGTAAGGGAGTTGAGTAGAATATTTTCTATTAGGTTTACATTCGCTTGGGAGTCACTTACAATTGAGACAAGAATAAAGTGTTAGGAAATTCTAATGGACTCGGATCCGAAAACTCGATATTGACGATTGAGTTGATGCGGTAGCCAAGTGCTTGTGACTGAAATTCCAAGTTGGGTAACACTAGATTGCCCAGTGTATTAAGTTTGCTTGAAAGGAATTAATCTGACGCAAACATCAAATTTAGGATTTAAAAAATAAAACTTTTTTAAGGAAACTTTATTCAAAACAATTTTTACATAACTATACCGTTTCTAAAAAAAATTGCGACGACAGATGGACTTACTTCTATTTATTCTGCGCGATATTCGAACTTGCCAATTCGACCGTTTTTATGTTCAATTCGATGGCATATTTGTCTGTTTTAAGTGGCACGTACTCAGTAAGTGTGCATTTGGCTTTCGTTGAGAATGCCTGGCTCTACTTAATATATTTTCCTCATACTTTCCACATCAAAGCGAACTTGTCTGCTTTCAATCATTCATCTTTCTCTGAATTTATCTCTACAGATTGTTCGAGAGAAAGAAGGGAGTACCCACAGCGTAGACTATAAAGTCAAACACCTCATAAGTCTTATAGATTAGTGTGCAAAATCGGTACATTCAAAACACTGATTTTGTTACTGCCCGGGGTTTTTCTAAACTTTATGACCGTCTATTTCGTAGCAGTCGCATTCATACATATTCCATCCCTCGTCGATTGTCAAAGCAAAAGTGCTCCTTACAATATCAAGTTTAATATTTCGTTTGGTGTAGAGGATTGGCCTGGGAACCCTTTCAATTCGCGGTGACCGGGAAATCTAACAGTACTTCTACAATCTTGCAATGTTTTGCACGATATCCTGTCAGTAGCTTTTTCTGTTTATTCATTATTAGATCGACCTGTAGAGTCTAATTGTTTTTCCCAGGAGTTACGTAGCAATCACTATCACTGACACTTGATTGATTTTCAGTTACAGAACAAGCTCCCCTTTCTCTAGGACCTATGAGATGCATCAGATTCGTTTTCCCTTCTTTGATTCAGTTTTTTTTTTGCAGTTCGAGATGTCTTTACTTTTTTACCATTATAAATAAATGGAACTAAAATATTTACTTACTTATTTTCCTCTTACGATTCAAATCTTTGCCTTTTCCAAATACTTTGCTTATGTAGCCCTTTACAAACAAATTACCAACACCGATCTTCATTGTGATGTTGTCATTTTAACCCCATTTTATCTGCGAAATTTTCTGGGAATTGTTGTTATAAGCGACAAGGAGGGAAAGGAATTAGTTTTTGCGTACATTTTACAATTTTATGAAAAACCAATACATGTTTTTATAAAACTATGATTTTTTTGTCCAAATATATAGTAATAACTTCGTAAAGGCAATCTAGCTTGAATATTGCAGTGTTAGTAATTTTCAAATTTTGCGTAAGCTTTTATAGGTAAACCTATTTACAATTTTTAGGCGCAATTATTTTTTCCATATAGTCAACTGATCTTCTACGGGCTTCTCTGCGTTCAGCTACTTTTGCGTGATGATGAAGACAAGTCTGTAATATTCGTTTATATTTTCGACTTTCATTTGTTAGCACAGTTCGTCACAAGTTAAAAGCATTTGCTTACTATGCCGTAGTCATTATGTATTACTGGTTTGGATGGTTCGTAATATGTGACTGCCCGTCGTTTTGATTCGAAAGGCGTGTGAGCATAACCAGTAAATTCGAAGGTTTAACTATTTAGTCAATTAGCTCAATGAAGTGCAAACAATGTAGACCCGTGTAGAAAGATATATTATTGATTGATAGTGACAAACATTGAACCGTTGTAACTTTGTTCATCTGTTTGTCAGGGCACAATGCGACCCTTTTTTAAAATAATAAACTCAACGCTTATATTTTCTAATTACCGTTTCATCTCAAATCTACCGCTCAAAATTAGCAAAAGCATATGTTTTACACCGACTATGACCAGTAAAGTTTGTGTAATTTATGCACAAATTACCAAAGCAGTCCATCAGCGTAGCATTACAAACAATATTTGTAAGCTGAGGCCGTATATTTTATGTTGAGTGTGTCGTCCTAAAATAACCGTCCACAGCGCACCAATGTGCTATTACGATTGACTCAATTAAGCGTTAAAGCCGTATTGTATAACATTCAATGCTTTAGTTAACGTTATTTTTAACTGCTATTAAAAGTATAATCTAAGAAACAGAAAAGAAATTACGAGTACAAGGCTTTTATCCTCTTCCTAATTACGTACTAATATACACACATGAATATGTAAGCATATGGTTTATAGAATTTTAAGTGCAACTGGATATAGTTTAAGATGTAATACTTTTAGAAAATTTAACATTTTGGAAAATGATCGTGCTTTGCTGCATTCAACGAAATCTGAGGTTTGACGAAATGGAACAATCATACATAAATTTGAAAATACATAAATTTTGAAAAGGAATCCAAAATTCCAGTAAAGAGAAATATTTTCGATCGATTCGGAAAATAAGTGATGTACGAACGCACTAAACAACTGAGAAAATTGCATTCGATCAGGACCGAATCTTTTATACCCATCACCGTAACCCAAAAAAAACTAAAAAAAGACAAAGAACTAAATTTCCGTACCCTACAACATCTATAATACGAAATTCTGAATCGGTTTAAGCATGTCCGTCTGTCCGTCTTTGTACCGTCCGTTGTAAACATTCTTCTGGCTGCAAAAATTAAGCTATCTTCTTCAAATTTGGCAGAAAAATGAAAACAAGGTATTAAAAATGAGCCAAGCACGCGTACAGTACTGCGTAAGCTGAACACATCTCTGTTTTCCAAAAGGAATAAAAAATTGGATTAAAATTAACCAGTTTCAAATTTAGAATGCACCTAACCATGTCCGTCTCTTCATCTGTCCGCGTGTCCGTCTGCCCAACTGTTTAGTATTAGGATTAAGTAGTGGTAGACGGATATTTGTACATCGCTTGAAGGACATCTTAAAAATACTTCGCAAATATAATCCCCGACAATTTATGTTTTAAGAAAAAGCATTAATTGACATATGGGAAGAAACAACTGCAAGAGACGTTTTTAACAGTCTTTTTTTTTTTGGATGGGAGAAATAATAAAGTAACACTAATATTCGAAAACATTATTATGCATATATATAAGCGTTAGAAAGAAAATTTATCCTTAAATATTTCGAAGCCCTTAATACGAGTTCTTAGATGCTCTGAAGCATACTGCACAACTGGTTCGAAACAAAAAAAATAATGTAATTTATTTGTATATTATTAGAGAGGTATTTACTATTTTTGAAAAACTAATTTGTTGGTGATTGCTGGTATTTGAATGAATAAGTTCAACTTTCAACAAAAAAACAATTCTTTTAAATTAATTTATCAAAAACGTCCTACGTACTTTCATTAAAGAACCTTACTTTAAATACGGTCTAAGAGGCTCGAATGGGAAAAACGAAAATCGGTTATAGTTTAGGGGCACAGTATTTCTTCTATTACAATAAATTTGTTCATTAGTTTGCAATTTTACCCTGTCCTTGCATTTTTAAATATTCGTTCTCATTTACTTTCCTTTAGGATTTTGTGCTCAAAAGAACTTCTTTTGCCAAATAGCAGGGCATGGCATGTAGTAAAATGACAAGGAAAACGATAAAAAAAAGGCTGTAACCTGTATCCTATTAAATTCATAACAAACATAAAAACTATTGTCAAGAACTTTTAATGCTTTAGCAAAGACCTTGATTACCTTCGATTTGCTCTCAGCCTCACATCGCATTAACTTATTTTTTGCTTGGAAACACTTTCAAATGGACGTAAACTGCTTCGAAAGATATCTATTAGGGTAGAGAGAGAGAAGTTGGCAATTAACTTGGCTATACATCGCGTCGTAACTTTCCTGCAGGAAATAATTTTTTCCAGATGAAGAATTTTATTCCACATATTCTAGTTGAAAGCACACATAATGTCCAATCGCGTCATCCATTAAGAGTGATATTTTGTGGAACATATCCACCAAATGGTGCTTCACTGAAGACAAGCTTATGCGGCTACGGCATGAATTATAAACATCGCGGCAATGTATGAGCGAAGAAGTCTAAATCAGCATAACTCAAAGTTTGCTTATTTACCGCTTGTTATGCACATATTTTCTGATTAGCTAATAATTAATCCCTCTTTTGAAATTTACAAAAAAATTGAAGCTAAATTAAATTGTTGTAAATTCTCCAACAACAAATTACTTTCTTGACATAAATATTCATTTTCTCATATCAAACTAATGGAATACTTTCAGGTAATAATGAATTAGTTGTGATTCGCAATTTTAATACTCTTAACACTTATACGCAATGTACCTAACTCAGCCGGAGCTACAAACAGAGAGAAGCAATGAAATGAGCAACCTCCCTAGGTAGAGTCGGATTATTTTTGCACAAGATTTATTTATGCAAATAAACACAAACTCGAAATAATTTTCACTTAAAATAGAAACTCTTTGATATTAATGTATACGCATTATTTACTTTCTGATGCGTAGCAATAAGGCTTTCACTTTTGATTTCTTTTGACTGTTCTTTACATGGCAGCCAACGCTGCTAGCTGCTAGCAACTATAAACCTATAAGATATTTGAATGTTTAATAAATTATCGCCAGATTGCTAAATAAGTGCCAAAGTATAACTCATCGTCATTACTTTTGACGTTGTTCGCATTGATTAAAACTGCTTTTGATCGGTTATTTATTGTTGTCTTGCTAGCAAGACTTCCCTTCTTAAGGCGACAGCCAAAATGGAGATTATTTCATGGATTGTTTCGATACACCAATTATTCTCCCCGCAACAAGCTCATGATTTGGCTGAAAGTGCACTAGCTAGTGATGGATAATTCTTTAACTAAAATATCAAGCATAAATTTTGTTTATAAAATGCCTATTAAAATCTACTGAAATTCATTGACACTACACTATACCCCCAATATGTTTCGCTAATATTGTAATGGCGAATACATGGAACGTTTTACCGATCGAAAAGAGTTTGGGTTAACGTTTTGCCTTTGCTTATAGAAATTATGGTGATTTGATAATATTAACGCACTTTGTCAAAATTTGATAACAAAGCAAACACACTTAACCAAATTTGTAACAACATCCTGATGCAGATATTGCTGCCAAATTCACTTTATGTACAATTTGTAAAACCAAACGTAATTCGGTGTTTTCCGCTTTTTGAAACATTTAAAAAGAACGAAAATTCCATAAAATTAAAATTTATTTATGAGATTAGGAATTCCTTTTGTAAGTTTGTGTGTCGACTGCTAAGCTAATATTTATTTTAAAAAATTTGCATTTGTTTGTTGTTGTTGTGCAGTTGAAAATTCTATTTACCGACAGCGGAGATTTTCAAAAGCATTGCTTTGTGACTTGACTTGGCTTTGCTTGGCTTTCATATTTGCGGGTGTTTGTTGTTGGTTTAAAAAAATAAAAAAAAAAAAAACGGGAATAAATAAAATCTTTTATATATTTTGGCACTAAGCCAATTGGCTTAATTAAATTAAATAGAAATTGTTTTGTTTTGTTTACTCGCTTTTACTTTTGTTTACTGTTACTTTTTTAAATCAAATGTGAAATTTAAATGACAAAGGCTGACAAAACATTGAAAAATAAAGGAAGAGCGAAAAGTAGTTAATAAAAGAAGAAATTTTCCGATGTCCTATAATTAAAATGAAATAATATATATATTCATTTAATTTTACATATCACTCAGTCTTCTTCTGGCTTTTGTGAGGCAGCCTTTTATAATATGACAAAAAATTATTTTCACTTGATTGGCATCAAACAAAAGCACTCAATACTCAATACGAACACACATATAAACTGGGACGTCAACTATTTTATGGTTTTTCATTAACTGGTGCTCTCGTTTGCCAAAATCATACAAATCTATTATTGACGAGAGGTTGCCAAAACAAAAAAATTTCACGGCTTTCGAATTTTTTCAAAAGCACTTAAAACAATAATTGTTCACATAAATAAGCAAAACCGGATGATGTGTAAAGCTATAAAGTGGAAAAAAATATACTTTACACAATGAATAAAGTTTTAATTAAAGAAAACTTTTGACCCGTCAATGCTTAAAAAGTTGGAACTGTTTCGAAGTTATATTGGTCTGCTTAAGCAATTACTAAGAAGAAGATGATTCTTCAGAAACTGCCAAGACTAAAGATATTTAAGACATTTCCCTATTTGAGAAGCTTCGTCTTGTGCAATTGCTAAGAAGTTCTCATTAAAAAGCAGCAAATAGAAAGCTAAGTAACTGAAAAATTAAGGGTTCCCACGCCAATAAATTAAGCTTAACAGTTACGGTCACGTTGAAACGACATGTAGCAGAGAAAAATTCTCCCTTTTCTAGTCGTTCCAAAGAAGAATTTGCCACGTTTCCTAAAGAGATATACAAAAAACTGGTCGCGGGTTCAAATCTCAAGTACGGTAGAATTTTCATTACAGGCAAGCATGTGATCTAAATTATCCGCCTTATCTGCCTTCTAAATCCATGCTTTGCAAATTTATTTACAAAATACATAGACAATAAATAAAATATTAGGTCAAGTCAAAAGTAACTTCAGTGTTTTATAAGACATTTATTTTGTTTTCTTTGAAGCAAAATTATATTAATTTAACAGTTGGTTGTGAGGTATTCTACCTTTTCACTATACTTCTTGTTGATCGGCGTGGATTTTGCTCAAATATTGCCTTTAAAAGTTTGTCGTTAAAGTCGGAAGAATGTCACCTCTTTTAGGGTCGTATCTCCAGATTTTACAGATATTTTACAAATCAACTTCTAACTGCCCGATCAGCTATCAGTTCTTCACCGTATACGCTGCACCTAAGCACGCACGTCTTTTCATCTATCCGTCTGTCCACCTACGCAAACATCATCTATCCGTCTGTCCACCTACGTAAACATTTCCCGTTCCCAAAAACGATGAAACCACCCACAAGCTTGGAAACACGACTAGAACGCCCACACCCTGTACAACAAAGACAGTGAACATTTTTGCTGTTCCCCTCTGTTGCTCGTTGCGCAAAAAATACGGCCGATACATAATATAATCTTCCACAAAATTATTTTACACAAATAGGATAACGGCGATGGATACCAAAAATTCAGTCACGACGAAATATAGTTTTCTTATTTGTTTTTCACTTTATGTTGGGAATAAAAGAAAAAAGTTTACTTTATATTGGGAAAGTAGTTCGTCCCGGTTTTTAAGCAGAAATTTATTTATTTCAGGACAAAATGATTGAACTATATTATTAAAGCACTGCCCTTCACTGCTTATTAGTTTCCCCTTCATCCCCCTATCTTTTAAGGCCATATATGTTAGGAGCCAATTTTCGATCTATAGTCCGGTCTGCAAACCCTTTTCTTATTTCGTTTGAATCAACTGGCCGACTTCCCGGTTATCTTTCAATGTCTTTCCGTTACATGTCATAAGCCACCCAATTTCCTTGCTTCTCAATAAACCATCTCGAAAGATTCTGGAAAAATTCTATTTAAAGCAAGGCTTGTGTTCAATGCTAAAGTTCAAGCTTCTAGAACGTAAAAACTACTCCCTAAATGATCTATCACTTGCAGCACTGTCGTCATAACCATTCGATGCGCTTCAACTGGACATTTTTTCGAATTTAAGACTATTCGCTTGCAAACACTGCTTAGTTTACATAAAATCTTACATATTCAATATACTATGTTTATGAAACTTAAAGCGATGTAAGCCCAATATTATCGAGATATATGTAACCTTTCTAAGCCCATTAAAAGCATCTCATGGAAACAGACTAAGCTAATTTGTACTCTCACTTGTGTAATAAAAGTTTCTGATTCGTTAATTTACTAATAAATTTTTGTATTCCAAAATGTGCACTGGTTAAAAAGTGGGCAATGTAGCTTTTAAAACAAATAATTATACATATAAGTATGGAAAAGCTCCTGCATAGCGGTCAATGAATGATAGAGTTCAGTTTTGAAATAGCTTTTGACCTAATAGGCGTTGAAGATTTCTATCTTTTAATATGTTTTTTTAAAAACGGAAAACAAGTTGTTAAAGAACCTTCTAAAATAAATAAAAGGTTATAAAGAAGTTGCTCAAATTAGAAAGTTCTGCTTTAAACGTTTATGAATAGAACGTTCTGCTCCAGAATGTTGCTAACGAATATTTTTCAAAATCTAACGAAGAAGTTGCAAATAACTACTTACTGAAGTGTAGTCATGAAAATTTTCTTGGTTACCTTTTTTGCGGGAAGATCTCCGTTGGTAAAACTTTAGTTCGTCTTTCAAGTTTCTGTAAACTTTATAAACGGGAAATTTTTTAATATGTAAGCCCGAATGAAAAAAAACTTTAGCAAAGAAAATTTTTATAGGAAGAATTTATGCTATGCAAAAAAGTTCGAATAAAACCTTGCTTTATACGGTCTAATGGGAAGTGATAAGGGCGTTTGGTTTTATAACATTTTAACATTAATAACATTTTCCCGAAATCTTTTTCGCAACGAGAGCATTTGAAATTTCGAATCCCGTTGTGCGTTTCCTGTGCCGAAATGTCAAAGTTTTCTATTTGAAACTTGGCTAGAACGGAATATATACCATCTTGCATAACTTAGTTAGAAATTATTCTTAAATCATAAGTATTTATTTAATTTATTCTCTTTTAAGCTATTCACATACATTCACTGACTTCCTAAATATCTGATTTATTTCTTCAATTTTTAAAATCAGCCACGCAACAAAGAACAAGAGCAAGAAGTTTTGAATTGGATTTTCGAAGTTTTAGGTGAGAAGGTACCTGCTGGTCAATATGAGGATATTTTAAAGGACGGGATCGTACTTTGCAAACTAATCAACAAAATGGCTCCTGGTTCAGTAAAAAAAATCCAAGAACGTGGCACTAATTTCCAGCTAATGGAGAATGTACAGCGTTTCCAAGCGGCCATTAAAAAATATGGTGTACCAGAAGAAGAAATATTTCAAACTGCCGATCTCTTTGAAAGGCGCAATATTCCACAAGTTACTCTCTGTTTGTATTCACTAGGACGTACGGTAAACTTAAACCGATTATATTACTAATGCGAACTAAGAAAAACATTTAAACCTTTTTGGGTAATTCTAGACACAACATCATCCCGAATATAACGGTCCCACTTTGGGACCAAAAATGGCCGAAAAGAATGTACGCGAATTTACTGAAGAGCAATTGCGTGCCCATAATGCCGAGCTTAATTTGCAAATGGGTTACAATAAAGGTGCCTCTCAATCCGGTCATGGCGGTTTCGGTAATACACGTCACATGTAAAACTGCTTACGAAATTCTCTTAAATTAAGCAAATTGAAATTTTATGATTACTTTGTTATATAGATATGTATATTTTTTTTTTTTTTTTACAAGTTCTGATTGTAATTAATAAACTTGCACTTTGCAAAATACTAACAAAAAAATGACAAAAATTTATGGAAACGAAGCTTTCTCTTCAACTTAAGGACATTCTAATCGAATATTGTTCGAAAATAATTTGATTGCGTAATTGTTGATGAAATTTTATAATTACAGTCTATGTACATAAGAGAATTTCAAATGAAACAAACGGCACGATTGCAAAAGATTAGTTATTATGTGCTTGCATGCATTTGCGTGTCGATATAACAAAGTTAAAATAAAGATCTCTCATCAATGCGCATAGAGTAAAAATAAATTGCATATATATAAATTTGATTGCATTTTCATACATATAACATAGCATATGTTGGTTATATAAAGCTTTTATATCAACACTTGTGAAATTGTTCAGCTCAGTTAGAAGGTTTAGTGCACTATAAATCCTTTTATTTAAGTTGCTATGCAAAATCCTATGGAGATAACGTTCACCGCGATGAGTTCGCCTCCTTAGGGACGAAGACTTTTCGAATAAAAAGGTTGTCCAATCTTTTTATGTATAGACACGCAGCATTATACCGCTGTCAGTAATGCAGTCATATCCTGGAAATTAATTGATTTCTGAGAATATTTCGCCTATAGGCAATGTTGAACTAAACAACAGCCTTGTTACTTTGTATGGAAAGTTTGAAAAGTCAGGTCAATGAGTGCCTTTATCTAGAACGCACACCTTCTCCCCTTCAACCTGTACAAGACCAACTGGTAGTGTAGTATGTGGTACTTCTTTCCTGCCTTCGCCTAAATCGGATTCGTCGACGCATGTGCCTTTGAATTGACCGTTAATAAAAAAGTTCCAAATAAGTTGGAAGTGCCCATTCAGGCTACTGTTAATAAAAATTACAATTTGGCCTCCTCTCCTAGCTGTTCGGGAGTACCTGCTGGTCACCATGCTGAGCAAGTCGCGCAATCTTCACGTGCAATTGTGGTCCTCCCGTCTATATTCTCACCTACTCAAAATTCTCCACCTTCAGACCCTGTTCTTTCTAAAAGGGATGACGTCCGCTTATCGGCCGTACACCTCAGAGAGGCAATATTTGTGTCAAAACTGGCGCCTAAAAACGTTCGCAACGCCTACAGGTAATGAGACGTCACACTTATTTTCGAACTGAAGTTAGTAAATATTTCTGAAAAGTTTTAGATTTATATGCGATATCAGTACAAAGGTAAAATTTATTTAATCCGGAATATACTGTGATTAGTGTACTGTATTTACACTATCAGTTATAAAAGACTATTTTATTTTAAGTGACTTAATTAATAATGCTGAGATTACCACAATCGGCATGTGGACGCATATATATTAGCCAACCCTCGGTATTTCTCTGCGATTCTTCATTTTTATTTTTACATTTCGACGCACTTCCAAATTGCATACCAATCTTTCTCATACTGATCTAGATCAAATAAATATGCTAACGTAAGTATAGCTATAATTATGAGTTTAGTAAGTCAAAAAAGTCAACTTAACTAAATAAATCAAACATTACTCTGATGGTTTCTTTCCTTTTTGTGAACACCTTTCCACCACGAGTTCTGCGAGACTTGCGAATAATTAATATACGAGTTGTGCAAATCGGTACGTACGCATCGGTACGGTAACGCATATAATAACAAGTTACGACGATCCTGCCATAATGTTGCATGGCGGTTCTATAGTAGCACTTCATTCGACGATCTGTTAGATAAGAAATTTTGATATTTCTGAGCGAAAAAATTAAGTAATGAATATGAGTGATTTTTCGCATATCTCTGTTAGAAGACTAATACAGTGAGCGAAACAGGTGATAAGCGGTCGTGGCAACATCCGCACTGTACTGTGAGTGCATCAAAACTCCCCAAAGATCGCTTTGGCGATCTATTGACAATGTGTTTTGCGTTGTCGTGATGGAAGGCGCCGCCTATCCTATTGAACAGAACTAGGCGTTTTGCCTCAATTGCTCACATTAATTGTATTAGTTATTGACAGTAAGAAGTGAAATGAACCATTTCTTGTTTGATTAATGTTTAGTTTCGCTGTGATGAAATAAAGCTAAAAAACTTGCTTAATATTTTGAAAACTCTTTTCGGTTTTGTTAGTGATCAGTCGACCAGCGAGCCGCGCATCCTTGATGAGACATACGGGATATAAAAAAAAAATCATTTGAACGCATTAATGTCGAATCAATAGAAAATAATTTTTGCAATATAGTTAACAGATGTGAAACGAAAAAGATTTTCTAGCTGATCAAGGTCGAGAGATTTTTACCGAAATTAAAATACGAAATTTACCTATAACATTCACCATACGGTACAGACAACTATAACATTCATCATACAGTATGGACAACTGAGCGTCCTCTATGTGTATAAAAAGCCATGATTATTGCAAGCATTTACTTATTAAGCACATATTTCCATCCTATAATGGGGTAAACGAAACAAACCGTAAGCCAGAGGATTTAATATAAATTCTACTCTACTCGGGAACTTCTTATTTTTCACACGCTCACATACATAGTTCATTAGTTTAAAAAGTGGTATTCATTGAACAAAGTATGTGTTGGGCAATGAGAGCAAAAACACGCTATCTCAAAACGTTACTATTTTAAGAAAAGAAATTGCACCAAAAACTTTGTGATTGTATAGGCAATAGGAGTTAGTAGTCATTAAACATTTAATGTCTAGTACGAGACAAGGTGTTACAAGGACGTAGAAAATGCTTAAAAAACCTTTCCTACTTTAGTCCATTTTAAGTTTTAACCGCTATATACAAATACTTACTCATACGTGAACACGTGTTTAATTTCATTATTCTTAGCACGAACTTTAAAACTAAAATACCCGTTTAAAGCTTAAGGCGACCTGCATGCATCTCAATCAAGCAACTTTCATGTTTGAACATGCACAAGAATATAACAGCAATGATAAAGGAATAGGAAAGAAACACTATGTAGCATATAAAATAATCTTAGTGGTTTACCACATGCGAAAGGTTCATCCGGACAATGAACTCACATTGCTTGGACGAAGCAGGGAACTAAATTCTTTACACGGTACGCTTATTATACTCACTGTCGATGGTTGAGGGTATGTTATTTAAAATAGAGAACTTGTGCTTTATACGATCGAATTTATTTTTACAAGACGGGTGGTGCAAAATTATACAATAAACACTGCTTTATTCCTTTGTGTTGCAATCAATCTTATTCCGACCAGAGAACATGAAGTCTGGTTTGGACGTGAGATGACGAGCTTCGCAATATATTTTGCCGAACCATGCAGCACCCCGTTGTAAATTTATATCACAATTAAAATCGTTTCCGATGGCAGCCATCAACTAAGAAACGTTTTGCCACCGATCTACAATGAACTAATTTACTGGCTGACTTCCCACCGACGGTGTTACAGCATACATATGTATACGATTTTCACCAGCGCGATATTTCCGATTAGAAAACCGTGACCTCGTTTTTTCATTTCTCTATAGTGTTCACAAATATAGGTGAAATTTTTTGTTTTAGCTACGAACTTCTAAGAAGGATTTGGTTATCCAGATGAAACCAGCTTACGATTGGCTTATTTGCAATTGAGGTTTCATGTAGATTTACTTAAGTGTTTCATTTCTTGCTACTATGAACGAATGAAACTTAAAATCGATACGATGCTGCCGTTGATTTTTAGCTGAATTTTAAACATTAAATTTAAAACCGTCAACCTTTCGTGTCTGAAGTGCCTAGAAACATCAATACAAATTAGGCAATATGGAAAAGTTTGATTGCAGTTTAATTGATGGTCTATACCAGCTATTCAATTGCACTAATAATTCAGACAGTCTCCGACGCGTGTGCCCATTCCTTCCTAGTGGTGAACAAACATTTCAAAGTTAATGACTGGGGTCGAATCTCGCATAACGGCGACCACTAAAATCTTTTACGTCTCATGTTTTCGTTTATTGTCATAAAAAAGTGGATGGGATAAAATTTGTCTGTTAGCTTTTACTTCCCTTAAAAATATGGTTAAGAAAAATTGATCTACCAGGCCGTGAGCTCCATCAGAATTAATTAGCGCACTTAGATTTTCGCGTTCTACTCTCCAAGCCCTTTCATTTGATATCCATGCGGATGGCATGTTTAACAAAAAATGTGTCCACCTGCTCATGGTGTACGCCATTTTTATTTTAGAAGAAAGGAATTTGTAGGCAAATAATGTCTCTTCATTTGAGGAATGTAAAAAATACTTTTAAACATTCTGTCTTCTTTACTTTATGATTAATAACCCCGAAAAAGTGAAATAAAAGAAAATTTAATCACTTGCAGCTTTGTGTGGGCATGACCAATCTTTCCATTTTTGCACATAAATAGTAAAGTTTTGCATAAGCTAAATGTGGACAGCCTTCTATCCCTTATTATTTTTGAGCAATGAGCAATAACCAAAAATTTTTGTTTACAGGAATAAAGTTGCTTTTAGTTTACGCTCCACTGTAGGCTTTTGCTCTAAAAAATTTGGCAGATTTTCAAAACCAGCCTGCGTGCGAAAACTTCCAATGTTTTTGCCAAATTTGGAGTCGATATCTTCACTTTTGCGAACAGGAGAGTGTCAAGAAGACATAACACATAGACACAGACGGACCGACATGGCTTAGTCAATTCAGAATTTCAGGCTGATCAAGATATAAGTACTTTATAAAGTCTCTGAATGTTGAAAACATTATGAATATATGAGTAAACCCCTCTTTCTCCAGTGGTGGGTACAAAAATCGCTGGTGGCCTTAACAAAAAAATACTTTAATTAAACATAGAAATTGAGTGACCTTAATTCCGCGTTGGTGTTAGTAAGGTATCTCGCTTTATCGACTATTATATTTGCAGAAGCCTATATTCAAATAGACAAAAAACCATTATAGTCGCGTTCAATCCTTTACCAATATTTACACGTTCGACATTAAAATGCTGCAAATTTGCTCACCCAGCAGTGACTCTCTTCTGCAACCTTTCAATATATCACACGTCAAACAAAAAAAAAAAAAACGAACCAATTGTCTTTTCTTTTTACTGTTTGCCTTTTTATTGATTGCATTGATTTCTCCCAATGTGTGCCCTCGTTCTCCCTCCCGTGATTATATTTAATGTTTTTGCTTCGTGTTAAAATGGCAAACATTTACTTTGCGCGCACACACACACGGAGATATTAGATACCAGTCCGCCGATCGCATGGGAATGTGCAGAAAGTCACATGTATGTATTTTCGATATGTATGTGTGTGTTTGTGTATATATACGCGAATGTATATAAGTGTGGTTCATCAGGTGTTAAGGGAATGACCTAAATAAAATGCCACAACATTTGTGTGCAAGTCAAAAACTATATATCTGCTATGTCTGCCTCTGTGCATGTCCATGTGTGTGTGTGTTTATATGTTGAATTTAAACTTACATAAAAAACGGCTTTGCCTTGAGCAATTTATATCCCAATCATCAGTCGATATCCTAATGCATTATTTATAAGCAAATGCGTGAGTATGTGTGTAAGCACATTGTCTGTCCAACCTCATTTATTCCCTTGCTCATAATTTAGCCACATTGGTTTTCTATTATTTTTTTGCCCACTGTTTTTTTCCTCTTTTAACAAATATTTGAAAATTTTTAAAATTTTTTTTTCAGTTTTGGTTTATGTGGCATAATTTTTTTGGGGCAATCGCGTTGGCTCGGGTAAATGTCAAAATGAATTTAAAATTTTTTGAAAGTTTAAGCTATAAATTTCCATAACACTCTGTTATTGCTGTTGTTTTTGGTTAGCATTAGCTACTTTTTTCATAGGGATTTAATCAAACGTTGGTTCTTTGCGTATTTATTATACGAATAAACCGGATTTCATAGCCTGATTAAAAAGAAAGACAAAAAGAAATGAGACAGTGGTTGTCATTGTATATTTTAACTGAATATGTGTAGGTAAGCGCGTATTTGTATGCTTGTTGTCCATTTTTATACTCATCACACACTCGCACGTAAGAAGAAATATTAACTTTTTGAATCGTTTTGTAATTAAGAGAAATGCGCATCAGAAATCCGATAATATATACATATATATATATATATATATATATATATATATATAGTCTACAATACGTTCTTCTTTGCTTTGCGCAGCCCATTGCTACGTACCCGTTCTGTCGGTATCTCTCCCCGTTGTTCTCGAATCCTCCCTGTTCCCGCATTGATCTCCTCATCACAATTCCTTTGCTTGCCTACGGCATTTGTTCATAATGTCACATTCCGCCCAGAAGTAACTTCATATAACCATTGACTTTACTAACTATATATGTGTTATTCCAATCGGACATTAATTCATTTAGCCCTCTGCGCATCACGTGATCACATGTTTTTTAAATGGTCCGTTTGTAATTTTTCTGCCTACACGCTTGCCCTTTTATCAATCCGTTGATTCATTTGACTCGTTGGCAGATGTTACGCTTTTGTTAGTACAAGTGCCCGCCATTTTTATGGAAGCCATATTTGGCTTCCCCTATGATTGTCAGTCCTTATTAATACAGATAGTACTATCAACTTATGCGAATGGCTAAGCAATTAACTGTCCATAAGTGCACAACCGTCAGCCTATTTGATTATGAATGCGTGCAACTATCAGTCTGTCGAAGTGTCGACCTATTTGAATATCAGTCGATCTGACTGCCAGTCTGTCAGGCATAATTGAAGGTACATGAATACTTCATAAAAATAATTTATGTCCATGTAAGCTAAAACATTCAAACAGAATAAGAGGGAAAGTGAGAAAACTCCATAAATATTTATTCGTTGACGATTTACAATGGCTGGCAACAGATAGTCATCCAAATTCGCACACATTTGATTTCTCGCTGTTTCGAATATTTGGATGTAAAGTACTGAGTATCCAAGATTCGACTTAACACGATCACGGCTTTCTTACATATGATGTACATGTTATTAAAGCAAAGCACAAATTGTGGCTGCTCGGGTTGTGTGACCTATGTATGCATTCGTAGGTTCGCCTTGTTTGTATATGTACACATGTATGTAAGTAAATGAATGTACATGTGTAGGAGTGTTCCTTTTTGTTTCCATGTGCGTGTGTGTGTGTGTGTGTGTGTGTGTGTGTGTGTATATATATATATGTATGTTTGAAGCTTGTGGCGTTACTATTTTAATTAAATTTCTGTCGCGCTTTATGCTTTGAGCTTTGAGTTAACGGCAAACCAAATCCATGGGTTGGGGCCTAATTGCGGCGGCTGCTTACGCTTACTTTTTGTTACTTTTTAACACAACTCTTTGCTTTTCGCTGAAAATTTCAGTTTCATTTTAAAGTTTAAAGTTTTGTTATTGTCGTGGTCATGCCTTTATTAATGTTTTTGTTTTTGCTCTTGCTGTGTAAAAATTTTGCAAGGGTTTGCATCCATTCCTAAGCTAAAACTAAACTCATAAACTAAACTAAACTCATAGCTAAGTATGCATGTGTACATGTTATTGGATGCTTTAAAGCACCAAAGAATTTCTTCTGTCCTCTACAAAATGGTAATAAGAGAAAACGGGATAACAGGAGAAGGATGATGTAAAGCAGTGTTGGCAAATTATTGCCGACATAAGTAACTAGAGTTTTTCTCAAAAGTTTTTAGTAAATTTGAAATAATAAACCTTTGCTCATACACAAGGTTTACTGGCACCCAACGTTGGAAAGTAAGTTTCCGCTTATTATTGCGTTTAGATGATGGATTGCCAAAATTTCTTGTCAAGACTTTTCAGAACAAAAAGTCATTTCGCTCACGTCCGACAACCGATCGTCATGATGAGCTCTTGTGTATGTATTCTACTGAAGAGTAAGTAGCAAGTATAGATATTTGATTGTTGCGTTAGCTGGATTCTGACAGGATCCATTAGATGGAGGTTGATTAGACAGTGCGTGATAACGGATTCTCTTGTTCTAATCCCTCGACGGTTGGCAATTGACGTGTTGTTGTAGTTAGCATTCAAATAAACTTTGCTTTTTAATGGTGCTACTGGCCACCTCTGAAGTAAAAGCCACAGAATAATTTTTAATATTTCGTTCGTAATTTTTTGCACTTATCACGGAAAATATATTAGACACACCACATGTTCATAACGCATTGAAGTAAGGATTAAGGTTCCTTCGTAAAACAAAAATAATAAATGTCTTTGTAGGATTAGGTTAGGAAAACATATGGAAAGGAATAGATTTGCTATCAAATTTTTTCTTATTACTCTTGTCCCGTCTACCTATCTCAAAGCAAAAAGATTGCAAATTGTGTTTGAAAATTTGTAGAACTCTTAGAGTTTCGTTTCATCGTTTCGTCATTCTTCACGGCTTGGTACAAATTCACTTAAAACTCATGGATAAATAAGCCCAAAATAAATAATATACAATAATTGTTGCTAAGTCGTGAAACAAAAAAAAATATGATATGTTATACATAGGCAATATGCACGGTGTAACGCTTGATTGATGTGTTGATCGAATGAATCTAATTTTTATCGTACGTTCAGGTATCATACACTACTTAGCGGTGGGTATTAAAGGATTCGGCCCAAGTTGTATATAAATTTCTTGTTTTTCTTTTTTTTAGTTTATTTTTCATAATGTATGCATTATGGGACATTTCGTAGGACGGTTGTTTAGATGATTTGCTAAGGCTAGTAATTACTGTACTTATGTATGTATAAGTAATTATAACGATGTTGATGACGATGGTGATGATGTTGATGTTGTCAGAGAGATGTGTGTCATAAAGCATTTTCCACTTCCATGATTACGACTCTGTCATCCTACCACTATTAAGCGGGAGGACGGCAAGAAAACAAAAAAAAAAGAAAAATGGAATATCAAAAAAAAAAAAAAAGACATCCAAAAAAGATCGTTAACACACACACTTGTCTACATTCTGCATAAATTTAAATTTGCACATTAACAGACATTAGGCTTATTCAACGCAAGGTAAGGCTCCACAGCAGAGCGCTCTAAATACCCAAAAGCTACTTTGTTTACCTGTCACCGAGGAAATATACCCGTACATTTACAAACGCACGTACACGCTTACATCTGCAAATGGGTACATGTAACCCATAGGGTGAATAAATGTTAGTTTTATATATGCATACACCGCTCGACTAGCTGTCGCGTTAGTGCGGTTTGTTTGTTACACAATATTATTTGTTTGTTTGTTATATTGTGCATCAACGTATAGAAAATGTTGCCAATAAACAGTACAGGAACTTAAACCGTGTATAATACTACTGTTACTTCTCGTTTGCATACGTATACGTTAATGTTCATATCTCGTTTACTGATGCTTGATCAATGATTTCGATACGTGAATTGTTACACTTATGTGCATATATATATATATATATAAATATATATATATATTTATTTATATTTGTGTGCGTGTGAATATGCACAAATTTGTATATTGCAATATTTGTATGTTAGCATGCGAAAACCCGCGAGTCATTTGCACAATGTTGCCACCACATACTATAGTAAACTGCCAACAGATCCAATGCATAACAAAATGTACAAATCTATATATCTCATGTTTATTGCTGCTATTGTTATTTCTGTGTATTAACAATTTTGTTTTACATTTAAATTCTGAATAGTAACTGCATCGCATTTGAGCGATGGTAATCGATTATCATCGGAAGTTAACAATTCAAACATGTACTGAATGTTAGATGGTTGCGAACACAACATTATGATAATAACAGCTTCTGAGTGCAAACCCCCCAATTCCACTACAAAAACGTCTGACGTCTAGGAATTTGGAAGTTATTTTGTGCAACATTTACACAAAATACAACGTTGTCAATTATCATTATCTGTCATTTGATTAACGGACATTTACCCAAGCAACTTTACTGAGCACACTGCAAACTTCTGCCAACAGCTAGTGACATTTTAATTGTTCGCCGCTATGAAAATGACGAAGTATTGCAGAAATTTTTAAAAGTCAATCAACCCACCGTCCTCTTGTCTTACATTATGATTATGTTTACTTAACTGGAAAGTAAGTATATTATATTATATTGCACTTGACTCATTCCATATCTCTCTTTAGCAACTAAAGCACGTTTGCACGGTAGAGTATACACATAATTTCATAAACCATTAAATAAGTATAAAAATCATTATCACTTACTATTCGCCATCCGTGTACTAAGCATATTAATGCATTTTAAGAGTAGAGGTGAAAAGCCACATAAAAACTTAACGTCGAGTTTACCCAGAGCACAGTTTATCGCGCTTGATTGGTTATTAAACGACTTTACGCCACACTCCAGGTCATGAAACGTTCTAAACAAAAAGCGAATAGTAGAAGAAGTGGAACAAACATACTAAGTGAAAAAAAGTTTTATTAGAATTTCATTTCTTTCTTGTTTTTGTTTTGTTTTTGCTCTATTTGCATATAATTCTGCGATATTTATGATTCAAGTTGAAAGGCAGACAAATTCGAGTAGAAACTATAAATTTGGAATATTTAATGCCTTTTAGAACTTTACTTGGACTTTTTTTTCAAATCTCTTCATCAGATGACGTCAATTTACGGACGCTTTTTATTGTTTTTTCAAGCATTCGTATCTATACATCTCACTTGAAATCGGGAAGCTATTCACATGTAAGACTCAATAACGTCAAGACGTTACTGTCAATGTCACCTATCATGTTCGTCCATCAATGATTTATTTACTCTTTCGCTATACTGTTCTTCCAATATGTTATTTTTATGTCAAGTTCTTTAGAGCAAAAATTGTTGGCTCCTCAATTATTTTGACCATGTAATGCATGGGCAAAGGTCTCCTCATCCTATAGATTTTAAAAGATTTTTAAATACTCTTTCATTTACTTCGTTTCAATTCCGTAAAATATCGTAAAGTTTATCTTTTTAAATAAATTGAAAAACGGAAGCAAACGCAACGTATACTTACGCTCCATAGTAGTCTCAAACCATTTCCTGATTTCCTCCTGTGACAGCATGACAGCTTGTCTGCAAATCCTTTTCACGGAGCGGCTATGTCAGTAAGATCCCCAGTGTCTGTCTGGGTCACTTGAAGAGAAGTAAAGATTCTAGAGCACCTACCCTATCCTAGCTATGGTCTGCTTCGGGGACCCTCATTGCAAATCATGGGTCGCGAAGTGTGGAAGATGCCTTCAGTACATATGGGTTGCTCTTATGACTCCTCAGCAGTCATTGTTCTGCTACGTGAAGGAAGGACGTAAGCAGTGGCTGCTTTGCCATACCGTCAGAAACAGAACACAAGTGAGATTTTGTTCTTCTACTTTCATACACTTCCGTGTAATATACTCCTATGATATATATATATTTATGACACCGTAACGTAAATCGCCTTTTGCGACTTTGCAGTTTTATTGGAATCCTTTTGTTATTAAGCTCATACCACTGAATTGTCATCTTTGCGATAGTGTAGATTTTAAAAGCTTTACTTTCAGTTCTGGCCTTTTCTGTTCAAATGGTGCAATCCGACTGTCTTGGTTCGATTTTCTCAACTGACTCTAGGCAAACTTTTGGACACACTTCTCGACTCTATTTTTGGCGGGCGTTGCCTTGCGCAAATGTTCTGCTTACGTGCCGTTTTACAATCAAGTTACGCAAATGTATTGCCTTATTTTTAGTCTGTTAATCCGTAAATCGATTTTAAATTTCTGGCAACTGTTGTTAATCTTTTCGCCAATCGCCAGCTGCATGAATGTGTACTTGGTCTGCCGTTCTTTCTTTAGAACTTTGTGCCTTAGAAAATCGACCAGTTTTCATAAAAACTTACATATATCAAATATACCATTTTCTTAGCAATACTTTACTACTATAATACTTTTACCCCTTCCAGCCATGGACTATCATAAAGCTGCTTATGTTCTTCGATAGCATTCTAGCTCAAGCTTTTAGCGTAAAACGTGAAACAAAATCCCGTATCAATAGAAAATTGTTGCATGAAAAACGAATTACTTTAATTTAGTTTAATTTACGACGAAAAATGGCTAATCTAATGAGTTCGAGACGTGTCGGTGAATTAGCATTGCTACGTAGAGTCTTAAAAATTATTGAATAGAAATGCACAACGAAAACCATATGTTACAATTACCATAAGGATATAAACTAGGAAATTATCAGATCGTGAACGACGAAATTTTGAAATGTCTGCCTTCGAAATATTAAAAAAGTTTTCGCTTTATTATACACTTTGTTATTCCAATTCCAAAATGCTCTCGCCGTCGTAGGAGTTGGAAGCATTATTAATTTATATGAAAGCCAAATAAGTTAAGATCAACTGTGTAGATAAAATTACAAGTCTTATGAAAAATACGCATATTTTATAATAAACATCGTTATTATTATTTTTTGATTTTGTTTCATGTGATTCTAGCTGGTTAGACAACATAATATCGGCACCTACTACTTTCTACTGTTTAATTTACACGCATATGTAATATATGAGTATAACAAACGTAGTGCACCATACATTAAAATCTTCGGTGTCCAGTGTTACCGCGTTGTCATTTTAGTTGTCATCACATTAGAGAAACTCCATTGGTTGGTGCTGCAGTCATATACATTACATTTGACTGTCTGCTTGTATTTCCGTTTGTCCGTCTCTCCCTCTATTTGTGTGTTTATTCATGGTGCGGCTGTTTAATTATCGCCGTTGTGTATTTAGGTTCGAGCGTACTATGGATCCTGTGTTGAGGTGTATGCATATAAAGTTATGCACATGCATGTGTTATCATATATTATTGCTTACCTTTGGGAAACGACCATGAGGCTAATGAATATTTAAGTATCACTTCTATTGTAGGAATGCGAGCGAGTCCATGTTCTGAATGTGTTGATATAAATTATATCGACACATATAAATGTATATCTACATAAGTGTATGTAGGAAAAATTAACGAGATATGTCTGCCAATAGTTAAATGGCGATAATTTATATTCTCATTTAAAATCGTAGAAGAATAGTTTTACAAATTACTTTAGCAATTTATTTTAATTCTTAAGAGATTAAAATGAAAAAGAAAATTTAGAAGAAATATTTTTTTTCTTTTTTGTTGCTTTAAAAATGACAACGTGCTAGAAATTTTAATATTCCTTATAACCCCGTTTGGCAGTGCAATAGATTTGCCAAGAAATTCATTTACGTATATGCATTTATTGTCGAGCTTCTTTTGACAGTCAAAGTTTTTTTATGCATTAAAAATGAATTTGGGTCTAAAGTCTAAAAATACAGAAATTATGTCAGTGATGCATATTTAAATGTATCCGTTTACTTCTTGAATTCAAATAAATTATGTGCATAAGTTACGATTTCAGTTTAACATACTTACAAAACATATTCATACTACGTTTCAACATGTAAAGTCACGGGAGGAAAATACATGAATCTTGAGATCTGCTTTATCATTTCATATATATTGCATAATTTTTCAGGATAGTATGCTTTCTCATAGGAAAAGTTAAAGTTTAGATACGAGAATTCAGAGCTTTAGAATTTCACTTTAGAACTCAACTATTTGAGCGCAAATAAGTTAATTTTAACTGAACGCAGTTGTGGTTAATTTAGGTTCGAACAATGAATTCATAAGTTAATAAGATCAATTTAAATTAGTAAAAGGTCGAGTTCTTTTACGGAGTGATTTTACTAATATCGCTTCTGTTTGTGAAAGATAAGTCTTCCAGATCGATACCAGTTTTAGGCGCATAAATCTGTTAAGAGTCAATAAATTCATATTATGGGATCACGGGAATCTCCCTTGTCGTTAAAGCAAAAAGGCAGACAGGGCAACATATACCTGAATAATCCATTTTCTTACCGACTTGGTTAGCTTCTTTAAAGATCATCGCCAAGAAAATTTGACAAACTAGGCGAATGCATAGGACCTCGTAAATCTTGCTATTGCTGATCTCAGATCTCGGACCGGGCATAAAGGCATGTTCGTCTTTCTGTTAGTATTGCTAGAAGAGAAGAGAAAAGGATAGGATAACAGAACAGATATATAATGGAGATTTGAATAGCTTTTCTACAGAGATCTTCGGCTGCAACATTCGAGCTTCCTTTCGGTATACCGCTGCTATTTGTAGTGATAATCGCTACTATGTACTCACATCTGCTCGGGCATATTCTTAGATCTTTTCACATAAATCGTGATTAGGATTTATTTTGTTCTAATTTGTAGTCACCTTCAGTCATTAGCAATCATAACGAAATACCTAGCATGAACCTTCCTTCGTTAAAACACCGGAGATATAGAGCAGGCTTTGCATGGCCAAGAAAAGTTTTAATACGGCGCTTGCCACTTAATGCTCCCACATTTTTCCCCTGCGCCCGGAAAACACAGACAAACTTCTACGTTCGCGTCAACATAAAAGCTGCAAATAAATTGTCGTCTCGACCAGTTATATGCTACATAATGGACCTTGCATGTCGAAGATTTAGGGGAACGACTAAAAACATTTGAGAAGTTCAAAAAGGCTAATAAACCTAGGTAAAAGGTAATCGTATAATGTTTATTAGGGCAGTGCGTAGAGAGTGCGGGGAAAGAAAGAAAGTAATGGACGAGTTTTCGCAAATTGTTTTGCCTAGAGAAAGCAGGAAGGCTGGCTTCTCCAAGTGTAATATCTAAGAACAACCCACCGCCAGGTTGTTTGCGATGGCCTTGCGATGAAAACGCAACCATTTCAAAAACCTACTTTACAGTTGACTCTAAACGCCTAATAAAAACGTTGCAGAGTGTGTTATTTGTAGCAAAACCAACACCAACTAAATATCGTTAAGTCTTCTATCGTAGGCACAGATGTCATTGACATCTTTCAAATTTTCTTATAATAATGACAAAAAGTTACATTATAAAAGATTTTTTAATAAATTTCCAGAGAACTTTTTTATTAACATATTTTCATACTACTTTCATTCACTTGAAAAAAAATTTAACCTTTGCACATAGATAGCATCAAGTTAAATCATTCATGTATCTCTAGTTTTACGCACAATCTCTCTTGTTTAGTATTTCTGGCTTAGTTTACATGGGGTAAATCATGAACAACAAAAGTCTTGCACCCTTAATTTGTAAAAGCGTTCTCGGTCTTGTTATGTCTCCAAATAGTTCCATTCTACTCTACCGAAGTAGAAACTAACGTACCTTTAATTAAGGGAAGTCATTTTTTAAATTGCTTTAGTCGTATGCTGTAAGAAGGTAACGTGAGATAAAGAAACCAGGATTGGCCCAAAAAAATTGTAGATTGATAGATAGATTGATAGTATTATTGAAATGACTGTTTTTAGCTAAATTCGATCTCAGTTTTATCATTTTCGCTCATATCCAAACAAATTTTATTGTCAAATTGAGAGTTTTGTCTATTAAGTAAAAAATCGAGGTACTACCAAGCTTAAACCTAAAAGGTATGTGTAAAGTATATTTTTTCCTAATAACGCCGGTTTTCAATTGCTTGCCAGCAAAAACTAAATGTAAATACAAAGGAACTTCCTTCTTGAGCTTTGACTTTGACATTAACAATGGTTTTGCAAGTGGAAGTTTCTTGTCTATTAAACGTAAAATTCGATATAACATAATTCGGCAATCTTTTAATTATTCGCTGAATCGTTATCTTCAATCCTGTACGATTTTCGGAGTATCCGTTTTTATTAATACCTGCCGCCTTGTCACTCGACATTTTTACAAAGAAGTTTTTTAATTATTTTAGTACAAAAAAAATGACTGAAGTGAAGAGATCACCCCAAGATAACCCATATTTTATGGTTCGTGCCTCCGCAAAAAATGTCTTTGCTAAGTTAGAATTTATTGCGAAATAAACAACAAAAACAGTAAAGTAAAATAAGTATTAAAATTATATAATCTTAGCAAACGTGAACATACAAAACATACTAAGCCGCTAATTACGAACACAAAACCAAAACTGCTTAGTTGTTGCTAGTAAATCTCATGCAAAAGTACGTTGCAATTACTGAAAGAATGCAATGTTAAAATCGTGTTATAGCCATTTTTAGACTAGAGATTTTTGATGTCATGAAAAATGCTAAACCCCATCACAAAAATCTAACTTCATTACCCTGGTATGGGTCACCTCGAAATTCGCCAGAAACCGGTCTGCTCCATATACACAAGACCGTGAAGGTAAAATGTTGCAATAATGTTGCTAATGCAATAATGTTGGCCGAACTTACATACATAATGTTCTTGTTTCACTTGCTAATGAAATGTTCGATTTTATACACATAATGTTTTTGTCTTTTTTCAGTGTGTATGTTTAAGATTATACATTGCGGGCATTTGTTGCAATAATAGCGCGTTTGCCCATGCACTTGCTTACGAACTTATATGCATGTTATTGAGTTCTCGTCATTTTTCTATATATGAATCGCGTACAATTTTGTTTAAAACATTCTATAGGCTAATAGAATATATGCTATGGCAAAAATGTGCACTTAGCAGCCACTTGACTGCCTGCTGTTTCTTTCCCATTATTTATATTGGTAAAAATTCCGTTTATGACTTTTGGGTATGGCTTATGACGATTTATTTCAAAATTTGAACCTATCATATGAAGCGACAAAGAAGGCAAATTTAAAATACCGCTGAATCTCTCTTTTTTCTAATGATTTTGTAGTGTTCAATTATCAATTACCTTAGCAGAGGCGCTAACCCAAGTGTAAAGTAAGCCCACATTTTAGCAAAGACAAAAACGATACTGTCTGTGGGTAAACATCTAGAAACAGTTTATTCATCACCTGCTAAACCATTTCAAAGGTTTTTGTGACTTTGAGCTGAGTCTTGCAATTCGAACTGTTGTGGTCCTCCAGGACGTTCTCTCTGGTTGACATCAAAATCACCACTTTTAAACCGTTGAAACCAAAACCTGCAATTGGGATATGGTGAAGCAGCATCAACATAAGCTACTGAAAGTGTTTGATATTCTTCGGCAGTAAATTGCTTCAATGCAGACAACAAAACTAATAAATGTCGGAAATGTAAATTTGTGCTTTCAATGACTGGTGTCTGTATACACTGAATAACTTAACAATACTAAAGGTAAAACCATTATTTCGTGTAGAGAAAGGTCAAAATAATTGAATTAAACCGTTGCATACATTGATACTTTGGATTACTTTATCTTCATTCATCAATAGAGACCGTTGATCAAAATACATGCAAGCGCCTATTATGCACCGCACAGGAACATCTCAGAATCAATTTTACTTATATAAAGCATCCGTTGTACGTTATTTTAGTAGTTTACGTTAGTAAGTCAGTTAGTGTATTGCACGTTATTTTAGTACTTTACAAAAAGTACTTTAACAAATCCGCTGTCACGACAGTCGACGTAATCCGAGCGTCATAGTGTCACAGTAATAAACATTTTGCGAACTAAGTTAATTTAATGGAATCAAGCTTTGGTTTCAATAAAATGAGCAGCGAATAATAAATAGAATAAACTCTGACATGAATTTCTTTCAAAAAAAAGTTAGATGATAGTAAGTATGGCCATTCCAGCCAATTAGTTGGCGTTTGCAAGTCGAGACCTGATAGTCTTTCGGACGAGACTTTTTTTCATAGGTAAGTGCCATAAATGAACAAAAATTGAAAAATTTCCTATACCTATAGAGGTTAGTTAAAAAACAAGTGGAGTGATCATTTTGTTTAGTAAAAGCTATTAAGTACTTATACCTACAATATTTTTCAAAATAAAGCATTAAAGCGTGCATATGCGTGGACTCCAACAGAAGACTACTTTATTTTGTTCATAATTTTCCATTTGGAACAGAATAATTTTTTATAGAATATTTTTAGCAAATGAAATAACGAAAAAATATGATATAATGAAAAAACAGAAGTTGTAATCGGTTTCAGCGGAAGTTTTAATGTCTGTCACGTGTACACCATTTGATTGGTAGATAGAGATAAAAGAGCCATTTACTCGATACATCAGTCACATATCGTATCGTATAAATGAAATTGGCAGCAGCGGTTCTGACTTTAGAAGCTGATCTGACTGATTGTAGCGCTAAGAAGAGATATGGATATTATTTTGTTCAAATAAAGTTTTGAAGTCGTAATTATAATTCTTATTGACGAGCAGACAGATAGACAGTCACGGCGAAATCGACCAAGAATATATTTTATGGAGCCATACATATGTCGATACTTTCCAAACTGCTTGTGTAAATCTAATACATATAGATATGAAAATAATTAAGTTTATTATATAGCTGCTCAAGAAATTATTTAAACGATTGCTATTACTCCGCTACATACATATATTTAAACACAATCTGTACGATTTAGTATTGAACACGATGAATTATTTCTGCTCTCTTTTCTGCTATCAATTTGAAATGTTTTATTAATTTCTTTCACGATTGACTTTCTTTTCCGCTCACTTGGTTTCTCACTATTTGCTTCTTCTCTTGATAACTTTATGCATTCAATAACTTTAACATTCATTTTGGTTGTGTCTGATGCCATTTATCACATTTCCTGCATATGAAGGAGTACAACATACCAAATCGAAGTAAGTAAAACGACATGTATAGTATAAGCAGAGAAGGCAAATAAACAAAGACTATTAAATTTCCATTTTGATAATAGAATCAAAGGCATAAACATTCATATGCAAGAACTGGCATATAGATATACATATATATATATATATGTATATATATATATATATACATAATATGGGTTTGAGTATATCTTTATGTGTGTATCCGCATATAAAATGCCAAAAGCAATGGAAGAATTTCCGGATTAGACAATCCACAATACAGAAATGTTTGTAAGAGTTGTAAGGTGATTTATTTTAAGCTGTTTATATACATATGTAAGTATATACGTGTGTACGGGTTTGTGTCTGTTCAACTTTTAGCATTACTTCCGTCTAATAAATACTCAACATATTTTTCCAACGTTTATTTATTTTGTTGTTGTTGTTGTTGTTGTTGCTGTTGTTGTTGTTTTTCTTTCTCAAATATTCTCTATCTCGGCTATACGTGGAGTGTGCCAACTTTTCAAAGTTTGCAAACAGACACATACGCCGAGTTGGATGGACATTTAAATATATGAATTTATAAAAGATTTTCGGTGAGATTTTCAACAGAAATACCAACACAGACACACAAAGTCAATCCAAACATGAACACACTTACAGTTGCACATATGCACTTGCATTATTAAACTGAATCGTGCTTTATAGAAATGTGTCACTGTTGATGAATGATGCACTTGCTGAACAGCAGTTATAGCTTTTGTTGCTGCTGCTGTTGTTATTATTGTTGTTGTTGTTGTTGCTAAAAAACACAATTCACTTATGTTTACAGAAAGATATTTTTGTCTTGTTTGCCTTTTATTTTTATGGATCCACGAAACTCAATTTTTTTCTGTTTTCCTCATCTTTTTTTTTGTTTTGGCGCTATGCACAACTTTTCCATGTTGACATTATTAATGTTCTTATGTGACGACATTCAGCTACAATCGTTATATAATTTAATTAAAATAGTTTTTCTCTCTCTGATTTTATTTTGTTTTCCAATATTTTTTTTTGTTAAATCAATCTTAAGCCAAGTGTTTTTCATGAAAATTGAATTGCAATTAAAGCGACATATAATCGCAAGTGAAATACAAAAAATTTTATTAAATAGACACCATGACTTCGAGCATAAATTATTGACGTTTGCCTTAACACAGATTTTGTTGCTAATTTGATGATATATCATTTAAGCTTCGGTCGGTAATCGAAACAATTGAATTTACAATTTAGTTAAAATAATTTTACCTACGGTTATTCTTATCGTTGTGATAAACAATCATCTCGCACATTCAATATTCAAGTTTAGGTATATCCTTTATTTCGTTTCATGTGTTAAATTTATGTTCCATTTATGCTTGTGCATTTATGCTTATCTTATGTGTTATGCAATCGCGTGAGAAGCGCATAAATGTTAAAAATTTTTTGTAACAAATTCCTGCTAGCAATACCAATAAAAATCCAGTTTCTAAATATTTACATATATGCGTTGATATTGTCATCTTGAATTATGTTTTTGCACACACACATTTGTGTATTTGAATGCAAATCTTTCACTTTACACATGTGAACACTTTTGTAATACATAAGCTGCACACTTGTTCAGTTTCCCTGTTTAGTATGCGTAAAGGGAAAATATAGAACAGGTAAGAGACTTTAATCGCCGGAAAACGACTCTTTGGTACCGTATCTTAAACACTTCAAATTTCTTCCTTTTAAAGTAATAGAAACCTCTAAGTGAATATCATAAATTCTATTTTTAATCTTTTTTGCTTTATTAGTAAAACTAGGGCTACATGACTCCGCATTTTTATTTAAACGAATACTGCTCAGCTTTTGTTTAAAGCGAATAAAGGGAATAAAAGGAATTCTCCACTATGTTTTCTACACTCTACAGTACGACTTATTGCGCAGCTTGGCACTTTTTGTCTTTTCAGCTGTAGCCGGTGTATCTACTGCTTAGATAATTTCTGCTAGCATATCATTACACGTTTTGTTGAATTTAAATATAGATATAAGAAAATATTGTTTTTCTCTGCCTAAGCTGCACATTCTCATAAATATGCTCATATAACTTTTAACTTACTTGTTTGCCGACATCAACGACATTAACGGTACAATTTCTGGCTACACTCTATTATCACATATATTATATTTCCGGTGGCCGCATTCATCTGAAAACTATAAATCTTGTTTATAATTTATATATCGGTTTACCATCGCCTGACATCTCTATATAATACCGTTGCTTCTACACTTGCAGCTAATCGACCTTCCTTCCATTTTAACCGCAATATTTTGCAAACATCCTTTTATCTCAACTTGTTTCACTTTTAGTCCGTTGATTAGTTTGTCACCATTAATTTTGCCTATTCTTTATCACGTACCGATGCGTAGAGCCATAACATCTTTATACGATTTAGTACTTATTAATTACTTTTTTTCTCATGTTCTTTCACTATAGTGTTTACTGCTTTTATTGTTGCGCAATCATTTTCTATTAGAAAAATATCTATTGTCTTATTAGCTTAAAATTTGTGGTTCGTCTTTCTTTTCTTTTGCCAAGTCGTTTCTTTTCCTCATTTAGCGCAGTTCTATGTATTTCACTTTCAACTAATTTCGAACCTGTAACATCGTGTCAGAACACTTAGACCTCACTTAATAGAAACATTTCTGCTTATGCTAATTCCTATCAACGTGTCAAGAGAAGTCTATGAATTGATCTGCCTTTCATTTTTATTAACAAAGAGGAACAGGAAATATTTACTAGCTCTTAATGTGTTAAGGGTACCAAACAACAAACGTCCAAACGTTTCTATTTGTTTAGAGTCTAAAGTAGAGTAGAGTTACGATTTAAACGTTGGTAAACCATCAGTTGCCTTATTAGCTTGTGTGTAAAAATGTGCTGGGATTACTTCTACGGCATTTTAACCGTTCTATCTATACGTTTTGTACATTTTACTCATTGCATTCGTTCGTAATCTGTTCACCTGTAAATGTTCTACTTCTTGCACACCCGCCATGTTAGCTCAAGCTATGAGGTCCAATTTTTTATATCCGCTTCGCATTCTTCATTTCATTTCGTAAATATCTGTGTAGCTTCCTTTCAAGTTGGACACTTCCTTTAGTGAGACAAAATATTTAATTTTAGTGAACTCTTTGCGACGCCTACATTGACATACCATTATTGTTCGTACCGCTTTAGCGTCGTACGTTCACGTTTTCTGCATCTGTATTCAGCGGGGAAAACAAGTTCCATTTGCACTCTCTCATATAAGACCTGAATCCATTGTAACCATATCTTAAAAATTCACTTTGCACTTCAGCGCTCCATTCTACTTGTTATAATCGATCGCAGATTTTGCGAGAAAAATAATGTCGTTTAAAACGATAGTTCTACAATTATATCTTCGCTGAAGCTAAATGAGTTTGTGCCAATTTACAGGTCTTACTAACTTTCTACGAAACTGAGATGACTAACTCTTCTCGAATGTATATGGCTTGCTTGTTCAGCAGCATTATCCATTCTATAAGAAAGAGAAAATATTCGTTCAGTGATTTCTACTAAAAATTTGAGGAAGGCATTGCGAAATTAGAGTTACGGTTATGAATGTACTCAACAGCACAAGCTTTCTTTCAAAATAATTCAACTTCAGATCTAAAGCGGGAGCAAATTGACCCTAAGTATGTACAGGAACAAGATATGAAGGAAACTTCATGCTTACTTGAATAACAGCACAGGGATATTAATTCTTTTACATGATTCATCGATTTGACGAAAGGCTTTTAACTTACGTTCTTATATAAAACGATAAATGTATGCCTTAAATATTACGCTCATTTTCGTACACTTCATTCCATTTCCTAGCTAAAAAGCCCTTTTAAAAGTACATAAATCGTTTACGTGCCCCATTAGTCGCGAGAAAGATTTAGCTTGCAATAGCAAAAGGTTATATGACAAGTGTCACTTTCCTAGCTACAGCACAACTCGTATTTTGCATAAACTAAAGAAATGGAATCCATTTCAAAAGATTAATACAGCTTCCAGGAAGAAAAGAGCAGCCAAGAGGATCGTGTATGTACACTTATCTTTGTAGTGCAAAGCATTCTTTGCGAAGGCTTAATAGTAACCCCATAGAATTTGATCATTCGGAGCTCACATATTAAAGCTAATATGATCTCTCTCTGGCTGTATTATTTCAACTTACATTTAATAACAAATAGCGGAGAGCTAAGCAAAGCATCTTGGGCATTTTGGAAAGTTTTCACACTCTACCTGAAACAATTATAAAACCTTAAAATGGCCTTACACACTTCACTTGCAATCGTAAATATATATATAAATAGGGGAATGGAGGATATTGCAAGTGTATATTTTATGATTACGAAGAGACAAAAACCTGTGGCGTGGTCAGAATAATTGTTTTTTTTTTCTTTCAGAATCACATAAATATCAGAATAAATATTTGTTCTCGGTAAGCGTGTCGAGTGTCTCATGCTTTTGTTCTTATTTTCATAGCACTAGCATTTCTCTAATCTTTGTGTACACACGCAACGACTTTAGAGTACTTTTACGTACGATATATCTTTATGCCATATATGTTTATTTCCATATCTTCTTATATATATATGCACAACATTTTTATTACCTAAAATAAAGTGAAAAAAATAAATGAATGTAGAAAAATTTAACAAAACGAATAAGAGCCATCCGGTAAAATATTCTGTCAGCTGCGGTTTTATCATGAAAATAAAATAGAGAAAGCTTTCTACTGAACTATACTTGACTTGCTAGTAGAGATGGTTTAATCTAGGTGGAGAAATGTTTGTTGAGTTAGGGTGGTGGGTTACCGAGAATTGAGTAAATGTTTGCTCTCGAATATGTCAGGTTTTGCATATCTAACTATAAATACCAGGATTACAGTGTTATCCTGCTACTACTACTTCGACTACTACTACTACTACTACTACTACTACTACTACTACTACTACTACTACTTTCACCACAAGTTCTGCTTCGACAAATGCACACACGAGCTTAAGCTTTTGCATTAACACGCACATGGAAATAAGTAATATATTTATTGCCGACTATATTGTACACGTAAACATAGAATGAGATTTTAGTTCTATTGTGTTTCGTTTCATTTTTATTGCTACATACAAGTCTTAAAGCGAGTTATCTTAAGTACAAATCTTAAAGCAACAACATGTTGATTTCCTTACGGAAATCTCTGCACTCGTCTTTTTCCAGATTCCTTGTAAAATGTACTTATCGCACAGAAATACATAAGAAATTAGATTCTGGTAGGAAACTAAAAATATGTAGGAAAGATACTTTCGCCTTAAGGGAAACCTTTGAACCTTTTATACTGTTTTATGCAAATGCATGAAAATCGGATAGTTTTTATGTTATTTAGTGGCAATACTTGGTAAGTACTTGCAAATATCTGTCGGAAATTTTACGAGTGTTCTGAAAATAAGGGACAAGCCGAGGTGAAATTAACAAAATGCAAACGAAAAAACTCAATTCAATTTGCATCGACTGTGATCTACTATGTTGGGCATTTATGGAATACAATTTTGCCCACTTGCCTTTAAAAGGCCGTCAAGGAGTTGGAGCCATAATCAAAGTGTAAATATATGTTTATATACAATAGATATTAAAACATATGAGATATAAGATATATGGTTATATACAATAGATATTGAAAAAAAAAATAAAAAAAAATCGATACCTAAAAATTGATGAAAGTTTTTTCTCTTATGAGTAAACAAATCACTTTGACAGTTGTAGTAGTGGGGCACTCCAATAAACACTTTTAACAAGTGCTATGTCTTTATTAGATTATGAATTACTGGAAAGTTTTTATAAGCGAGTTATTTCAAAGTACTTTAAGCGAAAAAATTAATCTGTTTCGAACGTTAAGTGTTTTGATTCTAAAAAATATTTTGAAGACATATAGTTGCACGTGAATACTGCAACATTTGCGGCTGTCGCTTATTGTAACACGCCCAGCGTACCTTGGATGTAAAGTTTTCGGTTCCGAGCATGGGCGCCAACAAAGCATATATTTAGAATGAGGTCACTACCCGCGCAAAACAATTTACATCCAAAGCATCCGGAGCTTAGTGAATTGTTAGACTATAAAAGGGCCCAATGGTAATGGTTTAATAGCCGATGCAAAAGCCACAATGCCTACGTTCTGTAACGAATTATATAGCTCCGCATTACGCAAATATTTACTCTTATGTATTCGGTCTTGTAAAGACTCACACGGGGCTAAAGTACGGACTAAGAAAAGGATTACACACATTTAAAGGCAGTAAACTCATAGTCATTTATTAGAAACAGTTTCAATCGGAAACTATCTGTACTCGCATTAAAAGCGAAAACATTGCGTATTGGATAACTAACTCAGTTTTCGCAGCTGCATAGAGCTCTTGTCGCTCCGGAAGCGATCTTATAACAGCAGTTAATCAAAACACACTCAAATACACAAAATGGTGGTGAATTTTTAAGGGGAATGTTGCGAATGGTTCAGTTTAGAATATTTTTGTCGGATAGCAGCTTTCCGGTGGACTTAGCGTACAGATTGACGATTTTTATTCCTTTTATCTGTTCTTTTACCTGGATTCGATTTGGAAAATTTTACTCTTTTCGTACTGAAAACAGCGATTTCCTTCAGCTGTAATTCATGTAACCATCAAAACAAACTGTGACAAGTTATTTAGCAAAGAATATATTTCAATACTAAAAAACGTTTGTCGGTACAGTCGATAGCACCCACAACATTTCATAATAGCGTAAAGGAACTTCAAAAATTTTCTCAACTTTCAGGTTGTTTGCCAAAAAAGGTTTTTCTACTTTCCTTTACATAACGTTGAGTTTCTAACCGCTGTTCTTACAGCATTTTCTTCTATAGTAGAGGTTTAACTTCTGTGCAACTCCGTACTTATACTAGTTTTGCTTTAGCACGTAACAATATCACAGAGAGGACACCTCATGTAAGACTTCCATTAATCAACTTTTTTAAAATGCTTTGATTATTCAAGTTGAATTAATTTTCAAATTCTTTAAACGAGCGTTAATTTCCCTTAATTATATGATCTAATGCTACCACCAAAATACAGCCAAATTCCTCACACGCGAACTCCCTGGACCAGCACATTTTTGCGACTACAAATGTAATTTTTTAAGATGAAAATGGCATTGCAGAACTCAATGGAGAACGCTACAGAAACACGATTACTGATATTTTCTGGTTCGAAGAAGACGATTTCGGCTAATTGGAACAACCGCATGATGTTTAGCTATTGTCGTTGCAGTCATATAAAACGTTTTCGGAAGAACGGAGCTGTAAAATAGATTGAAAAGTGAAAATAAGAGAAAGGATAGCAGAAGAGTGTTACCGTACTCCGTAAATTGAAAGCAAAAATAAGCAAGAAAAACTGCACTTTCGGAACGGAAACAAAAAATTTCTCATAAAGAAAACATACACATACGCAGATATATTCTTGCAATGCTTAAATTGAAGAACGAATAACTGAAGAAGCCTTCAGTTTCACTAAATTCCAGGTCTTTGAAATGAAATGAAAAAGTTTGAATCGAAAGAAAAATGTATAGCCGTTGAAGTACCGTTAAAAATCCAAATGAAAATGGTTAGAATTTTATTGCGAGCTGTTTCGAAGATCGAAACCTAAACGAAAAACTCTTTAAATTAGTCGACCTATAGATGGGTATTCAGCCGTTCTAAAAGGTCATTCTTATTCGGACGTTAACAAGGATTTGGGGGTTACACGAAATAATGCTGGCTTCTCCTGTTGTGAAGAAGCCGGATACTTCAAAAATAGCCTGGATCTGGGAACTGCTAAAGCAAATTGTTCGGATAATTTTGTTGGAATTGCGAAATGTAGTCGTTTTAATGCCTGTATCGTGGCCGAAAGTACGGTGGATTAAATCTCACCTCTTCGGGATGTGCCCCTGAATACTCAAATAGAGTAGAAGGGATCGACGGGCTGACGTCAATTATTAACAAATTAGAATTTGCGATGACGCAAAGAAGAAATCGTTCAAATGTTGGAAATTTTTAATGCTCACGATTGTATGCAGAAGCAAATCAGCGCTACAAAATCTTGAGGAAAATTAGAAAGAATACCTATGCATATAATATGGTATCGTGGGGCACAGGAGGTTTTTGAGCAGAGGATAATATTTTTGCAAAGCATGTACGCTTCGATACTTCAATTCTTGCTATAAATATTGAAAAGCTTTTACGCAAACAACAAACTTCACACCAAAACTTCACTGGAGGAAAAGATGTTCAGAGGTTTTTTGAAGATCTGCAAGACAAACAAAGCTGTTGAGAGCCGCGGCCGAAGAAGAGTTTAAGGCTTGGACTATCTATAACTTGGCACGTTTTCTGAAAGATAGCTTACGGGTACACTGGAACAAGCACTCTTTTCTCATAGAATATTGCTAAGAAGTAAATACAAACCAGTAACTAGTTACGTAAAATACGTTGACATAGTAATAGTCGAGGGCATGGTACCGCCCGCCATACCAGATATAACATCCGATGCTTATCTTATCTTATATCTTGAAGGAGGGTAGTTCGGTGTTGGCTAGCCGGGATTGTATGGTTAATCCGTAAGCAAGAGTGACTATGTAACGTAAATTACGGCTAAAGGCTTTATTGTCTAGGAACCCGCTCACTATGTCACGAGTACCTGCGGGTAAAGGTGACAACATAGGTGTACTGCAGTTTGGTGCTTGTGAAGATCTTCCGGAGTAAGCTTGCATATTTACGTACTTGTGGAAACTGCGGTGAATGCTAGTGTGTCTAATCCCCTGTTTCAACGCAACAGCTGATGAATATATGAGTCCTGTGACTGCTGGATACGGCACTTCGGGAGATATCGTGGTGGTTGTGGTTTTTACCGTTCCTAAACCGAACAATTAGAGGTTATGATATGCCTCAACACTCCCCAGAGTGGGTTTATTGAGCCATATGCAATAAACATATCTGGTTTCTCCAGTGCAGTTTAGGCCTCTACCTTACAGCGATTGCCGAAGTCTCTAGAGGATGCCGGTTCCCCAAAACTAAATTGAGTCATCGGGCACAGTGGGGTTAGACCGCCAAGGTAGTGTACTCACGTTAAACCACCAAAGACGTCTGTGCGACGTAAACCTTGAGAGTCAACACAAATAAATTGAAAGTCTTGGCGTGTACAAATAGCCTCGGAAAACATATAAAAACAGAGGAATGGTGGGTTCAACAGTATTAAACTGGAAAAAGACAAAGAATGTCAATATATTTCACAAATGTGCGTTTTGCTAGACATATTGTTAAAGGACTCAAAGACGCTTAACTTGTCAGTAACTTTAGTTGAAAAAAGTGTGATTGGAGACACAGGATGTCTGTACACCGACTACGTATTGTTAATGAAAAACCTAAAAGTTAGCCTAAGTTTGTCGAAACGAACTGGCGATATGTTTCACTGTAAGCTAACATAGATCGGTAGTAATAGGGGAGTTCTCCATGGACACGTCTTGGACAGTTACTACAAAGATTACACGTATGCCTAGTATCCCGACGAAGAAAAATATGGACAGACAATACTCATCTAATTAAACAGGTGGGCCTGACGTTATACTCAAAGTCAGTCTATGTCCTGCCGCACCAACACGTAAGTACGTATTCATAAATTACGCTCTAATTCATTTTTTGAATTAAGTAAACAGTTTTCAGCATTCAAAAAATTATAAATGAAGCAAAGAAAACATTGAGAATATTTACATAACAACGTATACTAAGTTACAAACGATTGAATATATGTAAGAAAAGGTGCTTGCATTAATTTTCGCAATCTTTGCAGTTGAAAAAGCCATTTGTTGAGAAAAATTGGCAAATTTCTACAAATTTTTCCCATCTTTCTGGCAACATAGCGATTCCTATCGGAAGAACGATATTGGTTTGGCAGCAATCCACTCACGAGCCATTTTCGCCCTTCTTCAGCACTTCGAGATCACGTGCCAGCCAAGCCATACTGCTTTGATCTGAACAAGTGGTAATCAGAAGCAATGCCTGATGGGTGTGTTGGATGTAGCAGAACTTCCCTTTCGAGCTGCAACAGTGTATCCGTGGTAACAATAGCAATACGTGGCCAAAATTGCATTTTCTGTTAATTCGTATCGTAACCATTTTAACGACTATTCGTGATCGTTTTTATAACGACACATCATTCAATTTGTTCAATTGATGTCGCCGTACAACTGCAATAAAGGTTTCGTTCGAGGTTAGCAGCCCTTAACACTCTACACTTTACTGATCCCACCATATGCACAGCAAAACTTTATGGCCATGAATATCCCGTTTCGGGCTAGCCCATGATTGTTACCGCTTGGGGTTATCGAAACACATTCACTTTTCGTCGACCGTCATAATGCGTTACAGAAAACTCTTCTTTTTTTGCCTGGCAGACAATGATGGCAGACGAAATTAACGCAATTTTGAGCATTTTATGATTAGCGCCTGTATACACTGAATAACTCAATAATATTGAATGGAAAACTGTTATTTTACGTAGAGAGGGGTTGAAATAATCGAATTTAACTATTATGTACACTGGTATTTCACATTACTTTATAATTTTTACCTGTAGGAGTCGCCGAGCAAAATGAGTGCAAGCACCTAATGCAATGAACGCAAAGTGTTAACTGTATCACTGGCGCTGGAAAGCTGGCTTTTGTGTGTAATCATCGTATTCCGGGTTTGATGATGACATGCCGATGCACTCTAGCATACGGTAGACACTAACTGAATGTTAAATGTTTCATTTAAGGTAAGGTTGTTTGTTTTATCAATAGATTGATGTATAATTTGTGTGAATGCAGAATGTTTTCTACAAGGCTGAAGAGATCACATAAACACAAGAACCTATGAGATTGATTGGGTTTCCGTTTAAGAGTTTAATGCGATATTTTGCTTTAAAATGCATTATAAATTAGATGCTATTCGTTTTAGATTGCAATCATGCAGTTAAAGATGTATGAAATATATCGCCCCTCGTTTTAGTTCGAAACATAGTGTTGAGAATAGCTAAGTGTTTTAAGTGCTGTATAGTAACATAAGCCGGCTTGAGATTGGCATAAGACGTTATAAGGCTGTCAAGAGTTAAGAAAAATATACCACCAGGTACGGTTGTGATTCGAACATACAGTTTTAAGACCGATTGGTAACGCCAACCTAGATAAATTAGAGGTACAGAAGAAAAAACCTATAAAACGTCTGGGCTTTTTATTTTAGAGTATCAGACTAAGTGCTAACATCGGGTTTGCCTTATTTTTTGGTCTATCAGAATGTTAATATTGCCCAAGAGCTTTTGTGTTTGACGACATAAGAGCGTTAACATCACTAAAGTTTGCATGTCTGATTATAAAAGTAAGAGCTAATAAGCCTTAAAGATCGGTAGTTCAATGATTTATAATTGTAGGATAAGTGCGAAATAATAAATTTTGCGAATTTATTAAGCATTGATTTATAAATATAAGGCCAAAAGTGCCTATTTAGGACAAGTGTCAGAATATATAATAAATGGTTTGAATTTATTGAATAAACAGGCGGTTTTTAAGGATAAGCGCGGATGATTTCTGTTGACAGGGGAAAGTCAGGAAATGTAAGTTTTCTCCGAAGAACCGCTGGATCGCCGGAAGGCGATTCCCGGGAAAAAATTTATTCTTTAATATTAAATATTTTTCAATTGAAAGCGATCGCTATTCATAAGTAAGAATCGTAACCACCGTAACAAACGTAGGCATAAGTAAGTTTGACGCACGGGACATTTCTCACGCGATTACGGACTGAAATCAGACCTAGCGGACCCGGCATGCCCAGGACCGACTTCTAGCTCGTCGGATAGAGGGATTCAGTTACGCTTAATCGTTCAAGGATGACATACATGTTACAATATCCGGCTATTTAATCTAGTTAGCTTTTTCATGCGCAGCGATATTGACATTGTTTCACAACTTTCTTGCCTTCCCTACTTAAAGATCTCCAATTGTATGAAATAACTATTGTGTAACAATAAACATTGTTTGGGGCCTAAATAATGTACGTCCACGGACTTTGTAAACTTATTTTAAACTTTACACTGAACATATGGTTTTTAAATTTTACAAATTTAGAATGAACATAACCATGTTCGCCTTTTTATCCGTCCGTCCGCCCAATGCGTAGTATTAGCGCTAACGATTTTACCGTTACCAAAAATAAAGATATCGCCTACAAATTTGCAAAGGAATTTGGAAGTGACCTAAGCTTTTCAAAGGGCACGCCTAGAATGCCCACAGGCCTATGTGACCAAAACTTTGATTTTGAAAAACGGAAAAATCAGCGCCCACTCCATATTTTTTGTTTTTTTTAGAATAACCGTGAAATTCGATAACGACCGAACATAATTTTCTTAATTGTTTTCTAACTATTGATGCTGCACAATTTTTTTTTGTACGAGAACCCTCCGTGTGAAAAATACAAAAATTATGTAAATTTTTAAATTAACTTTTTTATTCATTATATCCTACACCGCTCGACGTACAAGGTATATTAAGTTAGAGCGGACGTATGTAATACCCAGAAGAGCTTAAGAGAGACCCATTTTTTTATTATATCGAACGATTAAGAATCATTTCCTGAATCTATTTAAGCCTGTCTGTCCGTTCGATGTCCGTTCATGCATTTTCATGCAGAATGCAATTTTTGAGATATTTTGATGCAATTTAGTACACTGATATGTTTTGAGCCAAGGACGAACGTGCTTGAAAATGGTTTAGATTAGGCCACTCCCCGTATAACGCACTATTTTGAAAAGTCGTTATATGGAAAAAAATTCGGATTTTAAAAAATTTTGGGCAAATGTGACTAAGTATTAGTATTTCGGCATGCTAAATTGATATGAAACCTTTGGACCGTTTGGGGCAATTTTTTGAACCCCCTCTCATATAACCATTCCTGCGAAAAATGAAATTTTATAAGGTAAAATGGTCTAATTTCCAATATTTATTGGTTTAAGTTGGCTCATAATAGAAAATTGACAAAGGAATCCATCATGCCTCACTTTTAACCTTCTTTCTTTCGTTAGATCAACAATTCAACATGTCCTCCCTCGAAACTCTCTACCGCTCTCTACTTTTTTCAATCACTAAATGATCGCGCAAAATCCCAGAGTTGCATTTTAGACTCCAAAAACTGCAGCCTTGGGCATTACGCCTGAACTCTGAGACAATTTGAGTTTTAATGTTACTCCTATAACGTTTGGCTTCTTTTTAATTGTACCTTATAGAATATACAAACATATACACTGTTCTGCGTCTTCCAGTATTTATACATATAGGACACTTTTTCTTTTTGTTTTTCAAAATCAGTTTTACCAATTTTTCTTTTTTCACTCTTCTGAATTTATCTATTCATATTGGAATAAAAACAAACTGCCCTTCTTACGCAATTTAAATACATTAGCAATCGTAGGCACGCACAATTCGGTGTATAGCCCATTTGGGTTAAATCAGTTTAGCAAACAACAGAATGAAGTTCATCGTATCAAGAGAAAAAAAAGGAATCCGAACAAAGAAACACTAATCGTTAAATGCGTGTGCCCAAAACATGATTTCAAATTCAAATGCATAGGTTTTTTTCTTCTCATTTTATTTTTCAGTTTTAAATGATTCTACATTTCAATATGTGGTGGGTTTGTATTACATAAGTTAGTGGCAATAACTCAGCTTTGTTTTGGTTTTCGATCGCAATTAAAGGCTTAGGTTGTTTTATACAATATTTTTTAATTATAATATTTATTGTCTCTGTCTGGTTTGTTTGTTATTTCGCGATAAATCGTAACTTAGCAAGGGCACATCCCCCTTCAAAAACGTGAGCTGTCATCACTTCGATAAGTTTGTACTATATTCTCGATTTTAAGCCAATTGTTTGTTCCGTAGTTATATACTTTTGCATGCCTGCGCCATATTTAATAGTTAACACGGTAATTTTGATGGGAAAAAAGGGAAACAAGCATAGGCAGATTTATTAGAAGCGAGTTTAAACATGTCGGTGTAGTACCGTGACGTCGCGTGTTCGTTTGAAGGTCGCAAATGAGCAAATATAATTAACCTACGAAGCCATTAAATAAATTATGAACATAAAGAATAACAAAAATATGTGCATTAATAACAAAGTAATAATGAATCAGGAAAAATTTGAGAAATTGAGAAAAACATTCCTACTAAAGTGATCATGATCGATTGTATACAACATGTTACAGAATTATTTGAAAGGAAAAGGTCGATAGTTGTTATAATTTCTTTTGTATTAAGTCTCAAATACGAAAAAGTATTCGTAATTACTTATTCAAATTGATAAACGATTCTTATATACCAAATTATTTTTATTGCATGAAATATTATATATACATACATGTTTACCTGCACACATATGTACATTCAAATACGTGTTCATACTTGCATGTACTAAATCATATATATCTGAATTTACCAGTAACTTTTATACATTTTACCTTAATAATTGTATATAAGCAGGAAGAAAATAAAATGAAATAAAAGAAGATTTTTTTTAAGCCATGAAAGGAAAGTGGGCCGTTAGGGGCCTTCGGGCCCTATTTCGGGATCTCCTACAAACTTTTCTATGGGGCGACGAGAGCCCGATAGGCAGGATAGGTGAAGAATAGGCCCAGGGTCAAGTCCCCAATCAGTTAGTTAAAGTTTCGTCCGTCTATTATTCGGTAAGGAGCAGGTATCTGCAAATTTCTTGCCCCTGACTGTCCTAGGAGTGCCCGTGAGCAAGTTATAGAACCCCTGAGCTAGCTCAGCTATGGCATGTACGCTTACCTTGCCCTAAACTCTCTGCAGATAACAGCTTTACCCCTTGGAGAGCTGACAGGACAATTAAAAATGTATGTATATTTAATGTTACAACATGTACGAATTCAGCTTAAATGAAGAATAGTCTGAAAGAAAAAGAAAACAAAAGTAAACAAACTACTAAAAACTGAAACGTTTGCGAAGAAGTTTTCCCCTTTTTTTGGTACTGTATGCGATATCGAGCAAGATGCGAAAAGACAACGCTCACCATAAAAATTCAGCTTTACAAAAGGAATCGCAAAAATGTCGCTATCTGGAAATGAGATTTACATTCAACGAGGCTTTTAAAACGCAAAGTATACTTATTATTTCGACGACGCCGACCAATGGGTTTGTGATACAGCCGACACTGTAAAGGCAATAATTTGCCAATAAATGGAAGCTGGATATGGAAGTGGGCATTGAAAGGCCTTAGGAGCACATAGAATCCCTGCTCGGAGGGTTAGGGTTTCGTCAGCCGGCAAATTCGATAAGGGACAAGTATGTGCAATTTCTTTTGGTTGTGAACGTCTTAGGGTGGTCCATGAGTAAAACTGTAGAACTGCTTTGCACATCTCACCAGCCCGCCTTTAGATGCAAGCGAACACAGACAATCGCACTACTACATTGGTAAAATAAAATTGGTCGAGTGGTGTGGTTACATAAAGCTAAATCTGATAGACACACACATGCCTGGTTACACAAAAAGTGACTCACGAACATGAGGCTACAACGCCAACGTAGGGGCATCTACTATGGTTACAGCTCTTATCTTCATATCACATCAATTAGATATCTTTTCAACTGTCATATCTGATGAATTTCGTGTGAAGTCAGGTATCTTAGACCTGCTGTTATTCATACCGTACATCAACGACCCACAAATAAACAAATAAGTTCATCTATCATATCCTGATGTACGCTGATGAGATGAAATTCTTTTCCTAATTTATTATGGAATCGCACTGTCATTTTCTTCAGTCGGACCTAGACTGCTTGGGTACATTGCGGTCGGAAAATCTTGGGCAATTAAACCCAAAAAAAAAGGAAAAAGTTTTTCTTCTCTAGACGGAATTCATTTTCGTTTGAGTATTTCAATTATTCACCAAAATTCGGAGAATGCGGATTCATGTTTGACTTGCGTGTATTGTTTGATCAAAAACTTTCTACTGAACTGAGCATTGAGCTATCACTAAACAAAGATAGGTCTGAACTTGGCTTTATTAAACGTTGGCCTAGAGATCTTGACGACCCATGCGTTGCAAAAAGGATATTGATTAGCTTGGTGAGACCAATATTTGAATATGCCTCAGTTTTACGCCGTGCAGGACTCAACAGGGTCAGTTCACAAAACTTTTCTGCTTTTTGTTCTGAGGAATTTGAATTGGAATCTGCAACGTCCGTATATATACGTGTCGCGGTTTTTTGTCTGTCAGTTTTTCCTCTGCTCGTTACAAAAAGCATAGTGTTGCATATAATAACGGAATTCCGTTAAGCAAGATTTTTCTCCATAATTTTCCGCTCACATAATAGCGTCATTTAGAGAGAGAATTATGAAAGGAGACAAGAGTGAAAAATCTGTCTGTATAGCATAACGGTTTGCATAAGCAAATGGCATGTTTCTCTTTCTAATTACTGGGGCAAGAAAGAATACGGACAAGACAGATCAAAAGAGTAGTTAATGCGAAATGAGTTGGTAGTCTGACACAGAATTTCGGCATATAAATTGTGAGGTATTAAAACTTTCGAATGGAAAGACTCTGATATGGTGTACAATGAAAAGAATTAAAAAAAAAAAAAAATGAAGGTGTGAGGGCAAGAAAATTGTTCAGAATTAAAGAAGAAGTAAATTAAAATACAGTAAGATAGTAAAGAAATAGATTAGAAAACACCAAAGCACCGAAAAATAAGTTAACGAAAATTAAGACTAGCAGAAATGCCTTTTATGAAAGATAATGGAATTTTTTTTTTTTGCAAAAACTTGTCGTTTTAAACATTAACGAAATCGAAAATTTTCATTTAAAGAAACACTGAAGAAAGAAGTTGGAGTTAACCAAACTGACATAACTTTACCAATGGCGAATTCTAATTTAAGAACAAGCTGCATTCGAAATATAAAAATATACGGTTTTTGTCAGCCTAAGAGAGGGAAAAAAGAAAAAATATAAGAGTACAAAGAACAGCAACAATATATGTGTGTATGTCCGTAGGACGTCTGCCTGAAGTGACAGAAATTAAGACATACTCAAGCGCCAAGCGAGCGGAGGAAGAGGAGGACACCTTGAACGTGGTGATCTATTACTGTTTATAAAAAGATAAGTTAACCTGTTTCTTTATTTCTTTTTATTTTATTTTTTTTTATATTGCATATAAATTTTGTGACCAAGAACCAATCTATGTAATCAATTTTTTTTTCTTTACTGCAAAAATAATAAACGACAATAACGTAACGTAAAAAAAAAGTAAAAAAATCAAGGTGAAAGTTGTTCTCTAAGTAGAAGAAGCTATGCTTTCGTGAATTTGGGGTAAGCAAGTGAGTGTTTGTGTGGATGTAACCACGGACGATTACTTAACGGATCGACAAACCGTAGGACTGTTATGTGACGCCACGAAGGAATCCCTACAGGTTTTAATTATTCACAATTTATTTTTGTAAATGCGACTGGGCTCTAGCTCAATCAGTGTGGATACAGCTATAAGCTTTTTAACCCATTGAGCAGTCTTTGCAAAAATCTAAATTATGTCTAGAAATTAAACTCAATATCCGACTCTTTTTAACACTATCAAAACTATTTCCTGCAATGAACACTATTTAAACTAACTGTTAATCGTCAAAGTTCTTTCCTCAGTCAAAAACAATGACTAAAGTAATCGCTGTCACCTATTACAATTACACTTGCAAATGATAGAATATGGAGTGCAAATGTTTCATCATTTCTGCCTTAGCATTCGACTGTCTGCCTCCCAAAATGCGGCTCTCAAATATTTTCGCAAAATGTCTGTAAACATCAGTAGGTATCTACAGCTTCTACAAAACTGAAAATACTCAATCGATTAAAAAATTTTAAATGTTCTTCTTAGCAACTCCTGATTTACAGCAAATATTGGCCTAAAGTGAAGGTTATCGCGAAGTTAGTTACAACATTAGTGCTTGAGGCTTACCGGTAAGCTTTCGCGATTAATAATGAGTTTTGTAATTATCATGACCCAAACTAATTATCAAACACCATTTCGCTAAGCTTCTTCGCACAATGCTCACATATTTGTACGCTTTACAGAAACTCTATAAGCAGGAACAAACGTAAATAACCCCACAAAGTATACACATTATGGATTCAAATTCGGAATCTACTTAAGCTTGTCTGTCTGTTCGTCTGTTTATCTGCGATAAATATTCTCCCTTTCGCAAAAACGAAGATATAGCCTACAAACTTGCGAAAAAATTTGAAAATAGACAAACCGGACAGACCTACAGTGCAACGAAAACTGAGCTCACCTTGTACATTACTCACAAGCTCCCTTAGCAAAGAGGGAGGGATTTCAATTATATTATACACAGCAAGTTTTTTAAAAATGTGTAACTTTTAATCTTAAGCGTTCCCACGTTTTATTTGTGTAGGAATACAAAGTACTGGAATACAATTCATCGTCCGCCTTTTAGCTTACACACGACCCAAGAGATAGACCTATTATTTAGAGACTTAATGTTAATGTCGATATAAATTCACTCTTCTTGCGTTTATCTTACGTGTAAATTAAGTGACTTGTGTACAAGTATCACATATAACAGCTTTATTGCAATTACAAACCGATTATTGGGCATTTGAATTTCCAACAATATAAAATAGTGTTTACAGGGTCATTCATTTTACATTTTATATACATTCTTGATTATGTACACCTATCATACCTTCATACAATGCCTTTGTCAATATAAACAACATGCACTAATTTGCTTATCGGACAAGTATGAGAGCTCAAGTGTATGCATATGCACATATACAGTTTCGCTCTCATGATCCCATTCATATGCAAGCTTAAGTTAATATCATATAAATTTGTTTGGATATTTGAATTACTTCTATGTATATGAAATTGGTTGTGTAATTTTTGCGTAATTAGTCAACTTAATCGTTTGTTCAGATGATATCGTCAGACAAACATTACAAATGAAAATGCATTCGAACCCATTTGTCGTTGTAGGTGTGCATAGACAAATTGAAAATGGTTGTTGATTAAGCCAACTAACTAATTGTTCTAATGTTTACTAAAATTAAAGACTTCAACAAACCAATGTCCACATTATGTATATGCAAATACACGCATTTGCATATTCGTCCTTCTAATTAAAAGAATTATCTGCTATGCTCGTGTTTAAATTGTGGAATGCTTTAAATCTTAAAAAATGGAACCTCTTTACAAAACCAAGGACTACGTGTCATCTGCTAGACAAAAGAAGGATTTAATTTTTTTTCTGCTTCTTTACGAGAAAGACAACGACACAGTCTTCGAAATCACTCACTCACTCACTTTCTTTCCCTGAATCATCATAAATAACAATGTTTTGGAAGTCCTTACCCATAGCGTATAGAAAACTTAACATTTGGCAATAATATTGTAATGTAAAAAATCCGAGATTTTACGTTATTTATTCAACTCGTTTTGAAATTAGATTCGTACCGCCGAATTATGATTTTTAGGGATAGTATTGAATTTACTTATAATTCTTAGGAGGTTCATTTACAAATTATTTACCAGAACGTATATTTACAACACTTTAATTCTCGATCTGGTCCTTTGTTCGAGTAGTACTTATTATAACCATAATATAAATAATTTGTATTATTATTATTATTATTATTATTAATTTCACCAGAGAAATAAATTCTAAGACTAAACTCTTAAAAGCACTAGCATCTAAGGCTATCGGCTTTTTATTAAAAACTCTACCGCACTTGAGATTCGAACCCACGACCATTGACTTGCTAGTCGAGATCCCTCCCCTTCGGCTACTCAGGCGGATATAAATAATTTGTATTTAAGGGTATTATATAAATTTGTGTGCACTCCATGTGTAACAATCGATATAAAGTAAACCTACAATTTGTTATTAACTAACTTCTGACTAACGTGCTGTCGAAAACACTTAACGGAGACGTATTTTTGCGGCTTGTCATCGCTGGAACCGCCGTCATAATTGATGTCTTTGCGATGAAAGTCACATTCATTCTTTTATATAATCCAATACTCTTCTGCTATTGCAGATCTGCAATCAATCGACGCATTCCATCATTATAAAGAACTGTACGTAATCGATAAATTTAGATAATTGCTAAGATTCTCACCTCTAGTCATATCATTCCTTTCACTTTTTGCACTTTTAAAGTTTATTGGTGCGGATTTCCACACAAAATGTCTTGCTGTGCCGAATTATTTGAAAAGTAGCTCCTCTTGGCGTTTATAAGGATTATCGATCGCAATTTGCTGCTAATGTAAATAAAGTGTCCGGCGATTGATGACGAATTTCGGCAGTTTACGAACTTTGCTGGAGATCTTAGTATTCTACCTTTACACAGTGAATATTTAAAAGGCAAAATTTCAAAGGGAATTACAACAAAAATCATGTATAATTGCAAAAAGAGGGCAAAAGAAAAGGGGACGACCCCACGAAAAGATCCTTTTAATATTTCAAAAGCAATGTCCTAGGAACACCTCTCAATAAAGTGCACAACAAGCAATGGCCAGAGCTTTTATGAAAATATTATTTAAATTTCTCAGTAGCAAATTAAAAGTTCTGCATAATAAATCTGTTTAGAGCTTAAAATCATTTTATTTTCTATACAAATTTATCAAGGACAAAGTTTTTTATATGCAATGAATGCTATGTGATGCTTTATACTCAAAGTCTTAACAATTTCCTTTTTCTTTTTTTTCTCTAATTTTCCATTTCAAAAGTCGTAGTAAAGGAAATAAAATATGTTGCAAAACCTTAATTAATTAACAATTTTATTTAAGTTTAGCATAAAACAAAAGTAGTCTTGAAAATGATTCTGATATTTTCAATTTCTAATGTTGAGTAGGGTCTTGTGTGCAATTCTGTTCCGTTTCTTTTATATAAAAACTTTTCATTTTGTATTAGTAAGCAATATCATTTCTTTAAAATATTTATTTGTCTCCGTTTACGAATGTGTTGGTCCATTCGAAATCCTACTATAACTAGCTGGTTAGTTGATTATACATATATTGTACGGTGCTATGCTGGTTAGGCATTGCAAGCAACAACGCATTGTTTTGTATTGCATTGTGCTCAGAATATTGCAAACATCTGCTTCAGGGCAAAACAACTTTTTAAGAAGCAGAATAAAATAAAAAAAATAAAAAAAATACTTCAATGTAACAATACAACAATGGTAATATGTTATTTTTTATTGTCTAGAAAATTTTATTGCAATTGTAGTTAATAACAACTGGTACGAATTCCTTGCATTCTTTGCCGAGCAACAAGCATTACAATGCACACAAAATTTTTGCGGTTTATTAAATTTAATATTATTTACTTTTAATTTCACTTTATTTTAGTTTATTCCGTTTTATTTCACTGTAGGAAATTTTTCCCTTTCTATAAGGGAATCTATTTGAAATCCATTTTGAAAAAATATAAAACTTTTAAAAGTTTTTTTGAATTACAACTAAAAGTAAGCTAAAAAGTATTATAATAATCACTTGCATGTGTTTTGATCAGTGACATCTATTGGTGGAAATGGTGAAGTGAAGCGAAGTATCCATATACATAATGATTTAACTCGATGATGTCGATCTTTCTCTACATTAAATAACGCAATTAATGCTTGTCTGGCACGCGATTTCGAAAGACGGAAACTGAAGAAGTGCGAAAATGGGGCGATGACTCAATAGTTCTTTTGACGGATCTTCCATTAAAAATCAAGGGTCGAAGGGGACCATAGATAACATAACGACGAGTAAGTTTCATCCGGCCCGTTGTTCTCGTAGTCTTGACTGTCCGTGGCACAGAAGCTTGAGTGGCTCATAGCGTTCTTTCGACACGGTGTCGCTACGTAGCCAGAGAGATGGGGAAAAGTTGAATATGATGGAAAATATTTTGGTTAATACATATTGTATCAACTTTTCTCAATAAATATCCTTTTCAAGTAGAGTAAAGGATCAAAATACATGCAAGCACCCAATAAGTAATTGAAAATATTTTATACGTAAGAATTACTAAAAAAATCAAAGGCCGGAAAAGAATTTTTTTTCTTAGGAAAAATTCTCCATTCACCCATCTTTTCACATTTTTTTTCTAATAAATATGCAGAGAATGCCCTATTTTAGATCATTGGTCGTAACATAAAAATAATTTTCATAAGCACAATTTAAATACGATTTAAATATACATTTATAAAAATTATAACATTTTTACATATTTTATAACTAAGACAGACGGTCTTTTAGATTCATCAATTTTGTGTAAAGCCCGAAGGCATCGAAGACTTCATAACATACAAGTAGTCTTGATCAGTTTAACGCTATTCAAACTAAGATTTTGAGATCAATGTTTTGTATCTAGAAGAGCCAACTTAACCTCAAAGTGTTTGAAAGTTCATTTTATTCCTAAACTATACTTTAGAACTTTTAGGTCATAGTTTCAAGTTACATATTAAACTTTCTCCTAAAAACTGGATCTTTCTGTTCTTTAGTTAACGTTCTTTCGCTTTCGTTTGCTTTGTGTGTAACTTTTTTCATCGATTTCGTTGCTGTCACTCATGCTGAAAAAGAAAAAGAAGCAAATTTATGTTTATATTATTTGTAAATGTCAAAATCCAAAGAGTAAACTGTTAATTCTTCTCTGTGATGACATAAAATGCAAAGTGCATACAAATTGTAAAGTTTTAGTGTAACAAACGAAGATGTACAAACCTTATGAAGATTTAAATGAAATGAATCCTATAATTTGTAAAAATTAATTAGTGATTGAATTTAATGAAAGCTGTGAAAAGTCTGCAAGATCGCCAACCAACTCAAGCACCAGTAAATCCAAAAAAAAAAAAAAAACGCCAAATAAGAAAAGTTATACAGTGAAGATGTGAATCTTTTTTTTCGTTTTTAAGGCTCCTGCTGCTATATATCGTATTAAGTACCTACGGAATATTGTGGTTTTTATTGACCATAACTTTTGCCCAAATTAATTGTGCGAAGACAACTGTTTAGTTAACCCGTGCTCTATAGCCCTAATATAAAATGCTAGTAACATGGATTAAATTAACCTTTAGAGAATGAAGACACCTCTCTAAAGAAAATCGTTTATTGTGAAAAGTTTGACTTAAACAGTACAGTTCCTTTTCTTGTTCTAGTTCAATAAGAAATATTGTTAAGTTATGCTTAAGTGATTATAAATTTTTAGTCGGAAACTTTTAATTTAGTTTAGCTAATTGTGGAAAGAATAATCGACAGGACGTTCACGTAAATGAACATATATAATCTAAATTCTTTTTTTTTTTTAAATGATCAGTCATTTAGAGAACCTCTTCTATTCGTTCAACACGGTGACGGCCGGAAAAAAGATGACGCGGAAAAAGGAATGACATAGAAAAGTCAATATGCCCAACCAGCATGCGTTAGAGGCTCACCGGTTTACCTCCCACTGTAGGTACGACCAACGATCTGCAGGTTGTTGTTCACTAAATTATAGATGGAATCATTTTCAGTGCTGGAATATTTCGCTGATTTTCGAAAAAAGTCGTAGCCTACAAAATTCTATTGAACACTTTTTTTTGGAAATTTCAAAGTCTTTTTTCGAAGCTCAGCCAAACGCGAACTCCGTTATATTATATCTATGCGTTTTATCTAGTTTGTCAAGTTATGGTTCTCTTTATTCCTTTTCGTTTTAAAATATGATGTAATTAATTCACGATTTTGTTTGACGTTAGGAGGAATAAATCGTATGCTGTTGTTGTAGATTTTCATTTTCTGTTTTATATCTTAGCGTGTTTTAAATACTAATTCAGGTAATCTTTGAAGTTTCATATTCACCTACGACATATCCAGTTTGCCGGGTATGACTGTAAAAGAAACGATCAAAATGCGATCAAAGATGCGAACGATTTTCTTTGCCTTTTCCAATCATCTACTATTACTATTATTATTAATTTAGCTAGAAAAACAACTTGTGCCACTAATGTATTAAAGGACTAGTATGTCTAAGGTTATCGGCTTTATTGGAAACTCTTTAACACTGAAGCGCGAATACTGACTTATTAGTTGCGGTCCTTACTCACTGGGCTACTCTTGCGGATAGGCAATTTTAATTAAAAACAGTCAGAAATAAAAGAAATTAACAGACCTTTGGCACTGATTACGTACCGTTTATCAACTCTTCTTAGCTGCAATGATGAAAGAAGGATAATCTCTTTTCTTTGCATTACGTATCACTATTGTTTCCAAGTATTTACTTTGAATTATTATAGGGCAATTAGGGGTAAGCTTGGTGTTTGTTTGTGTATAAATGACCAACATTATGTAAACAACGCCAATATATAGCTATCGGCGAAAATAGCTATCGACGAAATTACACAAGATTTGTAGGTAATAAATGAAATAATAATCACTTTCAACAGACTAACGCAATATAGACCATGATTAAATAGGCAGGAAGGATTTGGGGCCAACGCTGCTGTTTATTAATTATTATTTACTGTAGCTACACTTAACGTTTAGCGATTAAAAAATAAAATATTTTTGCAAATATTTTAAACAGAAAGCTTTAGAAAAAATAATATTTTTTATATATTTTTAATTATTTCTTTTTTATTCGTATATAGAAAAAAAATCTTTTATACCGGAGTAAAACTCCATTTACTCCTTGAATTCTACAATTACAAATTTAAATTAATATACATGGCTACTATAAATACTCTGTATGGCATGGCATTAAAGCAGTGTGTACTCTATTTGGGTTTTAACATTTACTATTTCACTCAGCAACCATGGGTGAGTAAAGAGGGATTTACTAAATGTCCAGAAAACATACACCAACGGTCGCATCTGCTTACGCATAAGTAAACTCACATTGAGAAACAATAGTAGTCTACATATGTGTTTCGCCCCAGCGGCCTTATACACCAACGCATCTTTTGACGAAGCATTTATTATTGGTAAAGTGGACACACAAGCCATTCTGCCAATGTGCATTCTATACCGATTAACATTAATTGATTATTTTTTAACATTTTACCTACTTCTCAAACTTTACAAACTTAAGCGGAAAACACAATATTTGCGCTGTGATTGTGCGCTCGATACTCTTGACTGATAAAACAGCGATGTATTTATGAAAACAAAACAAAATCATATGGTTAACGCCTCAAGCGCAAAATCAATGAAATGAAAAGAAAGCGTAAAACTAAAGTATTTTGTCTACTGTTTATTTATTTATTACTGTATGGAAAAAATTTCTTTCGCTCCATTAAATGTATTTTGCATCAAAAGATCATTTTTCAAAGAAATTTTTCGCTTTGTTAATTTTGCACTTCATTAAGATCTATGTAAAAAAGCGCTTAGCAACGCACGCAAGCTGGGTATTCAACTAGTTGAAGCATTGTGTTTTCCGCCTTAAACTCTTTTGGTTGGTTTTTGTTTGTACGCAAAATAATTTTTTTAAGAATTGTTTTGTTCTTTTTCTTTTATAACGGTTTTCCTCATAAATGAAACTCTGAAAAACCAAAAACAACGCAATACAAGAGCTATTTGCTTGTCGCCTTATTTGACAGATATGGGAGAGGTATTTTACAGCTCCAACAAAATCGGAGTTAATAAAAAATGATCGGTGACAATGCCATATATAATGCAAACTCACCCGAATAACGAGAACGATATTAATGCTGTAGGAAAGGTACACAAGCTGTGAAAATTTTTCTTGAAAATTTTGAGAAGACGAAAAAAATAAATTTTCAGTCTTGTTAGGAGACCCGTACCGTCTCCAACAGATATTTTTACAACGTGCTCAAGTTCTTCTAAAGGCATTTGAAACCAAAAATATGTTATCGTGACTTCATTAAGAGACCTATCAAGCAGGTATGAGACTGAGAGTAATTAAAAAGCTCTCAGCGATAATTAAGATATGATGGACCAGCATCTCTAAAAGCGTCTAGAAGTGTGCGATGCGCCTTGGTAGCACATTTCATCAAAGCAACAAAAGCCGTGAATGTGAAAAATTCAATTTTGAGCGTTCCATAATTACAATCTGTATACACCGAATAACTTAATATTACTAGATGGGAAACTGTTTTTTTATATAGAGAATGGTCAAAATAATTGAACTTTGCCCCTCTGTACATTGATACTTCGATTTAGTTTATTATTTTCATTAATAGATTTCACTGATCAAAATACATGCAAGCATTTATAGAAAAACAGTTTTTGATTATCACTGAACGCGAATACTGAAGTTAAATAAGTTGGGATAAACTGGCTCCAAACGCGGATTATCTTCAAAAGGATAAAAAAAAATGACTGTAAAGAACAAATAGAAAAGGCAACTGAGACGATACCACAAAAAATGCTTAAAGGTTTTTTTGATCACTTGAAAAATGGCTGGTTTTCAGACATTAATCACAAATAGTAAATTAAATTTAAAGATTAATGCCAGTGTCAGCTTTTCAGGAAATCAACTTTTGTTCTTGTATTTAAGTGATGCCTTCATCAGTCAAGAACGATGTAAGGAATTTATTGTAGGCTTGAGAAAATATTGATCTTTCCTCATTTGAATATTATTCAAAAATAACTTTTTTTAATAGCTAAATAAGTGCTCAATAATCTCCATCGAATGCCTAAAGACAAGGTTACAACAAAATATATCACAAGGTATCCTAAAAATTATTCCCTACATTTGAAAAGTGAAGCAGCGAGAAGTCGCTGGCAACCTAAAGATATTTAAAAGCAGTGCATTCAGTATTTTGCATCTAAATTTTGGCACCAGAAATTCGTTTCGCAAACGAATATCGCATTTGGCCACTAGAGAACGAAGACATCAACGCGTTCCTCGCTTTAGTATAATTGCATAAATGGAAATTCAAATAAGAGAAGAGAGCTCAGCTAAATGATCAACAGAAGCAAACGCTTCGGTAAGCAGCCAACTGAAACGTTCATCGGGGCCAACATGTATTATGCCCGCAAAAGCTATTATTGAAATGACCACACGAGCAAGAAGTTGGGTGCATATTATGGTACCTACGGATATTACAAAAGGTGGGCTACTCAGAAACTACCGCTAAGCGATTTGTGTTAATAATCAATGACAGGCGAAGAAGACTTCATTTGAACAATACTAGGAAGCACTACGCATGAAGGCTAAAGGCAAACAATAGGGACGCAAGAGGGAACCAGAGACTCTTGCTTGTTGAAGCTGCAAAATCAGTTGTGTTATATAGGAGTACAACAGCACAAAATGATAGATTTACATGCTTCCCGCAAAAGCGTTAAGCAACATAAGAGGATGTTGTCTAGGGATTAGCTAAAAGAGGTCTGGTCGATTCACTTACGGGACACTGTACGAATAAGAACTAAAACCAGAGCGCCGTCTTGTAAGATATGGAATACTAGATCAATGACAAACCAGTAACACTTAGCGTTTTATACCTTGCGTAAATATGGGGAAATTGGTTTGCAATCAAAGCAGCTACTCAGGGCAGGGCTGTTTCAAGGCCCTTCTTCGCTCCAAATATGAAGACAACCTTCTATGTTTACAGAGTGGCACAATAAAAGACGCAAATACTAATGCGTCCAGTTCGAGCAGCAGAGAAGCAAGTGGTGTTCGAAATTTGGCAAGACGCTGAAGTCGGAAATACTAACAAGAGCGAGATGGCAAGTTGTTAAAAACTACATATCGACCGTCTGCCAGACTTTATGGGTTCATGAGACGAACCCCTACGACATAAAAATTGCATTACTCCACATTCTCGCAGAAACTACGTTGCTCTAATATGAATTCATTTGGGAAATTACCATGCATATTGCGAAAACTTTGTGATGTTTAAGGAGAAGCTGGGTGTGTGATTTTTGCTGCCTGACTAAGCTCAGCTACACTCACTTTTTTTTTCTATATATATATACATATATATATTAAATCAAAAAAAAAAAATAAAAATTAAGTGCAGAATAATTTGAACCTGTACCCGAGTTTTGCTGTCCATCAGTACCGTTCTCTTATCCATGAGCCAGTACCCATGCTCACTTTCCTATACTCACACGCGCGCACAGATATACCCCGTCTTCATGAAACCAGTATGATTCTTAGTTTTTTTGTGACATTATAATATCCTACCTTAACCTTATTTTCTTGCAACTGCTTTCGCCGAGAGCGTCCACCAGTTACAATACGGGTACATGTTTGCCATTGGTTTGAAAGAATTCTTCTCAATATTGTTTCGATTTGGATTTACTGGACTTCTTACACAATTTTCTTCCAATTTCAAGGAGCATGAAACTTCGTATTTTGTTTTTTCTTTTTAAGTACGTAAAAGAAATCGCTTTTACAATTATATATATGCATGTGTGCGATATTTAGTACAATTAAGTTCACATATGGAATACAGCAACAATGTGCAAAATGTACTTTCTTCAAAAATTGGTTTATCGTTTCAATTACTATTAAATTATTTATTTTTCTTTTTTCTTCTTGTCCTATAATTCTTTACAGTTTAACTCACTATCTATTTTAATTACTCCTTGATTATCTTATATAAACCGTGATAATCAAGAATAGAATAATGTTATCAACTGTTCATCGCACTGCGGCCTTCTTCGATCTCTCTTTTACTTTATTTTTAAAAACAGAACAAAACCGCACCGAAAACTATCTTCATGCAATGCAGACGGACTTCGGATATTGTTCTCTTTTCATAATTCTCTCCCTCTACATAACGCCACTGTGGGAGCTGAGAACTATGAAAAGAAACTTTACTTAACGCGACTCCATTATTGTGGATACGCTACTCTTTTGGGATAGAGCAGCGACAAAGCCGACCGACGGAGCCCCTCTTACCTTATGTGCGCGGACATTACAACTTCCTTCCCATAAATCAGGTCTTGATAAGTAAGGGACAGACTAATTCGACGCAATTTTACCCAAAGATCTTAATGATAACATGATAAGAAGTTGCTTACATCAGTTAAACGACGCATATTTCAAATGCAAATTTAAATTTTCGTATTACATTCCTCAACGAATCAAGTGTCCTATCTATTGGCTTCAAACCAAGTGTCGGCGCAGACAAGAAACATTTTTAATTCTAATTCGTGAATTAAACATTTTCAAAATACTTTAAAAAGATTAATATTTTGTGAGGATTACTTAAGAATTTTTTATTAAAAGATTAAAAATACAAAGTGATGAATATTTCTCAAGGGTATCTAATGTACTTCGTGTACGTAAATCTGTGTACATATTGATTCTTTGGCCTCTTTGTCTTGTTCATTACACAAGTTGACGCAATTTTATGAAGATAAATTCAAAGAAAATTTGCAGTTTTTTGTAGGTTTATTCTTTTATGCAAAAAATTAAGCTTCGACTTTCTATATACAAGTCTGACAATAACGTCAGTAGCATTCCACTTTGTGTTCTCAGTGGTCAAACAAAAGAAAGAGCATAACATATAATAAAAAGGAAGAAGCAAAACAATAAAAAGTAAGCAAGAAGGATGCAGTCGACTTCGAAGGAATCTATAAACAAAGTGTATGAGAATTGTTAATTTTCCAAATAATTAATGTAAAATGGATGAAAGTATTTTTTTTTTAAATTTATCAAGAAATTATAGCTAGTGTTGAACGAAAATTTTTAATTTTTCTATCAATTAATCGGTTTTCACCTTCTTCCATCTTAGCTTTTGTGAGTAAAAAATAAACATACAAGCTGACAAGTTTAACAACTCCATTAACACAACTTGCAATCTTTTGTTGTTCTCCAAATACAGTTTTTGTTGCTTGACATCATTTATACTTGTAGGTGTGGCAGGCGGTGTGCAAATGTTATAATATCCTTGCAATTCAATGTTTAACTTGAATATGTTGTATGATCATCATCACCATCATCATCATCATCATCATCAAAGGCAGAAAGTTGAGAAGAAGAAAAAAGCTTATCAATTAAATTGACAGCATTTTGTAAAGTTTCATCAAAGTTTGCTTTTGTTTTTGATCAAACATCAACAATAATAACAACAACAACAACAACAACAACATTCCTTTGGCATTTGTTTTTCCAAAACTGAAAGTCAAGTCCGCAACAGTGCATTTTTTTTTTTCCTTTTTTCTAAGAAAAAATTGTAATTTAAAATAATCTGGTGGAGATAGCCATATAGCTCTTGCATAACATTCTTTTTCGTTTGTTGTAATTTCTATATCTCATAAAATTTTCATATTCTAAATAACTCAGCCACAACATTTATTCAATTAAAATATAATTGTCAACAATTTAAAAAACATATACAACTATTTGGATAAATATTAGTTTTAAATACTTTTGGTATCTTCGAGAGTAAATAATCGTGCACATGTAATACATGATTGTATGCAAGAATATGTAAATTACGTAAATAAGTCTTTAGAACTTCCGTTTGGCCTACAAATGATGTGTTGGGGTGTGAAAATAGCAAATATGCATACATATGCATATGTTAGTATATCAAGTCTTTCAATCATAAGTCCACTTGATTTACTGATTGGTTAAGTTCAATATTGACACCAATTACAATACAAGAAAACATTTGGGTTGTTAAATATGAGTTAAAAAATTTTTCGAAAAATTACCAAACAGCATCAAGCGTAAACAAATTCTATTTAACCGTAAGTTATCGGCGTACTAATAAGTCGATCTGAGAGTTTTTTGCAATAGTTTGTCACATATAACTTCGCGCGACCGCAAGTGGTAGATAAAAATGCGAAACCATGGCCCGTACATTCGAAGGTTGTTTCAGTTTCTTCCGCATTGCGGTCGCGCATGTGGGCAGATCACACTAATTTTTTGTTCGACTTTCAGTAGTCTTTCACCTTTATTTCTGTGGCACTTTATGTCGAATCACAATCCGTGTCAAATTGACAAATTTTCGTAGAAATAGGTCTACAACATTTCAAATAATAAAATAGCCGCGTATCAGAGAGAGTAAATATACATGCATATTTCCTGCACTATATCATTACAAACCAATATGTAATGTCTGAAGGATAATTTGTGTATGTTCAGAATTTTTAAGCATAAAACCGCGAACCCCTCAAAGAGAGAACTCAAATTGTCGGTAAATCCAATGTTAAAGGTGTTGTTTCGCGAAATTATCAATTAAGCATATAGGTTTTGTGGAAGTACTCCCGCGCGCCTTACCGCAAGAGCGTTGCGAATAAAATCACGACTTTTCTGCCTCATTTTCAAAAATATATTGCAAGTGAGTGATACTTCCTTAGGTACCTTGATATAACGATGTCTTTTGTTTTCCTAGACTTTGAGGTTTTCTCTTTTTTATGTCAATTTTAAGTCGTTAAATGTAAAAAAAGATTTTTTTAAATAAGAAATAAGAAGAATATTTCGCTCGAAAATCCTATTATGCAATAAGTTTACTTTCGTGTTCAATATACTGTTTTCAATAATTTAAGATAAATTATTTTTCTGATAAAAAAAAAGGAATATTTGCTATGCACGTTCGCCCGTGCACCCAGACTCCATGATAAAAATTTCCAACACATCGATTTGCAACTTTCGATTAACATAGAATCTTGCATAATGTTATGATGTGATTGACATCAATATCGAAATACATATCACATCACATATCTTATGTACACCTATTACTGAAAGCTTGAACGTTTGTTAAGCGTTAGTTTAGTTCATCTTTTAAATGAATTGAATGCATTTTGCTTAGTTAGAAAATCCATTTGCATACTAGTGAGTAGATATACATATTAGGTCATACTGAAAATTCTCCGCGATTTGTACCGCGGGATGATGTTGACGTCTATATATCGGACAACACCCACCTGATCGTCGCGAACAAACATGTTGTTAAAAGGTGGCATTACAGCTTACATTTTTTGTAAACATAGTTTCTTATTCTATGCTCGTGTAAAAAGTTACATTGATTTGAAAATGAGTGAAATATCTGAAGAAATACGCTATGTGATGCTTTTTTACTATAAAAAAGGCGCGCTACACGCTGCAAAAAAAAATTAATGGAGTACACGGCGAGAATGCCGTGAGTGAATGAAAAATGCAAGAGTGGTTTTGTCGGCTCGGGTCGGAAAATTTCGATATCAAAAATGCACTTCGCAGTCACTGAAAAAGTCGATGAAATTTTGCAACTGGTGGAGCTAGACCGGCACATAAGCTGTCAGGAAATAGTGGAGGCACTAAATATCAACCACATGACAACGCGGAATCATTTGGAAAGAGCAGGCTACGAAAAGAAGCTCGAAACCACGGAGACTTTTCAATATGACCTAATATAAACTATGCTACTCTGTCGCTACTTTCTCTTTAACTTTTTCATACTTACAATATAGCTGCTGTCTGAAATTCTCTATTAATTGTATTCTCACTTCAATCGATGAGTATATAAATAATAATGAACGTATGGGAAAATATGCTGAGACGCAATGCAATTAATTAAATTAAATTGTAAAAGCACATGTAAGGGCTGAGAAATCGTGGGGAATGAGTCCAAAGCAAAAGAGAAATAAGTGAACTGGCTCACAGAGATCCGAAATTCTCTTTTGTGAAGATTAGCATGAAAACTATCATATCCTATTTTGTTTGAAGACCTCTTCTCATTATATTCTACACAAGTTGTGGTAAAAGGTACGTTCAGTTTATGTGAACGTATTTGGAAAGCCAAAATACCACTATTTAGTCACTTTTGTAGATAAAGTTTCAAAATTGCAATTCTTTTCTATATAAAGACTTTCCTTATCTCGGGTGCAATCGTAAAAGTGAAGCGGTCCAAACCATTTTCAATAGCGTTCGCCCACATTTCACTAAAACATATCAAAAATTACGACCTTTAGCTTGAACACAATAATATATGGACAAACACTAGACGGACAGACAAGCGTAGAACGATTTAGAAAATGATTCTGAATCGATTGGTATAACAAAAGATGGATTTACCTGGGTGTTCTATACTTCTACTTAATATGTAAATTTTATACGTCTCTACTTAATATATCCTGCACTGCAAGTGCTATAGGCTATAAAAAGATATAATTTTTAATATTTTATGGTGAAAATCAGTTCATAATAATTAATTACCATAAAACCACCATTACCGAATTTGGACCACGTAGGTCTATTTTTTAGATAACATAGCATATATGGATCCATCCAATATGCGGGCTGTCATGAAAAATATAGCTTCGCATGGAAATAATGTTTAATGTTATTACTTTTTAAATAACATGGTAATTACGAAATTTTTATAGTTCCCGAACGATCTATTTTTTTATGTCTCTGTGGAAAAGGCCACTTTAGCACGTTCAACAGAAATACAAGCTATTGATAGTCTAAGAGTATTCAGTGCGGCTTCTTGAATGTGCCCATCGAGTTTTTAAAGACTGACAATAGTTCCCCATTCTTGGCCAACATTATTCATAGTGAAATCGCCATAAGCCACCTAAACTAAATAATAAAATAAAATCGCCGGAAGCCATGTTAAGGTAAAGAAGATTGCTAATTATGGATTCAATGCAGTTGCAAATATCAATCGCGGCATTGTATTAATAATTGTGAAAATTGATGTTTGAATGCTGTGCAGTTTTTGGCATAAAAGTTACACAAACTGGCACATAATATATAATATTTGAATTATGAAACGCTTTATTTCATTTAATATGCTTCAGTGTACTAAGACTTGAACAGAGCCATAACAGTTTCTTATTCAAACCAAACCAGATATTATGCATTTTACGGAAATGTACAAAATTTCGCATACTTAAGATTTATATACAGTAAAGTGTGTGTATATGTGTACATAAAATATACAAACAAATTTTAAATAAATCACTTTTTACATTCAACAATTTTAGTGTTTGCTTAAAGCAAATACACACTAACAATAGTAACAAGAGTAAGAATAATAAGAAAATATATTGAATAACTTTTTTATGGACACTTACTCATATAATATCGTTGCCCATAAAAGCACTCGTACTCCTACTGATACATAAGTGCGATATGTATTTGCGCATATATATCCTAGTACACATATATGCTAGGATATGCAAATGTAAATAAAATTTTATATGTTTTCTATATTTTATAGCACAATATATGCAACAATAGTAGTCCCTTATATCTATTTACGCACACATGTGTAGGAAAGAGTGCTGTAGAGGTCTGAATGTAATTTTCAATTTTTAAAAAATTTTTCAAAAGGCACGATGTAGAAGAAGGGATAAGTTTATGTTGCCACAAAACTAGTAAAACCACTTAAATGAATTTATTGAAAAGCAGAACATAAAGCACATAAATGGACTGACAAATTTATATATAACAAATTGATAAGAATAATATTTAAAATCAAGAAATTGTTTTCTTTATGTTTCTGTAAATTATTTTCATTTATCTTAGTTACAGTTTTCTGCATTGATTTAAACGAAAAGTTTTAAACTAAACCTGATTTTACTCGAAATTTGCTTATCACTGCAGATTTTGTTAAAACTTAAAAAGAATTTCGCAAATGTGAATCATAGAAATAAGTGTGAATCTACTAACACTTGAATATGTTTAAATTCCATAGTCTGAGTGTTAAGGTAAAATTTGTACTGCGTAAGAATCGCGGTTTACTTCAAATCGTATCGAGGTACACGAAACATAAAGAATGAAAGCTATGTCATACATCCCCCATAAAAGATTTATTATATTTAATTGAGATACTTCGCAAGTCTCTCTCTCCCTCTCCCTCTACCTTTCTCTTTTACCGTTTGATTGCGAAATATTCTTTAGAAAGATCGGGGACGGACAAAAAGCCCCATGCAATCTTGATCAGGATAAGATATTCAGTAAGTCACGTAGCACTTCTGGACTGAAAAGCTTACTTCAAAATTGAAAATACTGAAAAACAAATATATGAAGAAAATATATCGTAAGAAAAAAGGAACCAAAGGAAAAAAAGGTCCTACGAAGAATCACAAATTATTTCAAGCTCTTAGATATGTGCAAGACTTGAAAGGTAAAATTATATCAATTACCACATAGCTAGCGGCTTGATTATTTATTTACTAATTTGAAGAGAGCATTTGTCTTTGTAGCGCTTAATACGATCTATTATTATCATTTTCAAGAAAGACTGCACATCTTCACTTTCAATTGAAGAACTTTTCTTAACGTATTTTCCTTAGAAGAGATTGAATAGTAGATCTAAGCTGCATATGAAAAAAGAAAAGAAAAGAATTGAGTTTGCAATAATTACGATATATAAGCGTGTTATTTTCTTGTCCTATGGAAATCTTTCAGTATTCTTAAAACTGATCAATGCAATTATATGTTGCAGAGTTTAAATAAACTCTGTGTTAATCATCTGATCAATTTTTCTTAGAGCTTCTTTTCGTGTTTACTAGCCATACATGCGACGATATTTCTGAAATTTCTCTGAAATAGCTTTCTGGTTGTTTTTTTTTAAGACATCCTGACATGTAAAGTTAATTCCTTCAAGAACAAAATACTGCATAAGGAATTCATTTAACTATGCTTCACTCAACAAAAGGATACCTGAGCAACATTGATACAATACGATGCGATTAAAACCCTTTTAACCATGTATTGGGAAACATCTGCTATAACTATTTCATCGTTTGCACTGGTAATAAATTTAAATTGCAAAGACTACGCATACATGTGCACTTATAGACTAGCTGCACTATTTGATGTGGAACGTAATCCAAATAACTGAACTAAATAAGTTTACTCCTCTTGCAAACGGAAAGACGAATACAAGTTTATTAATGGAAATTGATAAACACTTCTTAAGTTATTTTTGGGTTTACGATGCGATGCACAGAGCTGTGTATGTATATTAGTCAACGTAAAATATACGCTGTGCTGTACCAACTTAAATATGAACAAAGCAGAGTTTAGAGAGATTGAAGTCAGCTAATTTTTAGACTCACACAATAATATTTTTCATTGGTACCGATTAAAAAATGTCAGCAATATGGAAGACTTTATAACATGTAAAAATAAATAATTTTTGATAGGAAAATATTATCCATAGTGAAGATGTGATCCATTTTTCATTGTACAGAATGAATTGTCAGTAACGCAAAATGTCACGGGTAAGCCATTGACATTACATTACATTTATTATTCTAATATTTATAACATAGCAACTTTCCGCCATGGAAATTGCTCTGAGTACTAGGATACCTGCATACGAGTGCTTTATTACAATTTATTTTAATCGCTTTTTCAATACTTTTGTAACGCGCAGATACAAGCTTTAAAAACCCACAAGGCATATAAATGCTTGGCCGCTTTCAAATTTAGAATGCTCCCGCACTTGTCCGCCAGTTCGCCTATTCATCTGCCCGTCTGTCCAACTAAGTAGTAACTATGATAAACGTTCATCGGCAACGAAGATATTGCCCACAAATTAGCAAAAAAGTTTAGAAGGAACCTAAACTGTTCAAAGGACATGCCTACAATGCCCACACACCAATTCGACAAAAACTTTTATTTGCAAAACAGAAAAACACAGCTGCGTCCATCCAATATTATAGAATATGAAAATTGAATTCTTTTCCTTTTATTCGTGTTTTTTAGGATAAGGGTGATGGATGTAAAAGATTTATGATAAACATTAGCCAGTTATGATCTGAAAGGAGTATTATTTTGTAATAATGTCAAGAAATCGTTTATGAGAGTGCTAAACAAAAGCGGTTTTAATACAGAGTCTTGCGAAATTCCATTAATAATTACACCTTAGGAGGAAGAGCTTGCCTTGTCCAGATAAAATATAATAATCGGCCTCGAATTAGAACCAGCGTAAAGCTGTAGTTTTTCCAATATCAAAGTATGGTCTATATCATTAAAAGCCTTAAAGAATTCAACCTTTACAAAAATAGCCAAATCTTCTTTGCAGTACTCGTGACGCGCGAGGATGCACTAAAGAACTTTAAGCGTAGCAAGATAAATTCTTCGAATTCAAGCGTTCACGGACTGGCATAGCTTATTTCACAAAGGATTTACATTCGCTATTTTCTAACCGCCAAAAATGTATATATATATTTAAGTGATACATTACTTGAGTCACACTTGGCAGCGAAAGTTTTAAGAACTTGATTAGACGTTTGCCAGTAAAGTATTCGAAACTCATAACTTTTCGATTAGTTTCTCGTTCTTGTACTTAAAAATCATGCTCCTTAAAATAAACTTAGGATTAAGCTTGTTGCACAGTTTAATCTCGTAGTCATTGGGCATTGAATTCTCAATAAGCTTTTTTTCGCTTTTCTCCACCTCCCCTATTAGTCAACACCGTTTTTCCTGTACCGAATATTACAAATCTTTATATATTTTGGATCTGCATCTTTACTCAACTCAATCAAATCTTTGCTTTCTTAGCATTTTTACGGACGCATCTAAATTAATTTAGCATTTCTACAAATGTGCTCGATTTTGATTGACCAGTAATTTTCAAATTTCGTTAATATTTCGTTCAATTTATCAATTATTCTGATAGATTTCAGGAGCCAGGTTATAGTTGTCGAGATCGAGTAAGTTGTCGATTATTAATTCGCTTAATGTAGTCGTAGGTTATAGCTGTCGATAAAATACGAATTTTCCTTAACATCCAATGAAAGATCATAAATTTGCAGTAGAGTAACACATGAAATGGGGAATACAAAGCAAAATATCGTTACGGAATTTTTCCACAATATTTTCTGCAGTTGGTTTTTTGCACGACCTTGTCTGACATGATAAGCCTTACGCAGTTAAATCAACACAACAAATCTTCAGTCGACCGCATGTATGGCAACGTATGGTCAGTTGAAAGACTCTTGACAGTCTGGCACTTAGATTACAGTGGTTTCACTGACACTACTTTTGTTATTTTGAAAAAAGTCTGCAAAACTTTGAATTTCGTTGCTTCTTGGTGAGAAAAATATCGTAATGGCTTCGAAGATATTTTGACGACTGTTGATTGTCGAAAAAATAAATTTGTGTACGGCTTGCTAATCTTATGCAAAATCAAATGGACACAAACGATGCTAAACGCTCTGATCGCCTGAATTCGTTAGTTGTTCCGAAACATGTAACGAAAGTGCACAAAGTTCGGTAAGATAACTGATATTGTGAAAAAATCAAGAAACGTTCATAATTTTGTGCGAACAAGATCCAAAGATCCGTTCGAAGTGGGTGCAAAGTTTTCTCCTTTTGGTTGCTCCAAAGCAACCAAAAAGGCAAAAGTTTACATTTTGTGATACGCATTGTCAATATTATGTAGCATGGTAAGTGCGCCTAATTGACGAAAATGAATCAAAAGCCAAGTTACACCGATGATTTATTGAGTGATATGCTGTCAATTTATTCTTTTTAAATTGAATTAAACTTTTAAAGGTGCTTGCCTGGATTTCTATTTGATTTAATAAAAGACAAACAATTTGTTTAGCTTATTGCTTTGCTTATTTGACTGTTCACTTTCTTTTCCTTATTATTTCTTCTGTTTTCATTTATGTTGTTATTCCCCACCAATCATGCCGCAGTTATTCAGTTGTATCGCCATCGATTAGAGAGCAGTCGTCTGATATAAATTCGCAAAACAGTATTGCAGAAAAGGTCTCGAGAACCGTGTGCTTATTCGACCACTATACACTGGCCCAATTTTTTAACATTTTGACTGTGTTCTCATCATGCTCAACTTTGTCCAATTCTTAAACACACTTTTGTTAGCACACCCGCAACCCATCCCTCAGGGCATATTTCATATAGTTCAAATTCCAAGACTTCCAAGAACTTCATCCAATTTTTCATTTCCCTTAACATTTTGCGCGCATGTTTTTTGCGCTCGCATAGGGACTTTTAGCTTCGAGCCAATTCCGCCTTATTCTTTTGTATGATTATCTAATATTCATTTTTATAATGTACTAAGCGAGTTCTATTTTTGGAAATTATATCACTAACATCTTGACTATCAACTAAAAGACAAGTTGTAGTTTGCGTTATCACCTAGGACGTCAACCACGGGGTAATTCGCGGCTTGTTTACTTTCCGCATTTTTGCGACTAAATTCGTGCATACTAATGTAAATATGAATAGAAGGTCCCAAAGCAGAAAGCAAAAAATCAAGGATGGATAAGGTAAACAGAAAATTTTATAAGCCGAAAAAATATTCGCACAAAGGTTGTTGAAAATTAGCAAGCGAAAAAATATGTTTACGCTATGCGGTAATTGTTAGAGCATTCTTCCACAAAGGGTGCTGGCTTCTCTTCACAGAAGGGGGAGAAATAACACCGTTTCTCGACGTATTTGCCTTTAGAACAAATACGGCGTGGCGTTGTCAGATGCTGTTTTTTTCAGTAGGTGGGGTGCTCTTCAAATAAAAAACACCTTGCAATTTAATTTTCTTTCAAACTGATTGAATCTGTTATCTAAATGCTTATAAGTTTTCTTTATTTATTTACATCTATATATTTTGTAAATAAATTTTCAAGGTCTGCCGGATAACTTAGATCATATGGTCGCGTGTATTGAAAACTCTGCTGCACTTGTGATTTGGACCCGCCACCACTGAGTTGTTCGACGCGATTCTTTGGCTATTCGGCTACACACCCGGGTGCTTAGTCTTATTTTAAGGAAAGTTATTTTATAAAAAATTTCGTGAGTGTCTGCTCACCTTTTTTAAAACAGTCTTATGTTTGATTTGATCAGTCGTTGTCAGACATTTCGTGATTGTATTTTCAGTATTATAATCGGTTTACTTGAAAATTTTCCATTGTGATAAGAACCTACGTATGTCAAGAGCGCGCATGTTTGTAGTGAGAAAGACTTATCGTTTGTTTTTCCATTTATATACACTAACATTTATATACGCAGTCAAAGAATCTCTGAGATTCTTCTTTTTGTTTTCTCGAACGAAATTATAAAACTTATCCAAGCATGAACACTTTATAGATTAACCTGCATTATTATCACTTTCCTCAGATTCTCCGCTATTTCATAACAACACTGTCGGATTGACATAGTTGGTATAGTTTGACACCGTATTTGTGTTTTTCTTTTTATTTACTGAATGAAATGCGATCTTGCACGCCACAATATCATAGGTATGTCGGTACGAAATCCTTTTTATGGCAGATAATTTTATCTTATAAGTTTTATCCGCTGGAGGACATACATTGTGTGATCTATCTAAAGATTGGCGAAATATGGCGAAAATAACATAATATTTGGAATTTATTTCGACGCATTTTTGATTGCCAAAGCATTGCATTACTCCATTGCATTACTGCTTGTACTCCAATAAAGTAGCAACGTTGTGTTGAAGAAAAAGAACCACCGCTAATTTGCATGATTGGAATGAAACTTGACCTTAAATAGCAATGAAAGCCACTAGCATTTGCATTGCCAAATTTATCGTATCCAGTTAAAAGCCACTATTTTCTGAGGACAGAAATAGTTGAGGATTTTGTTGATTTTGGTCCTTCCAAAAAGTATCGTGTTTTATGTGGCGGTTTGAGACACATCAAGATGACTTTCTTCGGGCTTAAGAATAGACCCATCTCTGGATTCGAAGACGAATGCTGTCGTTTTCATTTTCGCTAAAAATCTCCTCCCATTCTAAGTCAATTAGATCAGTTTGACTTGTTTTTGAGTAAATGGTCTTTTTGATCCATAGTGGAGTTTGAAATAATTATCAGCACATGAAACCTACTCTACATCTGATTTATCCAATTAAATGAATTTGATGCTACGCAAACGAAAATACATTTGCAAATTAACTCGCAATTAATTCCCGCGAAGAATTTTCTGTTACGTAACCCAATTATTAGATGATTCGTAAGATATTTGTTTCAAGAAAACTTATTGTATATCCTCTTCGATGATAACTACGTGCCGCAATTAAACGCCTTAATAATACAATTTCGGTTTTCATTTATTTACCTGAAAATCACCGAAGCAGTTAACTGTAATGCTACATGAATATAATGTATATGAATGACAAAGTCTTCGCAAGTAAACTTTATACAATTACTAGCTTCTAAGACTTTTCCCAATAGTTATTTAAACTAAAGCACTTAGTTGCATTATTGTACATATTAATACACAAACCATAGCATCTAGTGGAGGAATCACACTCCTGGACCTATTGTACTCTTACGTAAAGTTATGAAACTGTGCATATAAGCTATATTGTAAATTACATGTTTATTGGTTTCATAAATTTCATGTATCAACTTAACGCAGGATTCTCACATTGCTCATTAAAAGGTCAAGTCCATAGAAATAATGTCTACATGAGTTGCAGTTACTTTCGCGCTTTTGCGAATAATGTTCCCTAGCGAAACATGAAAATTACAATGTATTCTTTAGTATTGTATTTATATATTAAATTCGTAAATTTTTATTCAAATTTTTTATTATTTATGTAGATACATCTCTATATATTTATTAATTAAATATTCGATAAATTTTGATATACTTTGTTTATTTATTTTAAAATTCTAAATTATGAATGAATAAAAAGGAAATTTTTTTATTTATCAAACAAAAGCAAAATAGATAAACACAACAAAATACAATAAATGTAATAATAATAAATGTATAAACAATGACAGACAAATATGTAGCCCCTTACATATTTTTTTGCCTGGGAGAAATCAGACAAAGAACCAAATCGCCATGTTGACGAAATCCTAAAAAAAATACTATAAAAGGGGAGAAGACATGAAACTGTGTCTGTTTTTCCTGTCTGTTAGCACTTGCTGGGAACTTAACGAGAACCACTTCTAGAAACCAGCATATCTCTACGGCGGCCTTATTAACCGTACGGCTTAAAGATATCCATTTCAAAGTCAAAGCACTTGGGCAAAAATCAATATCACCTAAGATCTCATTTCGCATACCAGCGAAATCTTATATATGAAACCTTTGACCAAGGTACGAACCGTTATGCAATCCGTTAGCACGATTTGCGGAGAATTTGGAATAAAATATGAACAAATGAGAAAGTTACATTCAGGCGAGACCGAATCTCTCATATCCACCACCATCAAAATCTTTACCGTCTCATGCCTTTATTTATTATTATAAGAAATTGAATGGGATAAAATGTATCTTTCTACTTCCTTTAAAGCTTTTTTTAAGAAAAATTAATTTACCACTGTCTTAAAAAGGTGAAAAAAAGGAAATTCAATGATGCGTAACTTTGTCTGGTCAAGGCCGAGTTTTTCCATTTTCGCACATAAATAGGAGAGTTTTTCGTAAAGTAAATGTTGAAATTTTAGCTTACCACCGTTTAGAATTTGTAAGTAATGAGTAAAAGCCCGCAATTTTTATTCAGAGGAAGAAAAATGGAGTTGCGTTTAGTTTACGCTTCACTGTGGGCTTGTGCAGTAACTGATTTGACCCATTTTCAGTACCAATTGACAAATTTGAAATCGGTATCTTCAGTTTCGCGACCAGGAGAGTGCCAACAACACACACCGTATAGGCACACAAGCGAATAGGCATGGCTAATTAATTCAGAATTTCATGCTGATCAGGGATATATATCCTATATAAGGTCTCTGAAGCTTCCTTTTGGGTGCTGGAAACTTTATGACAAAAGAAGTATTTCAACCATATTTCAGGGCTGGGTATAGAATTCAAGAGAACTTAAATTATAAAATAAGAAATGTTTTTTTAAAGCCGAGTATGTCTCTAACTAGTTTCAAGCGGTATATACATAATCTCTCTATAAAAGTTTATTCATAACTTTTTTAATGTGAAAATGCAAACAAAAAAGGAAACGGCAAAAAGTTTGGCTTTATAACAAAACAAACAAATAAGAGAAAATCTGTAATAATCTGCATTACAACAAATTTTATATTCAAAAATTTCTTATTTTGATGCTATTGTAAAACTGTAAATGGAACGTACGTAAAACTTTGTTTTACAACAGCTTGAAACTTTTTTTGATTTTCAATGCGACAACCATAAGCCAATGTCCAGACTCAATATCTCACTCAACTGCTAGTAATTAAAGTAGCTTTAAAGCAAAAAGTCAAATAGAATAGATGTCGTTCTTAATTCTTAAGATTGAAAGTGCTTCATCAACATCTAAGAAGCAATTTAAGGTGCTCTTAGCAAACATCTCCATCTGCGTAATTGAGACTTAGCATGATAAGGATATCATACGAAATGAATAGGAAATTGACCACAACAAAATGTACTTATATAATAACATACACACTTTTTGGTCTGCCATTTCTGACACTTTCTTTACAAGACAAATATTAAAATATGCACAATGTTCTTGACGTTAGATACAACTCTACTATTGCTGTGCAAGAATATGTAAAATGAATGAGCAAAATAAGGTATCAGCGTAGCAAAAACTGAAAAAAAAAAAAAATTGATGACATTTAAAAATAACAAAAAAAAGAAAGAAGAAATTTACAGCTTCTAAAATTAATCTTACACAAACAAAGAATTCTGTGTCCGTATTGGTCTTTCGTTAAGCATCCTAGCGAATTTTCGGTTGTTAATTTGCTGAATAAAAGAAGAAGCAGAAGAAGAAGAAGAGAATTAAATTTACTTCAAAATCGAATTTGCTTTTTAAAGAAAATTTCAGCACGTAAATATTATATTAATAATATGCTTTTGTTTAGTCACTTTACACTTTGTCCCATATGTACACCAACAAAGTGTCAATAAATTACGAAAGTTGAACTTAATTTCGGAGAAATTTATTTGGAATGTTATGTTAATATGTTCCTTATGTGTATATTTACATATATGCAAGGAGCTACAGCAGTAGTGGTAGCAATAGTGTTAAAAACAATAGCAACATAATTACATGCTCAGTTCTCCAGATATAATGTGATCAGACGAACACATCAACATACAAATAAGTAAGAAGTTGACAAATTCCAAAAACAAAATGAAAAATAAATGAAGATTTTGTTTTATCTATAAATGAGTATAAAATTTTGTGTGTATGCACATGTAGTGTGCCTCCGTACGCAAACACACACACACACACACAAAAGTTAAAAACTCTTCAACCACAGAAACATTTTGCAAATTCACATCAATTGAAATGAAGACAAGCTAAACAATGAACACAAACTACACATAACCTATATGCATACCTATGTACACACAGATAAAGTAAACAAATATTCGTATAGACAGGAATTGTGTGGCTGTGTGATGAGAAGATAAAGAATTAATAATACCCATATGTCACCAACAATCCAATATATCGTACTTACTATGTACGTGCGTGCAAGCAAAGCTCCTTCTTTATATAGATATATAAATGTATACATACGAATGCGCATACGATAGTATGCGATCGCAAGATTACTTGCAGATAGATGACTGTTAAAATGAAGCTGTGCAAATGAAGACATGAGCTCCATATATGCCCCTTTTTGTATGCGTGTGATAAACGCAAACAACGGCAATAGCAACAATATCAACAGTAACTATAGTATGAAAATTGCACAACGTGTATAATAAACAAATTAATCACAATGTAGATCTAAGGTGAGTTATCCCTCAGCATTATGTTCCTTCGCTTCTATACACACAAACGTTGAGGCATGTTTGCTTAGCATTACTGAGTAATATTGCACCAATAAACCTACATTGCAAACGCTGAGGTAATCAAAGTCGTTTAATTGAAGGGTCGCGGGCCTTGTTTAACGAATTCAATAGAAGACTAAGTAAGAAAATCATATATGTCTTTGGTCGAATCCTTTATATACTTTATGTGTCGACACTCTGTAACATTGAGCGGTCGGCGCCGTTTTATTTTTTTGTAACCATTAACACCATTAACGGAATTTATCTGAAAACTTTTGCCGTTATATCTTTGCAATTTTATAGATAATGAACAAAACCCCAAAACACCCCTGAGGGTGTTTCCTATGTTCTACCTTTGTTCTATCCTTTGACGGACGCGGCTCATTTCTAATACTGTGGGAGGATGATGATAAATTTCAAGGTCGTCATAGCTCCCGCACTTTTCCAACATTCGCGCTAAAAACTGCTTATCAATGTTATCATTCAAATTCGTTATGGTTATTTCTATGGCTGGTGGCGCCCCCACATAATTTTGATCAATTCTCAATCTATAAGCTAAGCATTTATTTCATTTATGAAAATTTTACCAAAAAAACAATTCACTGCGGAACTGTAAGAACCATTGGTTCTAAAGCCCGGGCTCGAATCCGAATTACTGGATTTCGAGGATCTCATCGCATCACAGGCGGATAGGTCGGATCATTTATCACAATGCCATCAAACCTATATAATTTAGTAGCTCCCTTAATTAGTGCTGGATCTGATATCAATTTAGAGATCTGACATAAATAGCTCACCCCGTTTTAAGGAATGTTTCAACTTTCTTTTGTTTGTTTACTAGGAATAGTGCTTTCGGGAGCTCCCTTGTTCATACAAGTCTCGCGCGCTGCTCTAGTCAGTTGGCAATAAGGCAGAGGTAGAGCGCCGGCTGCGCTGCTCCCCAAATCTGCCTTTACTTACTTTTAACTATCGGTGGTCAAAAATTAAATTGCTATTTTCTGCAATGCTCCTTTCTGACGTTCCATTATAAATTCATATTAATTGCGGTCTCTGCATTCTGGATTTTCTAAAAATTCTAGTAAAATAATTGTAATACTCCCCCCAGTTTTATGCCCAATTATGGGAAAAAAATATTATAGAATCTTTTATGCAGGATTGCCAATTCAAATAATTTCTCTGACTTTTAGGGACAAGCAAGAGGAAGACCAGCAAAATATATGACCAGCAAGAGGAAGATCAGGCTTTCATGGAAATAATTGCAAAATTTTTCATGTATTACTAATTAAGCGAAGCGGAGTAAGGTATCTAATGACCGGTGTTTCCCGACCATAGCATTCTTACTAGTTTTGAAATTTATTATTTGACGATAAAGCATTGGTAACGAGACTCCCTAGAACAACTTTAAATGGTAACGATTTAGTTATATAATGACTCGAAGATTTAATTTTTAATTTGCTAATTATTTTTCGTTTTTTTTATAACGGATAGGTATATATGTCTGTGTGTGTGTGCTTATAAATACATATGTACATGTCGTGTATGCTTAAAATTATATAATGGGAGAATGTCTATAATATTGCACCGCAATTTCATATGATCGATCATTAGATCGATTCAGAATTTAATATCCGTTAAGAATATATACGCTTAAATTATTTTTCAATACTATTTTGACAGTGTCGTATAGAAACTTATGTATATAGCAACAGTCGAACGTAAGTTTCAGCTGGTAATTGCTGTTTGAATTCGCGAGGACTTGACAATAGGCTTTTTACACACAAATTTTTTGTTCTAGCGCGTATCCAAAAGAATATTTTTTTAATTTTTATTTTGACAATGGCTTACCGAAACTTAGGTATCAAGCATTATACAAGCAACTTGAGAAATCAATAAAAAAAAGACATTAAAAGTAAAATTTTTAGACTGTCGTGATCGAATCCTTTATAGCCGTCACCGTTATCCTAAAGAAGACAAAAAAGTAAAAGAACTAACTTCAACATGGAGTGGATGTAGTGGTGTTTTTTTTTTTTATGTATATACAAAACAACCATTTTTGTCGCATAGGCGTGTAGGCGTTGGAGGCGCGTCCTTGGGAAAGTTTAAGTGTCTTCTAAATTCTTTTGCAAATTTGTAAGCGATATCTTTATTTTCGCTAACGCGAGAAAGTTTACCACAGATACCATACAGTTACGTAGACGGACAGATGCACAGATGAAAAGATGGACATACGTAGGTGCATTCTGAATTTCAAACTGGCCAAGATATTAGATACTTTGTGGAGTTTTAGAACCTGCCCTCTCTAGGTTACAAAAGTTTAAAAAAAAAGAAATTGAAATTGTGACAGACTCTAAAATTAAGTAGGCGTGGAATATTTTTCCAATTTTGGCCAAGACACTACAACTTCGTCCATAGAATACTTCGTTAAATTTTTCTAGATTTATCTGCTGTAGTCTGTGATCAATGAGCAAAACGACAATTTTATATTAATTTTAAAAAACAGAGTTGTCTTCACTTTAGGTAGTACTATAGACGGTTTGGCCCGTTTTAATTATCAACCTGCGTTCAAGATCTTCCAACGTTTCTGCCAAAATTGCACTCGATAGCTTTATTTTTGCATCCAAAAGAATGTTTATAACAGACATTACACAGACGCCAGGCGGGCTGGTGGACAGACGGGATAACAAATTTTTTTAAATCGATTCAGCATTCGATACTGATCCAGAATGCATATACTTTTAGGGATCTCTAAAGCTTCTTTTTGGACTTTGCAATAGTTTGGACAAAATTAATATATTCCACGTCCTTCAGCGGTAGGTGCAATAATGGGGCATTATTGAATAAATTAGCAAGTTATACATATATCACTTAGGCGGACCTTCGACAACCCCACCTGCAAACCAGGAAGTAAAAGTGCCACAATACTTTGCCACTATTCGAGAGTCTCTTAATTAATGATGACGGTCGTCCTTAATACTGTATTAAGCATGACGTCGATAACACCTTGGAGTTGTAAGGTGCGTACCTTCGGAGCGCTACGGGCGAATCGAGCCCGTTTCAAAATTCTCTCAATAGAAAATTGTGGCTGTGACACCTACGAACGAACATGTTCAACTTCAGCTTAATAGATGACTAAAAATATCCTTTGTATAAGTCCGGAAACTAAATAAGAAAAAACATTTTTTTTTTTGCGCAACTCATCTTTATTGATTAAAACGGTGCTCTTTAAGAATGATACAATCAATTCTCGCCTTCTCTAGACTTTCGTCGCCTTTTTGTGGAACGATTTTTAAAACCTCCCACAACTCGGTTCAGCTTCTAAAATGATTTCACCACTTCATCTAAACAACTAAATTATCAACTTAAAATTTGGTAGAAACGTTGGAAACCTTTGCATGCAGGTTGTTCTTGGAAATAGGCCGAATTGGCCAAAACGCTAACATGTAGTAAAGCTTAATCTGAACGCATCTCCGTTCTTCTGAACAAAAATTTGTGAGTTTTTATTCATTACTCGCAAATTGCAGGCAGTAGAAAATTTTCCACATTTACTTCACTAAAAACTCTACTATTTATGTGTAAAAAAATGGAATGTGGTCGTGATCACACAAAGTTACAAATTATTGAATTTTCCATCTTTCACCGTTTTGAGGTTGCAAGCTTATTAATCATAAGGTAAGCAAGACAGAATATTTAAAACTACTTTGTATATTCCTCGAATCAAGATTTATTATCTGCCTAAAAATGTTTTAATTCTAAAGTAAATATGGTGAACATTAATTAATTCTTTATTTATAATATCTTTGATATGCACATTACATAAATGGACTTGCAGATTAGAATGCGAGAAGCTAAGTATGGTAATTCTAAATTAATTGTGGTAGACGCCTTGGCATGATGGATACATTTTTTTTTTAAATACAATTCATATGAGTATCAAACAAAAGGGCTGGCAACGTAGAATGCGAAAACCTAAGTGTATTAATTCTAAGTTGATTAAAGTGGGCGTCACGACTTGGTAGATTAATTTTTCTTAAGCAAGATATATTTTACCTCATTCCCTTTTTTACGACAATAAATAACCACATAAAGCGCCATAAATGTTAATGACGGTGAGTTTGCAAGATTCAGCCCAGTCGAATAAAACTTTCTTACTTCCTTCATGTATAAACTTTCATTACATTCAACGAGAAATTGTGAATAGTTCAGGAACGGCCACGAATGGACAGTTTCAGCTAAATGTGAATAAATCGTTTTCTGTAAACGTAAAGTTTTATCGATTGATTCCGGGTTAATTCTTTTTCCTGCTCTCTACTGATTGCAGAATCTATTTATCAATTTCAACAATTGAGAGCTGCACCTTTCGCATTTTTATATCGCTGCTTGTGCAAATATTGGCCAAGGGTAATTTTGAACCGCCTGCGTAAAGCTATATATTACGGTACTATGTAAATTAGAAACGAAAAATTTAATAGATGAAAGTCCACTCGCGAATTGCAGCCATGTAAGGTAATGCTTTGTGTTTAATGTGACTAAAAAGGAACTGTGGATCATGGGCTGTTATTGTCAACAACTAATGCGATTAGAAGGTGAAATTGAAGCCGTCAGAATTGTTTAAGAGGACATATTGTGTTCCGTCACAACAATACCGGACCAGGCACATCTCTAGCGACAGGGAGAAACGGCTCTGGACACGTTCGTACCATTCACTTTTTCGCCTGGAGAATTCCAATAATTACATAAAATAAACATGCGAACGTGTGTGCTAAAACTGCCATGATTCAGTGTCTCGATCAGACATTGTGCAGCGGTCGCATGAGCATTGCGAATGTTTGGTTTATTAAAGCTCATCTAAAATGCAAGAAGATGTGGTGAAACGAATTGGATTGAAATGACTGGTTGTTGTTTTAACATGTTTGTTCAGTTCCGCTACTGAATTGTCATGTAATGTCTATGCTACTTTCAATAAATAAACATGTCAATTATAATAGAAGCCTTACGACAAACTTTCTTGAGCTAGCTTACATACATGAAAGCCAAAAATCTTAAAAAGTCAATTTGTACCAACAGTCGTCGATTCCATCGCTAGTGCGGCAATTGGAGAATGTTGTATTGTAGAGTTTCCGCTCTTTGGACTCCTTACGGAAACGAAATGAAGAGCAATTTTTGGCTTTTTTAATATTAACTATCCACAAACTCCCATGAAATGATACAATCGCAAGTAATTTCAGCTTGTATAGAAGTGATCCACCTGCGTTAATAGCGTTGATATAATATTCGAAATAGGGCAATAGAGGTTCCCTAAAATATGTGAAACCAATGTAGCGTACATACAAAATTGCATTCAATATTGTACAGCGGTCAATAAGAAAAAGAATATTTTTTTTCTAAAATTGGGGTCTTATTCATCAACATGGTAGAATCAAACCAAACACTTCAGTTTCTTTAATTGCTTTATCATTTGATCCAAATCTCTTCCAAAGCGAATTAAGATGACAGTCGCTGTTGGACAAACTGGGAGGATTGATTGGAATTCAACTTATGCAATTGTACCAAAGAATCTATTAAACTGATACGAAATGAAATTGTTTGATAAAAAACTTACGGTGGCGTGTACCATTACATTACCGCTTCTTGTGCATAAGGGTTTCTTAAGATCCAAGTAGGCAAAAAGTATATATACTAGATTTAGTTGCAAGATAGAATCATTGGTCATTTAAAAAAAAAAAAAAAATATTATATAAGACGCTTGACATTAGTAAGCAAAGTAAATAGAGTAAATACTTTAGATTTGACAATAAAAAGAAACAACAATCAAAATATTTTAAATTCAAATATCATTTGGTATAAAAAAATTAAAGAAAATGTAATAATCTAGTATTATTATTTGGAACCATTTCAGGTATTGATAAAGATTGAACTGAGTAAAACGACACATCAAAATCGGCCAGATTATATGTATACATATTAAAATAAAGACGCAGCTTTCTTTTTCGTTTACCGATTTCTTGTTGCGATGAGTACTATGACTCAGTTGAAGCCAGATGATTTTTTCATCCCCACTATTCCCAGATTATTTTTTCATTCCACTATATTCTTGCTCTATCCGCGGATTAAGTTTGCTCGTTGTTATCTCTTCTTGGCAAAAACTGTCTCGAAGAACATTGCACGCACAGAAACTGCGAAGTGGTTGTAGAGCAGTTATAGCTAATTGCGTTGGGTTATGCCCATATAATACTTAAAAGTCGACTCCGTACGGCTGGTGTGAAGGCTTTTAAGCAAAAATTCGACTAACGTGAGCGACGAAGGATCATATTCAATTCATTGAGCTTCGCCTGGTTTTTTTATATATCTGACGTCAAAAATAGCATTTCAAGAACGGAACTTGGAATCAATTTAAGATTTAAGGAAAGCTCCTTGAAAGACTAGAAAGCTTAACCGCAATCAACATTGAAAAGTATATTTAGGCATAGGTCTTATGGTAGGCGTATCAGTTTTCATGGAACCGAATGAAACTAACTTTGATGACCATCATCGGCTCATTTCCATTGCATGAGATATTATTCTTGTACGCATAAGCATTGTTGTTTGACTGCAATCAACACCGAAAACAAAACAATAGTATTTCAGTTAGAATTTTGGGTGGTAATTGAGATATGAATCACTCTAGACATAAAACGAAATTGTTCACTTCTATTATTGATTCGGTCGATGCACCCTTTTGCGTTATTGTGTACTTGGTAAGCCATTGTAACTGTTAGCGCGCACCAGAGCTAAAATATACAATTCAGATGAATGAGCAATTTCTTTTATTCATCCTCTGTACTCTTAGTTGCGTTTTCCGTTTTTCGCTTGCTTTCTTACACTCTCTTGGCTATGATTACGCAATTTTATAAGTGGAAATCAACCGCAAAGTAGGAAATCGTTGAAAATGTGTTCATATCCGTTTCCTTTTATTTAAATACACTTAAGAGTTATCACACGTAGTCTTAAATGAAACGAAATTTTTGAGGAGAGTGAGAAGACAAGAGCGAAATGTAATAATAATTAAATATGGGATGGAATGTTTCTTTCTTTGTATAAGAATGATATTCAAATATGCATTTAATTTTACGCACGGGTTACGAGGGCTTTTGGAATAATGGCAAAAAAGAAATGTCCCCAAATTTCAATGTGCTCGTTCCTGCCCTTTTTCATTCCATTAGCTCATCTCAGTTTGTATTACTCTGTTCTCTTTTGTCTTCTCTCCGCAGCTCATGAAATACAATCTATTACTTTTGTTATTGCATTATTTATTTGTCTTATTTTAATTATTCTGCAAAATCAAATTAACCTAAACCAGCATACAAAGCTGCGTACGTAAAATAATATATATATATATATATAGGATCGTCCCTCTTTTAGGTAGCACCCACTTTGATTGTTTGTAGTGTAGTTTGAAAACCGATTAAGACGACTTTATAAAAAAGTGGAGAAAACAAGTGAATATATGCAGAGTATCAAGAAGCCATTGCATGATCTCTAACTGGTACATCAAAATTAAGTATATATATATATATATATATTATGTAAACATACACCTAACTCGTTATTTACACGATTTTGGAATAACACGGTTCACCAATGCATTTTTTACACGTATTTTTTGTTCTAACGCGAATCCCAAAACAAATCTTTTTTTTTTAAATTCGAATTAACTGTATCTTATACAAACTTATGCATATAGCAACAGTCAAAAGTGAGTTTCTAACAAGAATCAAAAAAAACAACAAATTTTTTTTTAAATTTTAATTTTGACAGTCTCCTAACGAAACTTGGATATTAAGAATTGGATATAAGCAATTTGAGAAACCAAAAAAAAAAAAAAAAAACTAATTTTAATTTGTTTTTTGAAAAATTAATAGTTTTTGTTTTAAAAATATATAATAGGGACTTCGTTGTTACTTTTTTTGAAGGGGTTTAGAAATTTTCATCCTACACGATTTTTTAAAGTTGTTGAACATATTCCCAAATTTGCCATATATCCCATGTAATTTTTTACACGATTTGTTTTTGCACGGATTTCTGAGGAACGTATCTACCGTGTAACAAAAAAGTCGAGTGTACATATAATGTAATATAATAATAGGGACAAGCAAACAATAGGAGAAAATTTTATAATACTTGCAGCCATACCCTCTCGGATTCTTCAGCCTGCTGTTGCGTATACTTTACAATGCTTAGAACAGACAAGCGCAATAAATTATCAACATTTACAAAAGAAACGCAGAAAATAATAATAATAATAATAACAACAACAACAATTATTCTTCATATCTCCACCATCGCAGACAATAACAAGCCAACGATTACTTACATATATTGCATGTATACTTACAAACAGTATAACATATCTGCTATCACATAATCGCTTTTTTTATCGTTTACTGCTGCTATTGTTTTAAAACGGGCTTTTTTGGAGGTGCAAAACCCCTTCAGCTGGAGAAGGCGTTTTAGTTAATATTAAGGCTGATAAAAGCTTTATGCTCGAAAAGTTGAAGGAGGTGTTTACAGTAGCGTACGCAACTAACACAAATGCACAGATATAAATATCAAACTACAATAACTGCTTTGGTTCCGTTTCCGTTCCTACCCGCCAGTACTTAACCCATTCATACAGTGCACTCAGTTCTGTTCTTCTCACTGGCAAAACATTCGTTGGGTAACATAAACTTTTTAAGTACAATAGGATATCCTGCTTGTAGAAAGTTTACGACACTGAGCCTTTATTATAATTACATAAATTTTAAAATTTTCAACACGTTCATTGTGAGCAAACACCACCAACACCAAACGACGTCAGTCAGCACCACCTTCATAAGCCCAAGTACACATAATATTATGAATAAGTGCATTTGCTTAATATATATGAGCTACATGTTTACCGACATATTGTTATGACAAGTTTGTTTTTTTACATTCTTCGCACTTTTCTTCCCCATTCTTCTCTCTTCTTCGTCATCAGACTATTTCTCTTTTTCACAGTTAATTCTCTCTATAAAGAATATCATAATTTATGATTATTGTAATCATTATAGCACATGATAAATGGCATTTCGAAAACTCTTACTGTCCTTCTTCGTATATGTGCATACACCATCATGTTCATGTGTTAGTAAATGTGTGCATAAGGCAATGTGACTTGCACTTGGGTGTACGCATTTAGTTCGGAACTACAAATGAATTATAAAATAAAATTTAATCTTATGCTAAAATTAATCTTACGTTTAACACATTTGCTCTTGTTCTTGGTATGAAAGCATTTTCACTCTTAAATTAATATATACGGCGGATTTTTTACTAATCATACGCATGTATTGTTAAGTCTTTTGAATCTTTGTGTGGAACGAAAAAAAATGTCAGCGCTTCTTCGAACGTTCGTCGAATGTAACCGTGTAAAAACTTTTAAAGAATGCACGGAAAAATTTGCTTATGCCGACATATAATTTAAATCGATTGATTGTGAAAAGTCTGAACAATTTTTCCATTTTGGTGCATTCACTTAAACTTGACAATGTAAGTTGCATGAAAAACTCATACATAACCCTCAATGGAAAACATTTGAACTAAAAGGTTTAAAAAAAAAAGTTGATGATGCTCAGACAATTTTGTACAAACGTGGTGTCGAATAGGATGGATTATTAGGTAATTGGCATACGGACGTATCGAGGACACAATTGACACAATTGCAATTTTACGCAATTACTATATATACCCACCACAATATCTTCAGATCTTTGATCTATGCGCATCCATTTATCATTCATTTGATGTTGGGATTCATTGAAACATGCACTTGATCGTTTCTATTCAAAGAAAGAAGAGCAACGAAAAACCATGCGTAAGCTAACTTTAACTTTATCCAGTGAAGCAGAAACGTGCAGTTATGGAAACCACAAATGTGTGTGTTCCCGATATTACGTTTTTTGCAAGTCGTACATTGTTATACGTTTTTGTTTTACTCTTCCATGAATTGAAAAAAACAAAATATATTAAAAGAGTTACAGTACACCAAATATAGTCGTCTTTCCCTGTTATAAACTCCATTGGTTTTCTTTATTCAATCTTTTTTGTGCTTAGCGTCACATTAAACTTAGTCTCAATTAGAAGAACGCTCTAAACAAAGACAAAAACGATTTCGTAATTAAATCGATCTTTGTCTCTCGTAAGTCCAGTGAATAATTTACGCACCATCCGACAACCTATTTCAATAGCAATAGTAATTACAATAAGCTGGTTGGTGCCCGTGTATTTATTCTTGTACATGTATTTGTGTTTGAATAAACAGATGTAATAACAGTTCAATAAAATAATACTTGCATTCTCAAAAGGGCTGAATTTACAAAATATTCTGTTAAACTTCATATACAGTTTATCATAGTCAGTTCGTTAACGCTATCAAATTTCTAATCACTTGTATATATATATGTATTAAAACCAATTTTAATTTCCCTTTGTCAAAATGTTTTGAAATACCAATTAAGCGATAAACCTTCTATTTAATTGTAAGAACGAATGTCCTGCAATGCTGTTGAAAGGGCACTGAAATCCGAAAGCTTGTTTACACATAGAAAGGTGAAAATATTCGCTTTTAGTCTGTTTCTCGTTTTATGTGGTTTCTTCACGATAATGCAAATACCGCCGTTAGACAAAGCGAGGTGGATGTGCATGATAATAAGTCTATTTGATAGGAAATTTGAAACGCTGTATTCGTCATTAGGTGCACATGATCCCGCTAGCAATCAAAAAGATTAACAATGATTGCATAATTTTGTCTAATTTGTTCGACAATATAAAAGGGGATACAAGATGCCTGTTGAGAACGTTCCTTTGGTAGTGTCTACGAATATGTTTTAGTACTTTGTTCGCTGGCTGATGTGATTTTAATATTTGCCATGAAGTTTTTTTTCTTTTGTTTTGTGTTCTGGTACCAAAGACCATTTTGCAAATTTCTGCTTTTTCATTGATATTCGCCCGTAACATTTTCTTCAACAAAGCCATGCATGTTAGATTATTTAGATATATTTTCAAATATTTCCATAAACACATAAAGAGAAAAAGCATCAAAATGCATTTAGGTTTTTCAGTCGTTTTGAATGTGCATCAGAGAATGGCGTAAATAATTTTGCATTCAGCAAATTCAAGTAAATGTTTATTTTTAATTTATGGCTAAATTCTATGGATCATAGCAACATAGAGACCTCTTTTCTAAAGTATTGTATTAAATTTTGCAAAAATTATGATAATGTATATAGCATAGAACGCAGCACAAAAAAACCTAAAAAGTATGCCACAATTTGTTGGTAAATGCAAAACGATAAATGTAGGTTTCACAATTTTTTTTTTTCCCAGAGAAATTGCAATTGTGATAGTCTAAATAAATTAACCAAAATTGCACGACTAATATTATTGAGAGAATTTTCAGGAATATAATTAAAACAAAATACACTTCGGAATATAATTTAGATAGCAACTTAACCCTAGAACTGCCGCGTATATCAGTTTCACTAATGTCAATTTTCGAGCTACAAAAAATTCTAATACTTTTGTATAAATAGACCTTTAAACGGTAAGAGTGGAGCTCTGTTATTTTCTGCCTGTTTCAAGTTTGAAAGTGTCAGTCACACAGTCATATTTCTATCGAAGTGGCACCTATTCTAGGCATTTTGAAAAATTTCTAAGCCTAACCCTTTTGTTATTTTTCGTATTTTTTGATATAGCTTGGATTATTTCGGGGAAAACTTGATCTTTGCCGTACGTTTGTTGTCCATTGAACTGTGAACTAAACACCTTTCCATAGAGGTAAAACAAGGTATACATGCAAAGAAGGCTGTGTGTGAAGTTAGCTTCGCGTTTGTCCACCGAAGTACTTTACATTCAAACATTTCCATGCAGACCTACATAATATATTTGAAAACGTGTAGACCAATTCGACTATTTTTCCACGCTCGGTTTAAAACAAGATACTAAATTACAAAAGGTTGCTGAAAATCGTTCCGAAAAGTAACGTTTGCATATTTTTCAGCTCTCTTGAATGGCATTTTCATATAGGTTTGTTTGCTATATACTAGCATGCTCTTCCGTTTCGATAGTGACTTGTTTTTTAAATAGTCTGTTTTACGATGGTTTAATGGCGTCAATAACATTTAAGAGACTTGATCGTGGAGAACGCTTCAGGTATACGCGTAAATAACGTTTCTAATTTGTACAAACTAGGCTCTCCAAGTCGACAATCGCTTGACGCTTCTGTAAATGTACATCTGTTAAACTACTTGACAGACACTTGTGAGGGACTTTACCGAACTCTATTAAAGCGTTTGGCAAATCATAAGTTATTGACAAATGTAAAAAACACAGAGCAGACTCATTTCTAAATCCAGTCTTCTTGATTCAAACCAGTTCTAGCGACTAAACCATTTTCATAAAAAAAAGCAAAATTGCATAAGCTTTGTTAGAAATATGTCATCGGTAGTTCGGGTGTTAAACAAATTGTATTAATTTAATCGTTTTATGCTTTTTCTTTTTAAACAAAAGCCTTGCTATTAAGGGAACTTGTTAATGGATTTCTTTTATTGACAAATTAATATATGAAAACTTTTACGGCTTTTCGTTCAGTCCCAACTGCAATTTTTAATTAACATAATTGTTTAAGAATCCCACTCAGATTCTCACTTAAGCTCAAGTATTTGCCAGCCATTACCTTGTCAAGCAAATTGTGGCGGTCTTTCTTTAAGTATAAATGCGTACGTGAAATGATCATCGCCAATAACAGCGCCAAGAACGTATCTGCCATGAAATGGACGCAAAATCATTAACGCAAATTTAACTCACAATTACTGCTTACTGTTACGTTATTGGTTGTTGAGACTTTACGGATTGATTCAATTTATTTTCTTATATAACAACCAAACCAATAACATCAATATAAGCATGAACGCAGGAGATAGCAAATGTTTGTGTAGTACGGAAATCAATTTATTCTGATTGGTGGTAGTATTCATTGAAGGAATACATTTGAAGTGCAATAATGATATTGTGAATTTTAAAACCGAACACGATAAGGTCACCGAAGCTAACCAAGTGCAGGTGGTTATCGTTGCGTTCACTGCGTTTTAATCGAAATGATATCAGAAAACAGGACGTAAGACGTCATTCCAGGACGTCCATAAAAACGCACTAGAAAATGAACTACAGAATGCAGATGATATATATATCTGTGTAGATATGGATACATTCTTACAATAGGAGAACATTAAAAAAGTTGCGATTGTACATGATTTATGTCTTAATTGACATATGAAAAAATGTAGTAGCTCTTTTTTATCCCCGGTGGACCGTATTCTGATCTGCGCCAAATTTCATGTCAATAATTTCAGTGATACAAATTGATTTAATTACAACACAAGGTAAAAATCAATATTCCGAAGTTTTCTACTGCATAGCTTACGACACGATGTCTAGTCTTTCGCGTAAGCTGATTATTAAGCGAGACTCTCACTCGCTAAAATCCAAACGGACACTTAACTTGTCAGCCCTGTGGCACTACTTCATAGTCTTTTGCCCAGTAGCGAATTCTGACTCGACGTCTTTCTGCGTTTGAGTACAAGTGCAACAAACGCTGCAATCGAATTTTACCTCTTTTAGCCATATACCGTATTAGTTAGAAAATTGTTATGGGGAGAACGCCCTCCAATACACAATCGCAGTCTTCTTTTATCTTCCTAGTATTCCGAATGAGTGAAAAAATCAAATTCAATTGATATTGAGTTCAATTGATACATATTTTGCAAAACTGTGCATTTACAGATTTATTCTTGGACCGCGAACGGTATCTGAGCTTGTGTCGAAGCCCATGTTTTCTTTTTTTTTTTAGGTCATAAAACACGTATATTTTAGGATATAAAACACAAGTATTCCTAGCAAACAGGACATATTTGGATTACAAATAAAAATGTTAGTAATTGTAAAAAACAAGAAATGCTTACCAATTTAAGGAATTAGGGCAAACTTTCATGAGTTTCGCTAATAAATTGTCTAATACTTTGTCTATCAAATGATTGTCGATGATCGAGTGAGCAACGACAAGTAACGGAGCTCAACGTACGCAGCAAAATACAAATGGTTACAGCACGGTGGCTGATGCAATAAAGTGCACAACCTGATTATATTATGCATGCATAGGCCATGGGGGGCATCTAAGATTCACCAAGAAACAACTATAGTTTTCTTTTATGTTCCAACTTTCATTTATTTAAAGAAGCTTTTTTAAAGCAAACGCGACCTTGGCACACAATTTCAATGTAACAGCGGTTCAAGTTTATTTGAATGCATTTAGTTTTATTTTCCATTTTTTCGCTTTTTTGATATATTATCGTTCGTTAAAGCTTAAAGCGGTCAGTTCCTTCTTCAAACCTTTTAACATTACACTACTCCCTGAATCATTGTTAAGAGCTCATGCTACTTCACATGCCGCATGCCAGCGCAATTAAAGCCGCATGAAATCGACTTAATAACTTTTTAATGAATAAAAAGCAAAGCATGCATTTTAACGAGATTTTAATTTTTCATATATATATATATATATATATATACATGTATGTGTATATCCCATAAGAGCGCGCTTTAAAAGCAGCAGTAATGCAACGATGACATTCTGCACATGAATCCATACAAATATAAGTTCAGTTTATAATTGATGCCATAAAATCGTATAATTATTGTGCTAATGATTTCAAAAGCAATGTTAATTTTAAAATATTTTCATGAAACAACATAACTGAGGAGAAAGGGAGGAGGAGTTTTTCTACATCCACCACCACATACATAAAAACTAGATGACACTTATAAAATCTAGGAAATAATTAATTGACTGCCTAAATAAATCTTTTAAAATATATTATTATTAAACTACTTTGTAGGCATAGTAACAAAAAACTGCCGACGTTAATTCAGCTTAACGCTGTTGACCTTAATCTGGTACTCATGCATGATTATTTTAACTAATCCTCACGCCATTGCAATTCAAAAAAGTACTCTGGGCTGATTGTCCATTCTTACGTATTTGGAATTTTTATCCTATAGTAAAAACTATTGTTATTATTACTTAGTCCTAATTATTGTAATAAGGTCCTATGAAACATTATATTAAATGATGCATACGTTTAATCTGAACTCAGCTAGCATCAGCATAAAGTTATACTGATTCGACTATTTTATACATAAAATTATTCATGTAGTCCAGAAGATAATTTTTTCGCTGACTACTAAACTAATCTAAGACGCTGTAAGAAGGCGCTTATATAGAGCGAACAACTAAAATTTTTCTTTTAGTTTGGCCCCAACAGAAAGAATATTCTTCACAATTAGGACATAAATACAAACCGCTGCGAATTTTGTAGGGTTTGTGCAACGATGTACACACGACAGACACGTTCCCAAAATAATCGTAAAAGAAATGCGTGTAAAAACAGATATTGACTAAATGGAATAGTAGTAGGTTGGTCCCAGACCTCACAAAACACCTGGAAAAAATTTGTTTAGCTTCACTTAAGAAGTTATTTCGTTATTTCGAACAAAAAAGAAATTATGTCCGGAATTCATTAGTAGAAAAAAAGTAAAAATAATATAAATATAACAACATTTTGGGAATTATGACTTGCTGACAATGCAGGCATTCGTGTGGATAAGTTTACAATATCACTGAAAAAAAAAAAATTCAACGGAAAAATTCATTAAAAAAATTCATTAACAAATTCATAGCATATTGAAAATCATGATAAAACCAAACAATTCGCGTAAAATGAGAATTTTTTCTTTTTAAGTCGTGCTTAATCATATTTCGCTTATAAAAATTCGTGTAAACAGTAAATTCAATGCACTTGTGTTTGAAGAGTTCTGTTTCAATCAGTATGACAATGGTTCTGCGCTTATTAGTTGGTAAGAAGTCACATTAGCAAATTTGCCACCTAGTAGTGAAGTGAATCACGACCTAAATCGCTACCTAAATTCTTACCTTCAAGTATAATTACGACAAAGTTTAGTACCGATCTCAGCTATCTTGCTTTGATAATAGAATGTAAAAGTTTGGTAGCGATACTGTAGTGCCTATTAACTTTTACTCTGCCTAACTTTTTTTGTAGCTTACAACGTAGTAACAAGCAAAACGAAAAGTGGATAAGGAGGATATTAGGCGTTAAGAACGAAGACTTGTATCAAATAGAAGACACACCCTAAACGGCATAACATCGTGATTATGCGTAGACTAAAGAATGATGGCATGTCAAACTAGTCATTGTGAATTAAAGAAACTCATTTAAAAATTGAAAAGTTATTTAAAAAGTATAATGTGCATTAAAAAGACGTATGTGGTCGAAGTAAGAACTCCTTCTCAAGAAGTATTGATTTAAAAAGAATTCAGATCTGCTATTTAGGAATAGTGTCAGCTGCTCAGCACATTTTTTATTCTAAGTATATACAATTTCTGAGAGAGTAAACATAAAACAATAAACGGCATTTTACCACTAAGCACTAAACCAATTAGGATCTTCAGGCGTTTACAAAGGGAAGACTAAGTTGAATTAAGTGTTTGTTCCGATTAACGATATAGGTAGCAAAGTTCTCTTAATACTTAATTATATTCACATATAATTTTAAAACATTTCGACGCGCTGACAACTGATATCTAAAAAAAACAAATAAAAAAAAAAATATGAGACAACTCTATCATATGATGCAGTTGTTCTGTTCTCAACTAGCCAGCAAAAACTTTGCAGACAAACTTTGAAATGGTTATGCAGACAAATTTGCATAGCATGCATTCAAATGGATTTTTCGGGCTTTTTTTTTTTTTTTTTTTTTTTTCATATTTGACAACACATTTGAGTACAAAAAACAAGTATTTCAGTAACAAAAACACACAATACAAATTGCAGCAATTAACTTGAAAACAAAACGAGAAGCAGCTATACGGCTGAAGTAAAAGAAAAAATTGCAACACCTGAACATATGCTACAATTTTGTTTTTCCAACATACACCACAAAGTGTACTGCCATCGCTGAGCGCATACGAGAATGCTCCTGTGCATAAAAACGTTACGAGATTTCTCGAGCAAAAAAATCGAAAAAAAAAAACTGTAAAACAAAACAATGGTAAATAATTTTTCCGGCATGAAATCCATGTTGAATAAATAAATGAATGAAATACATTAAAGTAATTTCAGGAAGCGCATTATTACAATTTAATTACTATAGATAGAAAAAGCGGCGGTAGCAGCACTAAGAAAAAACTAAAATCATGTATAACAAAAACCAAAATCAAATTCGAATATGCATATGTATGAGTGAAACCCTATCATCATGCTATCATATTTTTATTGCAATAATGCGAGTTTGGGTTTTTTATGACACGCTGCAATGCTTCAGTAGCTGCCAAGACAAATAGCTTATAGATGACGGTGGCTTTTCACGTGTAGAGCTGCCGACATATGTGGGTGTTAAAATTCTGGAAAAAAGCCAAACAGCCTGACTATACAGGAGGCATTACATTGTGAGAATTTAAATGAGACCCATTCCAATAAGATGGGCATTATATGTTAATATGAAAAAGCCACGCGAAAGCAACATCACTAGTTGTCAACAAGAGTACTTTCGCTTCCAAATTTCTTTACCAAAACAAAAAATAAATAAATAAATAAATAAATAAACATAATAAAAGTAAAGTAAGAAACTTGGAAATCAAAACAAACACCAGGAAAAGAAAAACTTCAAACACTGATTGCTACTCTTACCCGCCTAAACGGGCTATTCTTACAGTTTGGTATTCTCTTACATAGCTCCTATTCCCTTGTATGTATACTAAGGTCCTGTAGGCGAATGCATTAACATATATGATGAGTGTTTTGTGGTACATTATGGTTCGTGTTGTTGCGGCAAAGTTTACTTGGTTTCTTTTTTCATTTTAGCTACATTTGATTATACAATACCCCGCATGCATGGATTGCACGTAAATTTGTATGCAAGACTGTTGTTTGCTTTGCATTCTAAAATTTTTTTTTCGCTTTTCGTACATATTGTACTGGGTGTTGGTATGTTTTTAGTATCTTTAAAAGTTAAAAATTGTATATTTTTTGAAAGTTCGTAGAACTTTAATTTTAAAATTTTCATAAAACGTCCACAGAGCAAATATTGAAGAAAAAAAAAATTATATATATATATATATATATGTACATATATAAAAATATGGAAAACTTCGTAACAAAGGCTTTATGCACACAAGTTATGCGACACTTTCCATGTTTTTCGTTTTTTCCATCAGTTTTTCCTTGAAAGTCGCAATCTCGCATTGGGCGTGTGTGAGTGTGGTTTTGTAAAAGACTTATTGTCACTCATGCTATGCCTTTAGAACATGGAGTTTGACTGCAGTGTCACAGTGTCTATGCTGAGGGCTTATAAAAATCATGTCGCTTTGGTTATCGTTCCATAGTATTTTGCATATACCCAGAAAACAACGCATACACAAATACACACATATGTATGTTTACCAATACATCTACGCATCTATATGTTCGCTGTAACTCAATACTGTCACTGTTAACTTTATATTGCGTATGTTTGTTGCCAAAACCAAAGTAACACTTTGACCAAATAAGAAAAAAGTTCGCAAAGCATTATAAAAAAAAACGTATATGTGACGCTCCTTTTTTATGAAGAGGTATCGCCGAGTTTCTATAAATGTCCGGAAACACACATATGCCAGCTGACTGCATATCGATAGTTGGTTGGCGTCAAAATGGCTTCGCTGGGTACAAGAACACTACACCACGGGTGAGAAATAAAAAAAATTTTGTCACATACAATATCATAATTCTTCGCAATTTCGTTGTTGGCATCTCTCGATGTAAAAGAAATAGCTTTATTATTTGTACTCGACCGTATACACACAACTTTCAATACGATTTTAACAAAACCGAATTTATGGCCCACTTTTCGGTGATGACACATAAAACTCACACAAACTCAAGGCATATGAAAAAAAAAAGAATTTTTTTACTTATTTCATTTTTAAAAGTGTACATAAAACTATAACAGAACGGCAGAAAAGTAAGAGAACAAAAGCTATTATATCACTCTATTAAAATAAAGATTTTAAATATTCATTGATTATACACAGACGCACAGACAAGCACGTTCAAAGATGCCATGGAACAAACGGAAAACTTTTATTGCAATCACGATTTTCTCCTTTATTCAGACTCCCTAGAGTCACAGACACCGAAGCTAGAAGCGATTCATGTACGAGGCTTAACAATTGCATTCATTTGAGAAGTAATAAGACATACAATGTTTATAACGAGATCTCGCTCATGACCTGGAATGGACTTCAATCTAGTTTGCCTTGGCCTCTAGTTTGCATTCTTATGAAAAGCGGTTCATTTTCAAATTTCAGCCGTGAGCGTAAGCCCTTCGGCGCTCAACAACGGTCAATTCTTAAGAACGAAACGTCGTTTCCGGTCATCACCAGTACTCTTAAGCACGTCAGCAATAATCTTCACTATTTACACTTTTCTGGTTTAAAGCCCATTAAAATTTCAATTTATTCCTTTGTCAAAATGTAGCCAATACTTCATAGTTCACCCACATGAAAATATCTGAATCTATGTACTATGAACTCTCCATGAATTCGTTGTAAGTCGTAACTAATCAAAAGTATAGAAGAAAATAAAACAGATATCATACCGTAACATCTTATAGTGATCTTAAGAACAATAGCTGAAAAGGTACTGCTAGATTTTATAGTTCTTTAAAAAACTAGGAAGGCTCTTGACAAAAATTTCGGTTTCCAGTAAAAATATGATCTTGGCTTTCCAAGAGCTTTGAGGCAAATTCCGTGAGTGTTCACTTTTGTGTTTCCCCTATTTTTTATTTACTACAAGGGCTGCGCTTGATTTGTTAAGTCTTTTGTAGGCCAACAAAACAGGCATACGTTAATCCATATCGTGATCAGCGTGATAGATGAATCCATTCCCGCACGCTTTCGGTCGGTACGCTAAGCGTCTAAGCGTTTAAATAACGTTTATAACCTTAAAACCTTGGCTAGAGAGACGAGTTTTGTTTCGAATATATTCGTCTCATTTTTGCCAGATTTTGTTCAATCAATAATATAAACCAGGAAATTTGCACAATTTTATATTTCTTCGTGAATTCTACCTTGAAAGAGGCTCTCCTGTTAAGTAGGATGTTAGAACTTCTCCAAATAACATATTCATGCCATGTCTGAAAGTCAATTAAATCGGATCAAGCAATAGACAACAATAAAACTCAAAATGTACGTTTGTTTTTAGTTTGCGCAATTTATGGCTTAGTGCTGCTGAAGCGTAAAATAATTAAAGTTTTAAATGCATACGACGGGGCCAATGTATTTTCGTTTCAATTTACAATCAAATATCATATATAAACTCATGACGTATGCCCAGAAATTCAATCTAAAGCGAATATGACTTTTTAATTACCATAAATGTGTTCTTTCAAAATTTCACTTTCAATCTAGTCCAGCTTTTCAAGATATTTAAAATCGTACGCGATATTAATAGGAACGTTAAGTTATAAACAAAACAAGAGGAACAGGAATATTTATTCAATGATATTAAGAAGACTTACAAGTTACTTCGATTTAGTTACCGGACCTCGTAAATCCTCATGCATAATGAGAATATGTATATATAAAATTGAATCATGAATTTATTATCGCACACACACAACTTATTCTTCATCCGCTATTTAATACATATATAATGCACTTACTTTTAGAACTTAACTGAATCTATTATATATTTTCTTTGACCTTAATTTCTTTTATTTCATTTTACATATTTTCTTTTATTTCATTTACTATGTATTTTAGTTTTTAACAGAATCATAAGCTTAAACCGCTTAATTGAATATCGCTTCAAAATGTTACTCAGGCTGAGAGCTTAACCGCCTTACTGTGTTTTGCTGCTGGTTAAAATCTCGTGGTTTGCGGTCGTTTGCTTAACCTTAGCCTTGTGTTGCCGAGATTACGTTTTTCGATACAAAATACATAATAATCGCGAACATTTTATGCCTTTTTTACAACAGTGAAAACATTACAGAACGAGGTGTTCAGCGACAGCGACAACGACAGATACAGCAGTCATTTTTTTTTGTTTTACCAGCGGCCGCTGATCTTTGCCATAAACACGAAATAAAAAGAAAAAAAAAACGAAAAAGTTCATAACTTAAAATCTACCATAAAACCAGCATTTAATGTTTGCCAATCATAGTATTTACAGGAACATAAACACAATCAAAAAAACAACAACAGACGAACTAAAGAGTACACATAATACGTACATAAAGCAAGCGAATTGTGTACAAACAGGAAAGGGTGCGGTAAGATAAACATTTGAGATGCCTTTCCAAATTAAAAAACGTAAACGGGAAAGTGTAGAAAAAGAAAAAATTAAAACTGTTTTTCCTACATACATACCTTTACACATATAAATACACGCAGGCAGCAGTCAACACTGTGAAATCGGGAATGTAGTAAAAATAAAAAGTAAAGTCTGTAAATTTCCTTGTAAAACGAATCTTTTGCCACAAAATCAGTTAAATTTATATATATATATGTATATTTACATATGATATATATATATATGCACACAATTACAGTCAAGATAGACGCAAGGAACCCTCCTTGCACACGTACCAAGTATGAACGTTAAATAGAGCATGTAGAAGCTAAGAGCAACATTACCTACTTTTAAATTTCGACTGAAGAGCGGAAAGCAGCTGCTAAGAACAATACTTACTAGGAATTTTGTAGAGAACCAAAAATCACATCTCTTGCAGAGATATTTTTGAAAGTGAGGAAAGGTACGTAAAGAACTGAACATAACTTGAAAGAAAGAAAATATACAATGCCTTTTTAAGAGTCGCAATATATGAATATTAAGGGAGCTCAGAGCATTTGTTTGCACACGTGGCAATTCACTATTTGGAACATATGGAACTTAGAACAAGCGACACATTCAACTAAGCCATTTAAAGAGATTTAAAAGAAAAATTGAGAGATACAATTTTCAAGAGACTAAGAAAACCAGCGCACTCTTGTTCATGTGGAATGTAAAACTTATAGAGGAACAGTAGAAAGTATTAAAATAGAGGAATTTGAAGAGATAGGACTAGTTTTTGGCTTGAATGTTGCCGGAAAGCAGATACTTAAGCATAGAAAAGATTCTTTTTTTTTTCCTATATAGACCAAGTGGAATCTAAGAGCAGCATTGCCTACATTTAGGCTTGAAGTAAAAAGTTAAAAAGACTCTTTATTTAAGTAACATATGTTAAGAAAATAATTAGTATACTTTAAAGTAGGATATGTCTGAATACTGGATACTTCACCTGAATTAAAAACTAAATTCTCAATTATTCGTTGAGCTTCAATTAAAAGCCAGCAACTCTCAGGGACATCATAAAGATTGCATTGAGGAAATTTCTTGCAGTAAATCATTAAAAGTAAACTAAACCTCGTTAGCGCCAATTTTAAAGTTTCGAAAATAATGCTGCTCTCTTTGAAATACTCGTTTGTGTGAAAATTTTAAAATTAAGTTATGTGAATATTTTGGCCGCCGTTATAGTTTAAAATTCTCCGTTGGTTGCGAGCAGCGTAAATCTACTAAATATTTGTTACAATGCGAAATACAATAATCACAAGAGACGTGAGAAACAGCTGATACAATTACAAAATGGGAAGCGCTTTCTCAGAGCGTGGACAGGGAGAGACATGCGCGAACCATGTTTCTATGTTCTTATTTAGTGAGTAGAAAATAATTAAGGACCTGATATCAAGCATTTTCTCGTAAATCTCAGTGCATAACTCAGCTCAGTTGGAACATAATTATTTGTGTTGTATTTCGCTTGAAAAGAAATGTGTACTTGAAAATAATGACCGACTCAGTCGCTGGGATACTCTCGTTTAGCACGCTTGCCTACAAATACTATGTAACGGCGGTTATTTAGTGTTAAAAGCGTTTATATATTAAAATTAGAAATAATTATATACAAGAAGGGCAAAATTTTGTTAAAAAAGGAATAAATTTTGTAACAATAAAAACATAACAACTTGTTACACTATTCACTCTTCAATTCTATAAAAAAAATGTTGTTACCTCGCTCATCAGTCGGGGAGCCAAAACGTTAAAGCGCTGCCCCATTACATATCGATGTATACAAACGACGTGAATAAGTATGTGCGTGTGTTGTATGAGTGTACGTGTATGTGTACGTGTACGTGTTGTTAGTTAGTGTAGTGTTCGTTACAAAATTTGATTTTCTCGTTACCACTGTAGCGTTCACATTGTGTATTATGAGAAATCGCCAGCAGTCGTTAGTTAGTTGGTCGCTGCATAAATTAAAATATTCAAGTAATATTTTACAAATTGTGGCCTACATACACATATATTTGAATGCATATAAGTACTCCAATTAGAGTGCATTACCATTTGATGTATAAAATTGCAACAACAACGACAACATTTGCAAAAATTTCGTTGACGCATAACAAAACTACACATATATAAAAAACTCAAACAAAACAAATTTCTCTAGACACGTATTCGTTCGTACTCAAGTTGTATTTATTAAATTCGGTTGTGCGGGGAGCTCATTGATTTAATATCAAGTGCCTATACTGAGGCGACAAATTTTATTGATTTTTGCGATAATCATCAAAATCATATAAAAACATATTTTCAATTAAAGTTTTATTGCGAGTTTAACTAATTTTGCAAAGAATTGAATATTTTTATAATAATCGAAAAGATGAAATAATCGAAAAAGTATGGCATAAAACCACCTGTTCAAAAAAATCCTAATTAAACTTAACGATACATTCCGCAAACATAACTCAGCACGGACACGATTACAAGGATTAACTTTAAAGTATTCACATATAATTACATAATTAAAAAAGAGTCGAACTTTTTTTGTAAAAAGTTAAGCTTTTTTATATATTAGGCTACGTATTTGTATAACACTTCAGTCTAAATTTTAATTGTTTGCAATTTCTCTTCGGTTTTTTGTTTCCTACCGATGAGCAAAGATGTCTTCATTTTCTTTTTAAATCTATTTTTGAGTATTTCGTTTTTCATCAACTTCGTTTAGCTTATATTATTTTTGTTTTAATTTTTTTTTTATTTTTAAAAGTCATTTTTCTTGCCTGGAAGATTTGCTGAAAATTTGCTGAAATTAATAGCTTTCCGCATTCTTTTATTTAATAGAACCTCAATTGAGAATCGTAGCGTTTCTAAGTGTCTCTGCTTCTTCCGGCAATGCATATTAAATGGCGTCCTAAGCTTTCAATACGATTGAAGCTATTTTATCGATTTCTCTTCTTAATTACAAACATATTACCTGAGAAAACCTAAAGCACATAAGAAATTTCTTCTAATGAAACATTCCAAAGATCCGGGTGTCTTATGTCTCTTCGGTTCTTCGTTTTCAAGAAGAGGTTATTTCTGATTGAAGTGACTTCTCTATAATTATGGAAGAAGGTGCCGAATATCTTGGTTCTAATCAATCTGTCTTAACTTCCTAACCTATTTTAGCTACATAATTTTAATATTGTACTGTTCCATGCCGCTGTCTACAATTCTATTTCGGCTATTCTTGACACTTACGTTCGAGATTACGGCAGGTCTTCCACAATTTAAAATTCTGTTAAGAAGAATGATTCGAATAACCTTAGTAAAGTTAAAAAGAGATACGAAGTGCGTTATATATTAACATAATACGCATGAAATTTGCCTTGAAAGATGCTTTATAATTGATTTCTCTACACCGTATCCGTATGTCCGAGACGCCACCCTTCTGTATGTTGTGTTAGATAGGCGCTGCATGCAAAACCTTTTTTTTCCACTCTTATACATCCTATTGTATAATATATCACTAAATCCCTTCGCTCTCTTTACGTAAGAAAACATTTCTCATATGAGTAGGCCGGTGATCTAATATTCGTAGAAATCTTTACAGAACAAAAATTAACTATTTTTCTAACTTCAATAAAATTGTATTGTCTTTATATATATTCTTGCAATAAAGGTTTGGAATAAATAAGAACATTTACGAAAACCGATATTATTTTTATATATCTAAAGTTTATCCACAATTTAACTAACCGTTAACAATGTCCGAGAAACTAATAACAAGAGTTAGAAGAAAACCAGCAAAATGAACGTAACTATAACATCAACTGGGCAAAAAAAAATGATTTTCTCTAATTTAACGCAAAGTTGAACATGTGACGCCAACAATGGGTTGAATACCCCTTCAAATTAAGCGGAAAGAAACCTAATAAAAAATTCAAAGGATATATATGTGTCTGGTAATATATACTAGTAAATCAAAGCATTTCTAAGTTGAAGAACGAGAGAAAATCCACCTGCGAAAACAAACAATCAAATAACAATTGATTAGGGTAGAAAACAGTAGCATTACAAGGTAAATCAAATCGAATAAATATAAATACGTTGTATATATATAAAATATGAGAAACGCAATTCGCATTTTGTGCTTTTCATAAATCTGGTTGCAATTAGTGGAAATGTGCGTCACACGTTTCCTAAGCAGCATGAAAAACGCATGATGTACGAAATTCGAACTTGACGTTTATATATTTTCATTTTTGTAGTCTAAAGTAAAAATATAAGACATTTCGCTGCCAAACATATTGGCAATAGTTTAAAAAACGAAGCAAACTAACTTATATTAAATCCGAATTTTTTAAATTGAGTTAATTTTTTTTACATTAATATATATATTTAATTTACAGAAAAGATAAGAAGTATTATTATTATTTTAAATTTAGCCAGAGAATAAATTCTAAGACTGAAGTCTTAAAGCACTAGCACCTGAGGCCTTCGGCTTTGTTAAAAACTCGATCGCACTTGAGATAATAAGTAAAGATTATAACTAATAAAAACTGGAAAATAATGAAACGGATTTGCAATTCATACACTACGTACACACATACACTACTCCGCAGTGTTCAACCAATGCATTTCCTACTTAAAATGTTTTCCCGGAACTCAATGAAAAATGCACTCGGCTATTTTTGGTAGGCTTGTCAGCTTGACAAAGAATATTAACCAAAATAAAAAAAAGTGTAGAAATGAGATCAAGAAGACACACTGTAGTGAGTCACGTCTCACACTTAAGTACTCTACACCATCTTGCAATTATTCGTAGAACAACTGTTCCAAATAAGGCGTTACATAGAAGGTAGTGAAGAAGGTGTCCAATCCGAACCGTTCTCAATAACGCTCGTTCTTGCACCAAAGCACGTCAGTAAACCAAATTTCATCAAATATCTCAAGAATCGGATTTGTAGAGTGCAACTAAGGACAGACGGACGGGCAGGAAAAGTTAAATCGATTCATAAAATGACTCTTAATCACGATGGGTCCATCTCAAGTCCTTCTGTACTTTGTATAGATCCGCACAAATTTAGCACACCCATGTACCACAAAATAGTGCAGGGTATAATAATTTGCTGGTTTGGAGACCAGCAAGAGCTTTCAATGTATCAGATTTGGCGAACGTATTGATTACAGCATTGTTTAGGATAACTAATAACATTTTTTTTTTCGCTAACCTACTTATACTCTCATATATATTCCACATTCAGTTGGTCAAATACATTTTATTAGGTAATATTGTGTAGATATTATATAATTGCTTTAAAAATAATTACTAACAGCTCTTTGCATCTGGGACTTCATTTGCTTTAGAGATCAATAAACGAATTTTACATATGTGCTACTTTTTGTCATAATACTTAACTCAAATCTATTTTATTCTCCCGAAATAGTCGTAAACGTAATTTAAAAAGTCTTACTCTAAATCACAATTAAGCAGTTACTTAATCGACTTCGCCAACATCGTACACAGATGCAAAATTTTCTTTAATGTGTAAAACTCTCCTACATTTAAGACAGTTACGCTGTTGCAAATAAAAGAGATTGTTTAATATCCCTGCTCGTAACTTTAATGCGTAAAACGAGCCAATTGCATTTATTGGGCGCCCTTTGTATCGACCAGAGAAGTAGTGTTGTGCTTAGGTTCCTGTCAACGCTGGAAATTTACAATACACGGAGAAAAAGTATGTGGATATCCAAAGAGAACAGTGGCTATGCCAATTACCTAAAAGGCATATATTCCGAATCGCAGAGATTACTACTCTCGTGGTGACTAAGTCGATGCTGTATCTTTCAGTGTGGCGCAAGTTGTATCGCAAGATAACTGCTAAGGAAATTATTTGCTTTATAATCATCCACCATGAAATGTGCCGGCCTTACATAGTTTTAATGCAACTTTATTAAACTAGAGAAATAGTAGTGTGGTTGAGAAAACGGTTTTTCAGTGTCCATACATTCCTTCGGGCAGTGAAAATGTAGAGAGAGAACTCGGATGACAATCCAGGTAGTATGGACTAACCGTAAGCAAGGAGGTAGCCGAGTGCAAGGAGGTTCTCGTTGTAGTTCGTGTGTCAGGTGCCCACTTAAAGACAGACCCGCGTAAAATAGTGACTCAGGTTTTCATTGCTTGCAGAATGTCGGCGTGGAAGTGCGATCGAGTTCTGGTAAATGAGAGCTGCCCTTTCACAAGTTTCTCTGTGGCTGCGATTTCCCAAATATTACAGAGGCATTAAATAGTGAGGTGCTGTTGGTTACCTAGTGGAGTAGGAAGGAGACGGCCCATAAGCATTTTCTGATTCTGAGGCCCACACAAAAACAGAACCCTCGAATTAGAGGAGAGCAGACGCCGGTAATCGCTTGATATGTAGCCTGCGGAGATATATTCTCCCGGTCAATACCAATCTATGATAATGATCTATGATCCAAGAAGACTCAAACACCAATTTAGCTATCCACGTATGCCGTGTATTTTATTGGAAGGACACGCAATTACTCTAAATTATAGCTTATGGCAAGGAGTTCGTTTTATAGTCCCAGGTTCTTTCTATTGGTTTCACTTTTTTAATGTCACCGAATCCGAATTTTTTTATTCTTGCCGCTATTAATTTGTTTGAGACTAATAATGAGATATCGCTTATTTAATAAGATATTTCGAAAAGTTGGTCCTATAAACCAATATAGTTGCGTTGTAGTAGCATTGAACTACATGGTTTTCGTTATTTTTACTGGATGTTATGCATGCCCAAGAGCTATTGTTTGCTACAGCTTTCTGCTACACTTCGTTTTTATACCGACCACTGAAGGATGACGATATAAAATTAGATTTTGAACCGCAAGTATTGCGCATCATAGACCCCTAAAGGACGGATTTTTAATCAGCATAAAATTTTGGATCGATTTCACCACGCTCGCCTGTTTCTCCCTCCATCCGGCCACTAGTAATGTTTTGTTAAGACGCTCATGATCGCAAAAGCTACCATAGAAATTTGAAGCTCAGATGGTCATAGAACATGTTTAAAAATTACGACTATGCACTTGCAATGATACCTACACCAGGCTAAAAACTGCAACTGTGGAAAAGAGCACATCCAAGTCAAAACTAACGCGGCAAAAGAAAATTCAAAGCTTCAGGTTATAGGAGCTACGCTTACGCATAACAAAATAGCAAGACTTGATGCTTGGGCCTTCTAAACTGTGAAACAAAAAATTAGATTTCCTTCAAAATTTTAATATCTTTAGAAATTCTAATAGCAGGCCAACGTAACTAACCCAACCAAATATGTCCCCTTTATCCAAACCTTTAATTACATCTTTGCACAAGTAAAAGCACTTTAGTAAGCCACAGCCGTTATTAAATACACTATATCACCCTACTATTATTCATAAAACAAATTTTCAAAATAAGGCGTTGTATGGAAAGTGGCCGGAAATGTAATCCGATCCGAAGCGTTTTCAAGAGCATTCCTCCTGGCGCCAAAATACATCAGCGTACCAAATTTCATCAAAATGTCTCAAAATGTCTGTGGATGGAACGCAAGATATGAAGACGAAACAAACTTAGAAACATAATGTAATAAACAGTGGATCTATCTCAAGTTCTTCTGAGAAGTGCATACGAATTTAACATAACCTTGTATCACAAGTGGTGCAGTGTATAACAAGAGAGGAAAAAATATAAAAATATATATTTATAAATATATACTAAGTTACTTTAAAAAAAATAAAAAAGTATAATTTTAGGCAAACCATTTGTTTCGAAAGAAATCTTGTAGAATGAAAATTACTACTAACACTGTAACCACAAGACAAAACTAGAATAAGTTCGTCATTCGCCAAGGTTTATGATATCTTGCAAAGACCACTTTAAGAGAAATGTGGTTAAAGTGCGTAAGATTTATTAGCTAAGCATTCTTAAAGTTTCATTGGGAGATGTGATGAGCTGTATTATTGTAGGATAGAGTCTTAATACCATAAATCGTAAATAAATGTTTGTGTATACCAGAAAATATCAAGTAAGAAAACTAAATTCGGTCGAGACCGAATCTTTCATATCCATCAACGTTATCCTAAATGAGACTAAAAAAGTAAAAGAACAAAATTTTCATGCTCTACAATATGGAGTGGACGCAGCTAATTTTCTCTATTTTCAAACTAAAAGCTTTTGTCATATAGGATGCGGGCTTTGCAGGCGTGTCCTCTGAAGAGTTTAGCTCATTTCCAAATTCTTTTGCAAATTTTTAGGCGACATTTTCATTTTCGATAACGGGAGAATGTTTAGCATAAATACTACAAAGTTGCGCAAACAGACACGTGGACAGACGAATAGGCGGACATATATTTATGTGCAATCCATATTTGAAACTAACCAAGAATTAGTATACTTTATGGGGGTTTCCCAGCTTTTTTTTGCGTGCTACTGAGAATGTAATTAAATTTTGATACACATTTGATGGGCGTGACCAATTTTTTCTATTTGTGTTGCTGTGGGCACGTCTTTCGACCGATTTCGTCCATTTTCAATACCAATCTGTGTCGAAAAAATTGAAAATTGCTTGCGCCAAATTTGAAGTCGATAGCTTGCTTCATTTTAGCGGCCAAGAGAATTTTTTCAACAGACATTACACAGACGGACAGTCGGACAGGCGAACATTCTTAAATCGATTTAGAATATGATGTTGGTTAAGAGTGTATGTACTTTGTGGGATCTCTGATGCTCCCTTCTGGGCGTTGCAAATGTTTTGACAAAATGAATAAACCCATTATCCTTCGTTGATGGGAATAAAAAGGATATTAGAGTCATAAAGAGGCAATGAACCAATGTTTCTAGCGATGATATATATATAGGTTAATATATGAGAAAATTATGAGATAAAACTATTTCTATGAATATAAAAACACTCAACTTTTCTATACAAGACGAGCAACATAATCGATGCATAAACCATTTCAGTAAGGAGAAACATTTCTATTAATTGCTAAAATGCACACCGCTTTTTTATGCAATAATTTATCAAAAGCATTTATCAGGAGTTCAAACTGCATTTTTCTTGATAACAATTTTTGTATTATCATGTATAAAATAAAAATACAATGAAAGGAAATTGAAAGGATAAGGGGATGAGCTTTAAATTATGTAGCAAATATTTTTCGTTTACCGCATAGTTCATTCAAATATGTGGCATTTGAATAAGAGAAAAATGAGGCAAATTACTAAAAAGTTTACATCAAAGTTTTTTTTGTCTTTTTTCTCAACTTTAAAGCATTAAACTTTATTTGTGCATTTCTATTTTTGTTCATTATTACGTTTTTTAGAAATTGAATATGCTTGCAAATCTAATCAGTATAAGAAAAGTGTTTTGAAAATTCTTTTGATGCAGCTAACACGTTGTTAACGAATTTAAAAAAAAAAAGAATGTTACAAAAAAAAATTGAAAAGAAGGAAACTTTGTGTTTGCTTGTAATTAAAGTCTTCTACTGACGAAGAAGAAATTTGTTTTAGAAAAGAAAGCGTACACGCGCAAGTTTGTAAACTTTTCGATAGTTTTCGATAATTTCTGCAGTCAAACATTATAATTTTTTATATTTACCATCGAAAACCGAATGGGGTGAGGGGGGGGCTGGCTGGCTGGCTGGCTGGCAATCACGACTTTCATCATAAATAAAATGAATAAAGCAAGAAATTCACGAATGCGGAATAAAATTCATTTAGATACCGGCCCTAACTAACAAAGAGTTCAAACGAACTTAATGGTGCTATTCGATCGTTGACATAAAAACCAAATCTTTAAAAAGTAACGATAAAATGATATTTTTAATACAGTCCATCCCTAATTCTCCTCACCAATGCTGGCAGATTAATTAATTTTCTGATTCTTACCTAATAACTTAATCCTATTACTATTGAATATATATGTAGAGAAAACTCCAAATTCGTTGAGTCTCGGCGAATACAATGTTCTCACTTATTTTCAATTAAGGAACTTTGAAACTTCATCCACACTAAAAGCTTTCAAATCAGTAATTATGTCAACAAAAAAAGAAAAAAATTAAACAAATCCTGTTAGTTAGGTAATATAATAACGACGGAAACGTTTTGTTTTTGTTTTCATAATAAATATATAGAATATTTATAATATAAGATTTTATTTTAAGGAAATTTAGCAAATTTTTCGCCTCAACTGGTTTAACTAGAATTGTTAAGATCCTTCATAAGTTTTTTATGTCGCACAAGATAGAACAAAGATCTCTTTAGTGTTACACTATATATCTATATTTTGACACGATTTCCTAGCCCTTTACAATCATTCTTCATATACGTATATATATATATTTTTTTAAATTTATAAACCACGACAAATCTCTCGACAATCTAAAGACCTAAATTAATTACCATATGAAGATTAACGTGACAATAATTTAATTCATTTATACTCATTTGTATTCCATTAAAAAGTACTTTGTCATCCATCGGTTTATAGGAGATCAATTGGTGTCTGATTTAATTTACCATAACCTATTAATACGTTAATTCAATCACTATGGTTTACTATAAAAGCGAGCACAAAATCTGGGAAGCTGAAGATCCGTTGCTCGGTTAAAAATGTAATTTTAGAAACTTATTGCCAAAGTACTACCGTATTACTTAAGGGACCACATAGTTAAATACTGGCTACAGGTTAGAAATATTTCTGAAAAGAGATCGAATTGTTCTTATATATGGAATTAAAGGAATTTGCTGGGGAACCTTTAAGAATTGCTATAACAGGAAGGCGGCCGACAATTGCTTCGAAGATTGTTAGGGTGATTTTTGTTTTAAAAAATGCAGGATCCGATATGGCAACTACTGTTGGCGTCAATGTAAGCCGGTGTAAGTTGTATAGAACTTTGTTATGCAAGATGTTAGCCCAGCAATTTGGTTGAATGCAGCAAAAAAATGCTGCCTGAAGTTAAAGTCGCCTTTTATATGTAATTCCTTCTGAAGGAGCTAAGTTTTAATACACCAACAATAAAAATTCTGTTTTACTTTTTATAACATTCGAAGCTATTTATCAAGCTACAATATTCTATATTTGGAACGATGTAGTGAATACAATAAAAAACTTATGCGAGTATATGACAAGAATGAATATTAAAATCTGTATATATATATCCCATCCCATTTATTATGTATGTCTTAAAACTTACTCGTATCATTTTTGGGTAGCAGAGCCTGAACTTGTTAAACATCTTATACATAGGACTCTACCACTTCTTAATATCATTGTAAATTCTTCACTTGGCGTGGCAAGTGTTTCGGATTAGTCTGCAGGATTAAAATTTTTTAATTGCTAGCAGTTTTTATATTAAAAAGTCAATGTTGGCGGATTCAAATCTCTAGTACGGTAGAGTATTCTTCGGTCGTAGCTATAGTGTGACTGCTCAGTAGGTAAAGACGTCACATATTTACCGATTAAGCACATACCCACCACTATCTTTTTCTCTTTCCTTATTTATGACCGTCACCATGTTACGCGAATAGTAGACATTCCTTGGGTGAGGAAGACAAAAAAATGAAATCAAATGCATACGAAACATTAATTGGACTAAAGCGCATATGTCCTGATTCAAAGTCTCCACGGATGTGCCTAATAACTTTAGTAGTATTAGTATTAGTAGAGAGAAAGCTATAGTAATAATAAGAAATAATTCGGAATTGATACTTAACAGGTAATATCGGTTCAAGAGGAAAATTGTTTCGGCACGAACTGTTTATATTTTAGGCAGTAGCTCGGAAACTGTAGAAGAAAACCAATTTTAATGCGTACATATGTGAATAAGATGAAACCATAAAAATAGTTGTGGACGATAACAAAAAGTAAGGTTTAAAGACACAATGCTTATAGTCAACGAAGTATAGTGCAATGGTTTTGTCCTTGTCCCTTGTACCATGGATCACGTGATCTAAGACGAAAGCTTCAAACGTTCTATCAAAACAGGTTTTGCACAAAAGTATGCTCCGTTTGTTTCTCTGAGAAAGATGAAGTTTAGGAGTATTGTCTTCACGACCCACACTTTCACTTTAGAAATTGTGTTTGTCATAGGTAAACGTTGATCTTTTTATCCGGATAAATATGAAACTTGTGACCAATGATGACTGAATTCTAAAATTATAATTGAAGACTTTTAATAGATCTGAATGCAAGAGATAAAGTAATGGGTTTTGTAAATTAATCAAGGAGATCAAAAACATTGCTAAGTTGAGAAACGGTGTTTGTAAAAACATTGCACATCGTATCGAAGTTTTCGATGTGAGCCATACCATTACAAATAGATGAATGATTGTTGGTAAGATTGCTTGTGGGAATACAAGGAAGCAATTTTATTATTATTAGATTAAAAATGTTTCGCTTTATATTTTAATTGCTTTCTTGTAATAAAATCAATAATAATAATTGCTGCATTTTTTGGAAATTTTTACAATTAATTTTAAATAAAGCAATTTCCTCTCTTTTCTACTTTTATTACATTTTCTTGGTTGATGACTATTCTATGGGTTCATAATTTTGTTATAAAACGACATTTTTTTTTACGATAACACAAATTTACAAATTATTGTGTATGGACAACAACAAACACTTCCTGCATGTAATTGTACGCAAAGCAAAAACTCATTTCAATTCTCCATATAATTATATATGAAGAAGTATATATGCTTTCTAGTCAGTTTTCCTTTTTTGCAAATCAAGATGAAGTTTTCAATTCATTTGCATTGTAGACAACAATATCCGTAATGGCTGCTCTTCTAGCAAAATTTATTTCACTATTATTTTCTCCGACGCCGTCTTTAAAAGAAATGTACATACGGGGATCAGACGAAAAGTTATCTAAAACATATGCGTTGCAGCAATATATTTGGTTGATATGATCATGTCAAGGGGTAAGAACCAAAAAATAAGCCGACATGGTCCAAATATGGCATAGTTAATTTTTTTATCTACTACTACTATTATGACATAATTTCCATCATGAAGCATTGGAAATTATACCTTTTTGTCGTAGGAGTTTTAGTTTTCGCTATATAAGGGGGTTCAAAAATTCCCCCAGCCGATCTTAAGTTTTCATACCAATTTAGAGTGCCGAAATACTACTACGTGGCAATTTTTGCCCAGAAATTTTGAAAATTACAATTTTTTTCTATATAACGACTTTTCAGAATAGGGCGTTATATGGAGAGTGGTGAATCGATTTGAATTATTTTCAATGGCATTTGTCCCTTGGTCAAAACATGTCACTATATCAAAATTCATCGAAATATCTCACAAATTGTGACCTGTAGCTTGAATACAAATTTACATGGACAGACATCAGATGGACAGCCGGCCAGACGGACAGGCAGGCTTAGATCAATTCTGAATCGATCGGTATAGTGAAAGGCGGGTCTCTCTTAAGACCTTCTGGGTGTTGCATACGTCCGTACTAACGTAATATACCCTGTACCACAAGTGGTATAGGGTATAAAAACTTACGCAATCAAGTTAAAGCATTTGTTTTCTTTCTACTTCGCTTCGATTTACGGATAGTGTTCTGTGTCAATATCAATTCTGTAAACCAAGTCAATTTAGTCTTTGTATAACCAGCAAAGCACTTATTCAGTTAAAAGCTTTTTTCAGATTTTGTGAAAATTGGTCCTGTTAACCAGCGACAAAGTTAGAAAATAATGGAGTTTTTTCGTAATGAGGCAAGGGTATGAAAGAGAGAAAAGAAGAGAACACGTAAAGCAGTGGTAAAGTTGTGACTGAAGTGTAGACAAGAAGTAAAAGTGTCATTAGAGGAAAAAAATACTTACAAAATAAAAAAAAATGTATGTGGGAAAATATATTATATATGCCTGGAAAATTGAAGAATAATTCGTGAGAAATAAACTTCTTGCATAAGATCATTAAGAAAAGTAAAAGCATAGCAGAGAATTAAAACCGATTACAACCGGGAAATAGAAATTTCTCACTTTCATTAATAACGCGTTCGGGAAGCGAAATTTATGGCTTGTTTTAGTTTCATTGTTTACATAGAGTTTCTAAAATGTGTCTAAGTATTAATATAAATGAAAGGGTTTAAAAAGTTTCTGTAAATGACAAGACATCATATTTATAGTTGTATATACTTATGCATACAAGTCGTAATATATGTACATATATAACCTACCTTTGATGAGAAAGCGAACTTTGCAATTTATCATTCCAAGCATAAGAAAAACCAATGATGAATTTTAATGCAAGAGAAAAACGAACGCTGTAACTTGGAAGTGAAGCTAGTCATTATAATATTGGTCTGTTTAAAACAACAAGATATACTTAAGAATGAATACATAAGCATCATGTCTTTGTAGACAGGCAACCATCGCACGAGATAATGGCAAGCAAGATGCACAAAATTTTTGTCGAAGCGATTTAATAAACAAATTCATTTAATGAATAAAAACTTTAGTCAGAATTTATGCCTTACAAAAAAGTTAATAGCAATTTTAAACAAAAAGTTGTAATCGATTTGTATATGAAATGAGAAACACACTCTTAGCAATAAATTATAATTAATAATTTTGTTATGCAATAATCCTTAACGTCGTTTTGTTAGGAGTGAGTGGAAGACAGACGAATGTTAGAGAGGCAAGAAGGACAAGGGGGCGATTAAACCACATCACCATCGCTGCCTGCGAAACAGCCAACAAGATAAGATACCAAGACATTGCGTCACGCATAATTCTTCCTGGACCTGAGACCCGCTTAGACAAGTCGTTTCAGGCTTGTTGCGTTCGCTAGTCCTGTGCGGATATTTCGGCTGGACCTTAACTCGCCTTAACATCCACACCTGCGTTCGTTAAATAGCTATAAAGATAGTTTTGAACACTATAAGCGGAAAGGCCTAGTAAGTTTACTCGAAACCTCACTCTAACGGTTACAAACTGTTTCCTCGAAACGTAGCCATACCCACAAAAAAGGTTCTTTCATATATTCATAGGAAAACATTTTACAGTGAAATGATTGGATTCAGTGGACTATCAAAATATATACCAATGCTTAAGTTAAGGACTGTAGGATAAGTCCTTTACTTCAATATTAATTTGACCGTAAGGCAAGAAAAGACAAACATACAAACATCTTGACACAAAATAATTTCCTGAATTTTCAAACATTTAACTTATTGGCAATCACATACCGCCGTTTATAACTGTTTAACTGAGTAAAGTTACATAAACTGTTAGGGAGAGTTAAAATGGTTTGTTTTCATACACAACAACAACCCAAATAACCTAAAATTTTCATATATGAATTGGCTTTGCTTCTTCGGTGTCTTGTGTTGTTGAAGAAAAGTTTAATTAAGAATATACACATATAAACATGTATATTCGTACGCATACATTTACATTCATACACTCTGAACAAGTTTTCGGGAGGAAAGAAAAAACAACATTAAATGTTTTCTTGCGAAAACGCAATAAATGTTCATTTTTATTACGGTGTCTATCTACGCTGAACGCGTATGTAAATTAGTTTTACTTTTTGTTTCTGTTTTGCATTTTTTTCTTTTGCTCCAAGTGCTTAAAGTACTCTTAAAACGGGAATATGTTGGTCGTTTACATACACTTTACGACCAAGTGTAAATTTGCTTTTTTTATATCCACACATATACGCATTTATATAAAATTTGCCGACGTTCAGAAGAGAGAACAATAAATTTCCTATTTACCCACCAGTAAGAGGAAATGGTATAATAATTTTACCATTTTGCTTGTAACAGCTACATGTACAGACCAAATGGAAATGCACACCCAATCCGCATGCGGTATCCGCTTGTCCCCTTTTGTTTTTTCATTATTTAATATCATCAGTAGAAATCCAAAAGTTGAACTCCCTCTTTCCTTACTTTGCGGCCTTGCGATGGTATGGAAATCGAATAAATACATTCTTATGAGCGATTGTAACTCACAGCATTCGATAGCATAACTACAATGCGTAAGTTCTACACGTAGGAAATATAGGCGACGTCAAGAAATTCTCACTAGTCGAGCAAATGGCGAGCGAAGGATTAAGCAGCTACAGATTACGATACAAAATTATATAACAAAATTCGTTAGTCGGCCAGCGAAGAACGGACCACATCGGTCCAAAGAGCAGCATAAAACTCCAAAAACCTTTGATCACCATATATATCTATGTTGAAATGACTGTCGCGGTTACTTAGTTGTCTGTTGCAACAGCATTTTGCCTATAACAGGCGAAATGGAGTTCGCATATCACAATAACTATCCACTTCATCTGAGCGGCAAACGACGACTTATTTTGGTGCTCCATTTTATATCCGCCTACATGCAAACCGTGTGGAACGCGAAGGGCGAACATACGTACGGCATCAGTTGCGACGACTCAAGCGCTTTTTTTATAAAAATTTTTGCTGGTCCAGATTGAACCTGAAGGGTGTATCAAAAGATTACTACTACTATTCTTACTGGTGTGTTAATTCGATGAGTCTTAGGCTGAGCAATCAGTGATTAACTGAATAGTTGACAACGCATAATACGCGCTAGAAATTAAGAGGTAATAGTTATGTTATTTCAGAACATTGCTCAAACTCTATTGAGAAGGAAACAGCTCAAGATGTTTTCATGGAAAAAACTTAATACATTATTGTAATAGTAAGTTGACAACAAATTGAACACCGCGCTATTTGGCGGCATACAACAACAAATGTGCGCCGCCATACTTGTATGTACTACATATATAAGTTACTGTTATGCACACAGGGTGTCGTCAGCTTACTGCCATATCTGCAACTAACGTAATTTCGACAAGGTTTATTTAATTGTTTATCTAAGAAATTAATTGGTCAAAATCTATTTTAAAACGAAGTTTGACCATTGGAAGATTGTACCGCTTGCCTAGAGTATAAACACATTCACTTTCAAAAGCTTATGGATTATAATTATATAAATCCCCGTTGCGTTAAGAAGCAATGAAAATTTATTCAATATTAACTTCTCCTTTTAAGTGAAATTATTGTTCAGTAAGTTTTATAATTAATTTTTTTTTTTCTTTTTTTAAATAACATATAAATATTTTCGCTCTCGTTCAAGGTTACATGATGTACGTTATTTATGCGTAAGAATCATTTATAGCGCACTGAGTTTGGCATCGTCTGGGGATGTCTAATATAAACGAATTTTCATGCCACGAAGTTAATAAAGCCTCATTAAGTCAACTAAAACGGAGAACATTCCACAAAAAAATCTAAATCTAAGACAAGAACTATTTTAGACTACATTACAAGCTAAAGTTACGCACTGAAACTTTGCTTTGAATCCCTCAAAATTCTGATACGATTACAACCTACAACAACTGTTAATCATGCTGAGTCTCTATTTTAAACTGAAGGGGAAGTTATAATTATATATATATATACATTTTAATTAGCTTCCTAAAAAGGCGTCAGCTTCATCTTTCTTACTGGTTAGGTATTTATTTTAAAATATGGCCGCAAGCGATCCTTTGTCTTTTTTTTACACTTTCCTCCCACTTTGCGAAGATTTTGTCTGCTGGAAGATAGCCTCTTAGTTTATTTTACGCAAAATTTGATCTTACGCAGGCTTCATTTTTAACAATATTCTATGTGGTTATGAAGTTCAAGGCATTCTGAGAAAGAAAGCTTCATGGTTTACGCAAAATTGGCATTTAATTGAAAACTGCGGCGTTAGATTTGTGGAATTTGCGAAAAATTTCGAATTGTTAAACAAGAAGGAGAAGAGAACCAGAGAATTACTAAACATAGATGATTTTATTAGTCAAAATCTTTTTCTAAGATAATGAATTATATCATATAGATCGAGTTGGGTTAGTTGTCAATACAATCTTATATAGTCTGCAGTTCGAATTGCTACATCCCCAACAGACGACCAATTTGCAATTCAATAAAATAACTTCTGTGATTAGAGGCCACATTAACTCAACGGCTTCACTATTAAGAAACTTCGCGAAAATTAATTTTTTTTGGCACAGTTTATGAAAACCCAACCGACCACTTTATGTGGTAGTTCGAAAAGAATGAATGTCCTCACTATGTAATCCCTAATATGCCAATCCGGCAGCGAAGGAATCAATTCATCGACAAAAAGTTGTTCAAAAAACAACTTGCACAAAAACTACACTATCTGAAACAACAACTATAGTTGTTACCGTGATTATTTCGCTAATAATTTCACTTCCATGTAATTCAGCCAAAACTTAAGTTTGAAGAGCTTTTACGAATTCGCATCGCCATGGGGAATATGACGTTAACCTTGAGCTAAAAACTCTATAACTATACAATTAATATTTGCTTGCAATTATTTACATTTAAGTACATACATAAAAACAAAAACATGTACAGCGACTTGAAGTATTAAGCTGTCTTTTATTTTTTCCAATACATGTACAATCGCATAAATGTTTGTTTGAATGAAAAAACCAAAAACGATCTCATGGCTTTACAGCCAAAAGCAAAAAACCGCAAAATGTATAAATGTTTATAATTTCTGGTGAGGGTTTGTAAAATCCCACTATAATAAGTAAGAAATGCATCATATTCATCTTAAGCCGAATTTCTAGTCCCCACCAATTTAAAGCAATTTATAAAAATTTCAATGAGTTTATGAATCGCAGGTATAGCAAGGGCTCGACACGCTTTCAGATCGATAGCTGCTTCCATCAACAGTTATTTTTCAACTTGAAATTTAAAATACAAGGAATAATTTGTTTTTCTGCCAACTTTTTGCGTTACTATTTATTCAAATTGCAGATTATCGGGGACAGTTTTTTTGATATGTTGAGATGCCAATGCGGTCTGATAGAGAAAGTTTTCGCACTGAAATCTTAAATACCTCCACCTCTTTAAACTTGTACTTGCAACATATACGATAAGTTTCACTTGTCAATCTCCATTTTTTGGACCATAACAAGAGGGACGAGAGAGCTTTATGTACTATGTCTTATGTTTTAGAATCGTATATTTCACTGAATGTTACAAATCAACCGATAAATCGATTATAACACAAATCTTTTCGATGGTGGGTGTAAAAATAATAAAAAATAAAACCAATTTTATATAGCAAACAATATTTTATAAAAAAAAAAAAAAAAAAAACTAACGACCTATTTGTGAGTACAAGAAGACTCCCTTAGCAGTCATACAAAAATATTTTATGTTAAAGCATATCATTAGTGTCTCTTAAATGGTTCATCCTCTTTAGCAGAAAACAAACAGAAAACATTGCCAATGTCAAGCATACACATGAACGCATACATACAATCGCAAATAAACATGCATATAAACATTTTATTACATTTTGTTTTTGATCAAAAGTTCATGTAATCTATTTTATTAAAAAAAAAAACAAGAAAAAGTTACTAGAAAACGAAAAACAAATGATAACATATTTTATTGTTTTTTTCTGCTGTTGTCGCATAGAAAACCAATAATCCTAAGCATTTAACTTTTAAATATATATATATATTTATATATATATTCTTTCATTTTTTTTTAAATGCGTAAATAAGTTGAAACTTCTTTACACTCGTCACTACCAAGGGACTCGCAAAGGTTTCTATATGGCAACTATTGTTAGTTAGGATACTTTTTTTGATTTATGTCGTAATGCACTAAGTTTAGGAACTTGTCGTTCCAATGTAGTTTTTAAGGACGGTTTCTCTTCATGCGAGAACTCTCTCAAGTTCTTTAAGGTTAACAATTCTATTTTAATATGTTCTTCATCGTTTCAACTTAGTATAAAGTCATGGACATTGTTTTAAGATTCAATCTTCCTGGTTTGAACTTTATCAGTTAGAGCCAAACGACACGATACTTAAGAGAAGGTAATAAAAAAATAAAAATCGAGGAAGTCATTAAGGATACATTTAATTATTCAAAACAAATTTTTTTTCAAAGTTAGTAAAAAATTACAACAACCAATTCCGCAGACACTGCGCACGTAGTATAGCTGGTTGCAAATTTAGATAGAAAAAATTTTAAAAAAATTACAAAATCTACGTGTCTATAGTTAAAGAAGTGCGTAGGATTTTTTATAAGCATTGGTTTTTCTGTAATTACCGACTATTTGAATAAAAATGTGATATTTACCGCCAAAAAAAGGCAACCTTTCGTTAATAAACCATTTTAAGGTTCACTTAACATGGCGCCGCTTTGAAGATGCTATGACCAATCCGAATGAAAAAATTGAAAATTATTTGTTATGCTGCGTGCCGTTTTCAAAGGTTGTCTTTTCAAAAATAACATATTTAAAGTTTTGAAATATGTTATGGATCTCCTTTTTTATTACACTATATAGTTTTATATTTGCTTTATTAGTCTGCAATCTCAGCAAGATAGAAGTGCACTTTCATGTTCAAGTTTTGTGCTTCATTTTCTTCTTTCGCTTACTAGCCTTAATATAAATATATATATGTTTTTTTACATTCGAAAAGGGAAGTCCGTATTTAATTCTTGGTTAGCATTAAATAGTGCGCTCATCTAGGCACGTCTTTGCTTCAATCTGTCAATTTCTGTGGATTTATGATGTAAAGAATGTCCTGATCGAATATCAGCTTCAAGTCTGGAGCACACGTTATACGTTAAAATCTTTTAGAATTCAAACAAAGAAAATGTATAAAATAATACAGTAATTAAAAGGGACGTTCGGCAGAAACATTGGAAGTTACTGCTGGCAGAAATAGTAATAAAAATTTCTACGTCTACGTTATGCTTAATCCTAGAGTAACTGCGCAAAATAGCCAAAAATCTGCTGCTCCCGATATGATGCGTGCATATATAGCACACACTTTCATCTCTCTGGCACAATGTTTTAATGAAATTTGTGATTTGCACGTCAATACGACGCGTCTCACGTTTAAAATATTTTCTTCACGTGAATTTCTTAATCACACATATTTTTTATGTAAGAGCCCGCATCAATTATCGCTTCGAACGCTTCCTTACTAATACAATTGAAGATGCTCTTATTTTCGTTTTTTTCTTTATTGCGCTGATTTTTGTTCACCCTATTCTTTCTTTCTCTCTATTTCGCCTGTAACATATCCTTTGATATGTGTTCTTAGATTTCATATTGATTTTTATTATTGGAAAATATCTTTAGGTTATAAACAGCAATTTTATGTGCGTTAGTAACGACTGTAATCAATGGAAGGAAAGCAATCTTTGTTTCCCCAATGAAAACGTATATTCATAGTCGATAAAACAAAGTGCGGCCTTTTATATTTTGATACTTTAAGACAATGAATGCATTCAATTATAAGATAAACTATTTTGTGCGAACTGGAGAATAATTCTTCAAGTATTTGTATAAAATTTTGGCTGCTTACGAGAGTAAGCGTATAAAAATTTGGGCGCATACGAGAGTAACCGTATGTATTCTCAATAATTGGAGGGGTTTACACTGTGACGATTCGACAGCAACTTGAAAGTAAAGCCCAAATTAAGACGATAAACGAAATTATTTTCGGGACGTAGACGATCATACTATGCAGACAATTCAGCAAATCGTTTCTAGTTCCGCGTTAATATTAAATCCCACCTATAACTTAATGTGACAATACGAGCTGTATATTTGATCTAAGACGAGGATCATTTTTAATGGTCGATAGTGTTAGGCACGATGAGCCCCGTTATATAATTCGTGTACCTTACTATAAATTAATTAATTAAATTATTAAAGTTCAACATTAAAAAAAAAAGACAATTAGCGTAGAATTAAATGGAAAAATATTGATGATTAACAAAAATATAATCTAGGTTAAGACATGATTGCGCAATGACTTTGACTTCGAATATCAACTTCAACTTTATAGTCCCATTGACTGCGTTCACAGTTCTATTTGGCTGCGACCTGCTTTACTAGCTTTTCTTTTATGTGTAAACTGTAGACATCGCTCTGCGCTCAGCCAACCCCCCATTTGTCTGATTTTTCCTTTCCTAAATGTACGTATTTTATGAAGTTTCCGAGAGGCTTTATTCTGGGTGCAGCAAATGGAAGGGCAAAGGAGGCATACTCGCGTCCACCAATAATTAAATATTTATTTTTTTTTAATATGACCAAACACTTACGGCCGTCAGAAGGAGGTGGGGAAAGAAAAAGAAATAGAAAGTGGCCGCAACAGTCTAGTGGGTGCTTACTCTTTCTGTAAATACTTTAGATTTAAGCCCTCATTATATCTACGAACAAGCGCGCCAATGAGCCCTGACTTGTTAAACGCGAGTCTTATCTATTCGACTATTCGTGCCCATCGTTGATGGTACCAAAATAAGAGAGCCTTTAATTTTCGAAGTGAACATTTAATACCTTCGCAACGTTCCCACCTACTCCTCCTCCATACCGTACGACATATCACCTCCACTCATACGATATTATTTTGTTCATTTAAACTTTAACTGAATTTCTACACATTGTGTAGATTGTGGAGAATTCCCTCAACGGCTAACAGACATCATTCTTGAAACCGTTAAATCACCTAATTTTTATGAAATATCACCATCTCCGGTATTAGAAGCAAACAGCAATATTTAAAACTTGCTTCACTTTCTTAAAGAATGTGTAAAAGAGATTAAAACTTGTAAGCCCTTTTTTCTACAGAAAAATATTCATCATTCTATAAAGAGCAGCATATTTTTTTTTTATCCACCACAGTTTTTTCTCTTCCATTTTTTTTAGATTGCATTCATGAATAGACTACCCAACAGAATTCATAATCTAAGTAAGATTGAAAAAAACGGTTAGTGGAAAATATTACAGAAGTGGGAGAGTATGCATGCATAGAGATGTACGTACGTACCTTCACCTAGAAAATGGAGAATCTCCCCCTTCCTACGGCTATATACTCATATATTATTTACTTAAATTGCTTTCTTTGTTTTAGTAGCATCTGCGGTGTATGTAAATATTTTTTTGTTCGTTTCGGTTACACAAAAACAGCATTAAATCCTTTCATTTACCAACCAAACAGTTATGTACATACCCATCTTTATTTATCACCGTTTATGTTTATGGTATAGAATGCATATGATGCTGCTAAACCATTTCTGTTGTCTGCTTCTTACCTGGGGTTCCTAGTTGTTGCGTGTTTTTCCCCCCATTCATGACTTACTATGTTTGCATACGGATGTATATATATATACATATATGTGTTCCAAAATGTTGGCTGATATGCTTTGGTCAAATTTAACAAAACTTCCTTCTTCGTTACTAGTTATTATATCCCTGGATCAGGGTATATTAGTGATGCTCTATCTATTGTAACATTTAGAAATAACAGAGTCATCAAAGATTTGATAAATGCGAACATTGACCAACTGATAGGGTCACAGTTAACAGAACGCTTTCTAATTTTCATATTTCTGCTTCAGGCAGCGTGGAGTTACCTGAGCTTCACATCAAAGGTAATACAACTTTTTTACTTCTTGTATGTAATAGAGATAGATCAAGATTCGTTCCGTTCGTAATATTTCTACTTGTTTTAAGCATTTGTTAATCTCGATATACATAAGTGATGATATTAGAATGTCTGCTTGCAGGTGCTCTAAAGTACGTACTCGTATTCATGCTTGCTTACTTACAGACTATACCTAAAGGTTATAAAAACATATCACTTCTTCCTGTACAATATCGTTACAAAGCAAACAAAATGACAGCAACTTTATCCACGTACATCATATGTTGCGTTCCCACAAAATTTCTGTTAACATTACAAATCAGTGCCTGATTTCTTCTTTTTTTTTTCTTGCATTTAACAAATACTTTTTCGCATTTTTTTAAACCATATCAAATCTTTCACACTGGACTCACTCACACGGGTTATTATATTAGTGTCAAAGGCTGCACAAAGCGACATCTACGCAATTTTATGCTTTAAGATGCGTGTGCGAGCGAGTCTGAAAACGTTTTAACTTATATGTCGTATTTTTGCTTTGACCTCGTTACAACACTACTATCCCATTACTATTTATTTTTTATAATAGAAAAAACAACAAAAACCAGCTAAAATATTTTGGAAAGGCCGACCATTAAACACCCCGCTACAACTCGTCTAATTGCTCCACCTGTTTTTGCATTAAATACCAAAAATTGCAACGTTTGGCCATGCAAAGGCTTCATAAAAGCATGTTTAAACGCTCACTTTTCAAGAGAACCATTATATGAAAGGCACACGAAAAGTGTGCCTACGTGGTCCAAAACGAGCGCCGCAAAACTCTATACCAATTATCTACCATAGACAAATTTTCCTATTGAAGTAACAAAAATTAGACTTCGTCGCCACGCATGGGATTTTGTTGCACAAACGTTTATATAGCAAGAATTAAAAAGATGGTCTCATTTCATATTCATTTGCTATGCCAAAAAATTATTTTTCACGGACTTTTGTAAGGAAATTTTTTTCAAGAAACATGTTTTCAAAATAGGATTTTTGTACGAAGCAAAAAAATGTCGTAAAAACGTTCTGACTCAGTGCATTCTGTATTAAAATGACTTGAAACACGTCAGTCTACCATTTCTACAAAGTACACCGAACACAAGCAGACATTAAAAGGACAAACATGCCTAAGCTAATAATAATAATCGCAATCATTCTGGATGGTTCGATATATTAAAAGCAATTTTAAAAAGTTCTTCTGAGTATTGGATATATTCGCAAAATACAATATACTCTCGTTACAGGTAATGTATTCTTCTTCTTTGACTCTACTTTAATGAAAAGTAGGTACAACATAACATCACCATCATCATCATCATCATCATCATCATATTGATAAGCGAAATCAAAGAATTAAAGCGAGCCTGACTTTTGATACATCAGAGAATAGCTTTCAAGCTCTAATCGATTTCTCTTCGCAATGTCTTGAAACGCGTGAAGGAAAGGATAACATTTTATTTTGCAACATGTTGAAACCGTTTGATAAACTTTGTTAGGAACAAGAAAGCGGAATTAATTGTTGCGCATAACCTAAGGCTTAGTGAAAATATCTTAAAGCATCATCTATAAAGGGAGCGTGAAATGACTTCTATAGGCTGGTTGATGCACCCATATATTATTTTACAACGATTGATATCAAACATACGATACAACGCCATTATGCCTTCTTTACTTTTTTTTTTAATCGAACTGCGATTGGTATGAAGGTTTTTTCCTTATTCAACGCTCAAGGAAAGTACGGCAAAATAATTTTGTCATTGCGTTGATTAGTGCTATGAGGCTCATTGCTTGTCTATCGAGTCATGTAACTGCCGTTGGGATTCGCAAAACTGCAGCTGCAGTATTGCTTTTGACGGATAAACCATACAGAAAACCGATATGATATTCTTCTAAGCTACTATACCGCCTACTGCCATTAAAAAGTATTATATTGAAATTTCTAATAAGACGAATACAACTTGCTCGCTTATTTAAAATTTTATATACGTGAAAGTTTATAAAAACAAATCATGTTTCACAAAAGTTAGATTTAGACAATTATATAATATGAAAAATGTACATACGTATATTGAATGCAATTAAAGTTATTGCGGTTGTGTGAGTCAGCATGAGAGATCAAGTTTTGTTAGTTCATATTTTCAAACAAAGTTGCTGGTGCATATTTTCTATAACTAAGCAAGCCAAAAATTAATTTGAATAACTTTTAAACTTTGCAAACTTATTTACAATAATTGATCACTGACCTCAATTCACTTACAGTCAATTAATGTAAAAAATTATTTAAAATCAAAAAAATATATTAAAATAAAGATTGAAAGTAATTGAAGGGAGGCCACTGAAATTCTGTCAAATAGCTCCACTGAATGATGGTAACGTTAAAATTTCTTTGCTTTTTTAAATCCCCACGACCTTTAATCTTCTCACAATTTAAAATGTACACAAAAAAAAATTTGCCGAAACTCGCTAAAATCGCACAAACTGTACAAAAAAAATGTTTGCGAGAAAAATGGTTTAAATTCTTTAAAAGGTACGATTTCATTAGCAGTTAGATTTGTTTAATGCATTTTAGGAAGAAATTCAAGTATGAAACGTTGGCGGCTTGGCGTAGACGCGTCCATCTTGTTTTAAAATCAGTTACGCCTGCGTGATAGTAAATGTATGGAAAGTAATAAATATATAAGTAATTCGTAGCAAAATAAGAAGAAGAATATGATATCAGTGATGGGACGACTGTTAAATGTCGGTGAGTGTTAAATAAGAATTAAGAGGATACAACCTCCACATTATCTCTGCGAAGGATAAATGTAAAAGGTTTTCAAACGTGATAGTTGCGAGTTACTCTGTGTAAATTATTAATTATGCTTAATTGCATAAAATTATGAAAATATATGCAAATAAACAGCGAGCAGGTAAACAGTTGTAAAGGGAAATATTCCGACAACATCGTCTTTCAAGACGTTCGCAGGTTCGAGGATAGAAAATTGCACGCAATATCGGACTAAAGTCCACATCAATTTTTTATAAGTGTACTACAAAGTGTAAAGAAATTGAAAGTTTTTTCAAAAGAGTCGCATGAAGACAAGGGATATCGAACTCCCTGACATTTTGGTCTAAAAACAATAAAGCTGTTGTAAGCTGTTATTTATATTACCGACAATAAAAAGTGTATTAGTTGCAACAGCATTAAGCTCAAAGGGTTGCTTTACTTTTCCATCCACACCAATATCAATATGAATAGAACAGAAATATGATACGTACATACAATCAGAGTAACGCTTTTTATAGGTTAGCTAAGAATTGCGTCACCTGCACAAAAAACTTGAATTAAACGACCATCTTTTTTTGCTTTCGCCTATAGCAATGGCAAGGCGAAATTCAAACAGGATTTCGCTGATGTGTCTTGCAGTTAAAAAAGGATCATGTTTATTGACATATTGAAGGCAAAATTGGCACGATTGTTATTATTACCGGAGAAATTGTTAATATATGAATGTTAATATTATAATTTCTCGTATAAATAACCCGAAAAAATAAAACCTTTTATTAATGCGCGCACACTTACACAAGCACCTAATATTGAGAGACAGAAACCAGATAAAGTGTTCCAATAAACAATGTAATCCATGATTATTCCAAGGGACCAGGAAGGTGAAAAGGAAATGGTGATAATAGGTTAAAGCCCATTGCCAGGAAGACAAGATTGCGATAAATGTTACTGAGCGAGACGAAGTGTGTGATATAGAAAACGGTATTATATACCTTGTACTATTACGCTTTATCTGAGACCTTAAAAAATACGGATCTTTTACTTTCAACCTCTATTTTTTCGAAGAGATGAGACTCCGGCATTGCTAAACGAAGTAATTAACGTAGATACATATCGTATTGTTACGGATTAAGAGTTAAGAAAAAAAAGGATAAAAAACGATATCTGGGAAATTTTTGATAACTAGCGTTTGACTATAAGCATGTTTACGGGCGCACAACACACATACACAATCTTTGGCTTTAAATGTTGATATACTTAAGTCAACTCGTCTCTCTATCTCAAATTTTCTAATCCAGAACATTTCAACAACAAAACACTTGTAACGTAAAATTTGAACTCTCAACATTACCAAAAACCAATCGAGAGGTTTCCCAAAATTACCAAGAACCGATCGACAGGTCTCGCAAAATGAGCAAAATACATGTATTTTGTAATAAAAGTAAACAAAAACATATTGTTTTTTACTTCATGTCCGCGTAGGCAGACGCACGAACAAATGCTTGCGATTACATAGCTATTCAGATCAGTAACTGCTTACGTCATTACTTAATAAAGTAATGAATAAATAATATCTAAAAAATAGCAAAATTCTAAATAGTTCGACTCGATGTAAAAAACATTGAAATATCGGGAGTTAATTGGTTTTTCTTAGCTAACTTTGAAAAAGAATATTTGATTTTTATAGAATTAAATTTATTTATTAAACAACCAAAGCCAAGAAATTTTACGTTAATCAAGTTATACTTCTCGTGGTGCTATGTGCGACGTGTTGCCTACTAATTATTACCTTGGGGAGTACCTCTTGGATAATGCTTGTAATTTCAACTATCTAGAGATGGTCTTTGACTCCGTATTAAAATTTAATGAACATATTCTGACAATTAGAAACAAAGCCAAATCGCTTTTAGGGTTCGTGAAGAGATGGAGTAAGGAATTCGATGGTCCTTAGATAAGTAAAAGACTATACGCAGCTTTAGTCGGTGCGTTTTGGTTGCCTGGGAACCTAACTATGGTTGCCAAATTGCGCTTATTGAATCCGTTCAAAGAAATTTTTTTGTTTTCCTGTTACGCGGTTTAAGATGGGCACCTAGAGGAAATCCCCTTCACACGAACACAGGTTAAAGTTAATTACTCTTTCCATGTTAGAGAACAGACGTGTTTGACTTTTTATTATTAAGTTAACAAGGGGTGATATTTGCTCCCCGGAATTGCTAAGTAATATTGCCTTTAATGCTCCTACTAGGTATACGCGGCTTTACGAGCCCATGCGATTGTCGCATTGCAGGACGAATTCTAAACTTCATAATCCATTTCGTACGCTTCGACGAATATGGAATGATAACTGCGTTTTGTTTGATGCTACCAACATTCTTATGAAATGGTAAAGAATCGCTGGCTAAGCCATTAATATCTTCTCTTCGGCTTTTATACCAAGTATCTTTGTATCTGTGCTAAATTGTTGGTTAATTAAGAAGATTATATATTTAAAATGTAAATTACTATTGGAGGTATAGTTGTTAACCTTGTATCAGTGTGCCTTCACGTTCTTTGTAGTCTAATGCTTCTTGTAATACAGTAAAAGCTCCTTACTCGCCGGGTATACGTTCCATAAAAATGCCGCGAATACAGAAACTGTGAATACGGAATGGTAATTTATATAAGATTATAGGGGATACGTTCCTAGGAGACAAAATAAAACAAAACCAAATATATAAAAAAATCAATTTAATTGAAGTTTTTGAACATTTTAAATAATTATCTTAAGGCTTAGGCAATGGTGTGAAGAATTTTGTAATTTTCTCCTGCTTGGCAGTTTTTAAAAGCTCCTTCAATTCAGACTGACACGCAGCAGTCGCATTAGCAATTTGCATCTTAAAAATACGACTTCGTGGATCAATGTTCATAAAGAAATCGCGTAGCCCATTTGCCGTTCTTAAACCTTCACTAAGATTTTTCAAACTCAATGTCACGTTTTCAATGCTTGAAGACTCTCCTTCAATGCGTAAAGCCTCTCCTTCAAATCTTCATCTTGCGATTCAAGCAATTCCTGAATGTCACTTGATTCTGTCTGTTCGAACCCATCTCGTCGTATTTCCTTCGCGATTTCGGCTATGTTTGCAGTCAAAGTTTGAACTTGCACAGATTCTTCGTTGTTTTCTACAGTTAGAGCAGGCCACAGTTTTTTCCAGCATGGCTGCAATGTATGTGGCTTCAATTCTTCCAACGAATCTTTTATGTTTACGATGCATTTTGCTACGTCAAATTTCTTCTTGCATTCCATAACATTCATAACAGGATTACATTCCATATTATCCAATATGATTTTGAAGGTTCATCTAATGCAATAGAGCTTAAAGGCCTGCATTATTCCTATGCCCATAGGTTGAAGCAAAGCCGTCCTGTTGGGAAATAAAAATGTGACTTTTATGTTTGGATGCATAGTTTCAACTTCCCGAGGACGACCAGGTGCATTGTCCAAAACTAGAAGTGGATCAAAGCCTAAATTCTGTTTTTTAAATAAGTTTCAACTTCAGAAACAAAACAATTCCGGAACCACTCACAAAAAATCCGCAAATAAAGAAATTTATAGCCGCGAATATGGGAATTGGGTCGCATTTTTTTAATCTGCGAATAGTGAAACCGCGAATAAATGAAGCGCGAATAAGGAGCTTTTACTGTATTATATTTGTAGCAAACATTAAATAAATAAATAAAACAATAAAAACATATAACTTTTGTGAAATATTTGATTGAACCAAAGACAATGTAAATAATAAACAAATAAGAAGATTTTATTCAGTCATGACCAAATCTTTTATACCCGTCACCCCAAAAAAATAGAAAAGAATCAAATCAAAAGATTTTTCTTTTTTTCAGAATAAAAATGGATATTTATACGATGTATGTGTTTTACTTTATAAGTAAAAAGCAAAAAATACGAAAAGCAAAGGTGCTTTTGTTATATAGGTAAGTGGAAGTGTTGTAGGCGCGTTCTTTATTATTATTATTGTTATTATTTTAATTTTAGACTAATGAAATGAATTCTTAGACTAAAAAAAAGACATTGAGCACTAGCAACACAGGCTATCGGCTCTAATTTAAATAAATGGATATTAGATAGTGAAGTGAACTTAGTAGTATTAAAAAAGTAATATATTGAATTGATATTCTGTTCTGAAGCTGATTGTAGAATGTTCAAAGGGTTAATCGTTCCAAATGCAATACTTCTAGCCGAGGAAAAGTTGAGGCAATCGCAGAGAATGTGCTTTATAGTAAGAGTTTGTCCACAACAGCAGATTGGAGGAGAAGACTTCTTCAGGATCCTTTGGTGAGTTGCAATTGTATGACCAAGGCGAATTCTAGAAAATGTTTGGATCTTGGTTTTCTCAACGTTTGTTGGATATAAAGGTGGAGTTAATTGAGGGTTAATGCAAGAGTAGTGTTGATGATGGTATTGTAAATTTCCTTCTGCAATTTTCTCTTTAACTTTTCTTCCAATGTATCTTTGAAGATCCAACTTTTCCATGACATCATCCATAATTAGAGGAGCAAAAGCAGCATACTTTGCCGCTCGATCAGCCTGCTCATTTCCCAGTAAACCGATGTGACTTGGTACCCATAACATTTTAATTTTTCCGTCGGGTGTTGTAATTATATTCCTTAATTTGTTGATGGTGCTCCATCTCGAAGTCGAAGGATTCCGAACAGCTTGTAATACAGACAAACTGTCGGTAACAATAGCGGTTTTGAGTTTGTTTTTATGGGCAAGGTTGGCAGCGTGATGGATAGCTCTGGCTTCCTTTGTGAAAGTTGAAGTACTTTCGTGAAATATGTGGTTGAGAAGAACCCGTCCTGTAGCATCTACCACCGCACAAGCAGGAGGCAGACCAGGAGATTTTGAGCCGTCTGTGTACAAAAGATTCCAACCAGTACTGTCCAATACTTGGGTTTTTTCAGCTATTAGATTCCTGAAGACGTAATTTGGAGTATCTTCTTTCTTGTGCATAGACAGTGAAATGTCAAAAGAGCAGTCTTTCAAAATCCAGGGAGGTTTAACACCAAAAGAGCGGAAAATTTTTAAGGGAATGTTCAATTCCTTTGCGACGTACAAACAATAGTCAATTGCAGATGATGACTTTGGAATTTTCTTCGCAATAATAATCTTTCTTACGTCATCACCGAGAATAGATTTGTTTGAATTAAGAAGCTTAGGGACTATTTTAGCTTTTAACTCATACAGTCTATTTTCTAAGGTTGGGAGACCAGTTTCAATTATAATACTATTTATGGGCGTCGTCCGAAAAGCATAACAACTTGCTCTAACGGCTTGGTGATAGACCGGTTTAAGGATGTTGATATTATATTTGCAGCTATTGCCATAAATTATCAAAGCATAGTCAATCTTGCTTAACACAAGCATTTTGGTAAGATAAGCGATAGTGTTAATATGCGCATGGCTTCTCCAAGCAACGTACTGTATGAAATTTACCCTTGTTAAAAGGGAGTTTTTTAACCGAAGGCAGTGTGCTTTCCAACGATAATTGTTTGAAAACGTGAGCCCGAGAACATGGAGCGTCTGCACATTTAGTACTGGTAAGTCGTTAATATGCATCAGTAGGTTTCCTGCATCGCACATTTGTTTTCGACAAATGTGCATTTTTTTTGATTTTTGTATAGAGATTATAGCTCCTGACGAGTTTGCCCATGCGGAGATCTCTCGTCCAATAGATTCGAGGATGTTGATTGCTTTCGTGTTGTCTTTTTCTTTTGTAAAAATGTATACATCGTCCGCGTAGAGACAATGTTCCACTCTTGGTACACGGCAAAGAATTTTGCTAATTTCGTTGAAAGCGATCTGGAAAAGCGTGACAGAGAGAGGAGATCCTTGCGGAATGCCTTTCATTAGCGGAAAAGAATCAGAGAGATGATTGTTGATTCTAACTTTGAACCGCCGATGCGACATGAATGATTTGATGTAGTTGAAGATTTTGGGTCCAACATTCCATGATTTCAAGAGTCTTAAGATAACATGAAGACCAACTCTGTCAAATGCTTTTTCGAAATCAATTGAGAGAATTGTTACGTGATTTCGTTCGGAAATTGCTTTGCTTGTGAAATAATCAATATGTAACAGAGCGTCGATGCACCCTCTACCCCGCTTGAATCCAACTTGTTGCTTTGTTATCAGGTTCTTGGATTCAAGAAACCAAGATAATCTAGATGCCATAATCTTCTCTAATACCTTAGAGAGGCAAGGTAAAAGAGAAATTGGGCGATAATCTGATGCGATGGAGACATTTTTTGACTTTGGAATTGAAACAACTGTTGCCAGTTTCCACATGTAGGGTATATGGCCAGTCATAAATACCGTATTATATAGGTCCAGTAATTTATTTTTAATAGACTTAGACATAGCACTGATCATTTGGTATGAGATGCGGTCTAGACCAGGTGTCTTCCCCTTCAAATTGGAGAGACAACTTCCAAGGTCTGAGGTAGATACGCAATTTTCCAGAAACATGGCACATCTATCGATATTATTTGGAGGAGATATTGGAGTCCTTTTATTATCAATGAAAGCACTGGAGAAGTTGCTGTCAGAGGAGTATTCGCACCACACTTTTCCAAAGTAATTAGAAATCTCATCTGCGTCAGTTAAAGTTCCATTGGGAGTGCAGATGGCAGAAATTTCGTTCAGGTTTGAAGTCCCATTAAGTCTGTTGATTTTGTTCCAGACAACTTTCATTGATGTATTTCTGTGAATTCGTCTCGAGAAAAGTTCGAAGATTAAACTGTAGAGTTCTTGATGAGAAAACGATTGCAAAGGTGGAATATAGAGCGAAAGCACTGTAAATTTTATATTTAACATTATTTGTATCGCTACGGCTTGTATATTTGAGCTTAAATTTATGCGTTTGTGAGGTACACTTGATTTTATAAAAACACCTACTCCTTGTTTGGAATATGAGTTTTGATCAGCATTTGTGAAGTATCCAGTATATGATTTGGGTGGAATAGGATTAAAAGAGCTTCTACAATGGGTTTCTTGAAGCGATAAAAAGGTTGGATTAAAATCACTTATGAGTGTACGGAGTTCATCAAAATTATTAATAAGTCCCTTAATGGTCCATTGTAGAATTTTAAAAACTTTATTCAATTGTAATGACATGTAAGCAGAGTGGAGGGAGGGTTAAGTTGACATGTCAGCGTCTCCGTCGAGAAGGTCGCTATAGGAATTTTTCGTGAATGATTTATTCTTACCAGCAGAATAATCTGTATTTAGGTGATTTGGTGCATTTGAAGCGCAACGGGTTGGCGTACTTGAATAATTTGAAATTGAAGGTTGATTAATGGATGAAAGAATGGGTTCATTACCACTTGTGATTTGTTGAGTAAAGTTGATAGCTGGAGATTCTGGAGAATTTGGTATATTAGATTTTAGCATATGTATTGTTGTTTTAGTTTTTTCAATATTTGCAGTTGCTTTGGTTTTTGAAGGTTGATTAATGGATGAAAGAATGGATTCATTACCACTTGTGATTTGTTGAGTAAAGTTGAGAGCTGGAGATTCTGGAGAATTTGGTATATTAGATTTTAGCATATGTGTTGTTGTTTTAATTTTTTCAATATTTGCAGTTGCTTTGGTTTTTTCAATATTATCTTTGGCAAGTGATGTAACTGGTTTCGCAATATAATTTTTGGTTAATGGTGGAACAGGTTTTTCATTGGAAGCAGTTGCAGTTAAAGTCTTACTAGGCTCGATTTACGAGGTAACAGCAGCATAGGTATTACTTTTGCCAATTCCTTGGGCTACAGATGGATTTCTTTCCCGGTATGTGCGTCGCGCTTCGCCCATGCTACAGTAATTTTCTGTTTTGATTTTTAATATTTCGCGCATCTGTACAAAACGTGGGCATTGTTTGTCTAACGCTGAGTGTTGATCATTGCAATTTATGCAGAAACTACGAGTACAGCTTTCAGTATGTGGACGATGACCACAGTTAGCACAAGATGCAGCATTAGTGCATCTTTTTGCCGTATGACCCAGGCGTTGGCAATTTTTACACCTCATAGGATTTGGGATGTATAGTTCTACTTTACAATTATACCACGCCACATCAATTGTTCGCGGTAATCGGTAACGATCAAAAGTTAAAATAATCCTTCCTGTAGGAGAGCGTGTTTTTCCGTCATCATTTAGTTTGGTGAATTTATATATTTCAGTCACTCCTTGATTGCCCATTTCGCGAACAATTTCATCTTCCGGCACATGCTTTAAGCAAGGGGCATAAATTACGCCTCGAAACGAGTTAAGTTTCTCATGTAGTTTAGCTGAAACAGCACATAGATTAGCTAAAGATTTGGCCTTTATGAGCTTTTCGGTTGCGCGCGGGTTCCCAGCGAGGACCAGTAAATTCCCATCGCGTAGAATCGAGATGGAGTCGATGTATGTTGTAATGCTATCTAGAGCTTTTTTTATAGCAAACGGGCTAATTTGGGAAATTGTTATTCGAGCATCGGTTGAAGAAATAACAATATATTTTTTATCAATAGGGGTTATATTGGTGATTGGCAACAACGGAAAATCGGAATTTTTACTTTTTTTTCTTTGGGGGGATGTATCACTTAATAGATGAAATCTATTCGAGTTTTTGTCTGGCGGCCCCGGGGCCATTATGCCTTATTGTTGTCTACTGCTTATTATTTTTGAAATAACCACTCATTTCAAAAGGTTTGGGAAACTACTGAATAAAAAGTCGAGATGTTTTTAGTTCTTTTTTTTTTTTTTTTTTTTTTTTTTAATGTATTTAAAGGAAAACACGTACGGTATCCGCGATGAACACTTTTCGCAATAAACACACAGAAAGTTCAATCGATTATAATAAGTTTGAGAACTTTTGAAAATGTATAACGCAATAAAGAAATTAAATTGCAAAAATTTTTCCACAAAGAGAAAAATGTGACCACAGCGCTTGAACAGAGTTGCCGAATGGCGCGTTCTTTAAAAATTGTAGGTTGCTTTGAAATCCGCTTGCAAGTTTGTAAGCGATAAATTTATTTTTGCGTACGGGCGAATGTTTACTACGCCTGCCACACCTTTGTGCAGACGGACAGATGGACAGATGAACGAGCGGGCAGGCTTAGGTGAATTTAAGAATTTATATGCTTTATGGGACTTTTGAAGCTTGCTTCTGTGCGATGAATATAAAGGTTTTAAGAAAAAAATAAAATTACGACAAACAATAAATTTGAGTAGGCGTGGCAAATTTTTCCATTCATGTAGAGGTATCACAGCTTCGCCCATAGAATATACGGTTTGACTTTTACTGCTGTAGTTTATAAATAATGAGCAAAAAATCTATTTTTATTCCTTTTGAAAAACAGAGGTGTCCTTACTAGGCATTTACCACACAAACCAGCGTGCAAGAATGTCTAACATGTTCGCAAAATTTGAAGTCGAATGCGCTATTTTTGCGGCCAGGAGAATCTTAACACGATGTTGCACAGATGGCCAGATTGACACGCTTAAATCGATTCACTTTTATACTTTATATAAGTTTGGGGAAAAAGAAATCCATTATTTTTTCGGTAGATGGCTACACTGATAGGTTTCCCGTAAAGTATCGATCAAACAATTTCATATTTATGCTCGTTGGAAAGGTGACATTTCGCAGTAAAAAAAAATCTTTTGCTATTTTTTGTTTGGTGCATTCAGTTGTGAGTTGCAGCGTGTTAAAAATGGAAGTGAACAAAGAGAAAATTCGGTACATTTTACAGTTTTTTTCTCTGACAAAGGCGATAATACAAGCCAGGCGGCTAAAATTGTGAATGGTGTTTATGATTCCGATACTGTAACAGCCAATTATGTGCAATTTTGGTTTCGTAGATTCCGTTCAGGAATTTTTGATGTTAAAGATGCACCTCGCACAGGTAGGCCGGTCGTCGAACATGTCGATAAAATCAGAGAAATGATCGAAGTTGACCGGCATGTTAGCAGTCGTAACATCGCCCAGGAGCTAAAAATCGACCAAAAAGAAGCTCGATGTTTGGGTGCCACACCAATTAACAGAAAAAAACATGATGGATCGAATTTCCATCTGCGAAGCCTTGGCCAAACGGAATGAGATAGACCCATTTCTTAAACGGATGGTGACTGGAGATGAGAAATGGATCACATACGATAAGCCTGTGCGAAAACGATCGTGGTCAAAGAGCGGTGAAGCACCTCAAACCGTGGTCAAACCAGGACTAACGACCAGGAAGGTTTTGCTATGCATTTGGTGGGACTGAAAGGGGATTATTTATTATGAGTTGCTTCCATATGGCCAAACGCTAAATTCTGATCTCTACTGTCAACAACTGGACGGTTTGAAGATAGCGATTGACCAGAAACGGCCAGAATTGGCCAACAGGAGAGGTGTCGTGTTCCACCAGGACAACGCTAGGCCACACATGTACAGTGACTCGCCAGAAACTTCGGGAGCTTGGTTGGGGAGTTTTAATGCATCCGCCATACTGTCCGGACTTGGCACCAAGCGATTATCATCTTTTTCATGCATTGCAAAATTTCTTTAATGATAAAAAATTGGAATCTAGGGAGGATTGTGAAAATCGACTACTAGAGTTTTTTGCAAATAGAGACCAGGACTTCTATGAGAGAGGCATTTTGAAGTTACCTTTAAAATGGCAACAAATCATACAACAAAACGGTGTATATTTGCTCCAAATCGGACAATCCGAAGCATGAAAGTCCTGAAGTTCATATAAAAATAATGGATTTCTTTTTCCCCAAACTAATTTATGGGCTCTTTGAAGCGTTTTAATAAAATGAATGTATTGCTCGGAACAATTTCCCCATTTTTCAATTTTTCATTTATATGTAAATGTAAACAACAAGTATACGTTTACATAAGAGGTCGAAATTAATCATTCAATGATATAAGTGCAATGCGAATACCAACCAAGAGGAATGATTTGACAAAATCACCAAAATCAACGTCAATGTAAGCTCACTTGTAAATACAACACGCAAGATTTTAATTTCAACTGTACAGTGACGTGAATGCATTTATTATTCTCCAGATAATTACAATTAATGATTATGATGATTATGGGTGCGGTATAACGAGATGGTATTGCAAAACTGCAAAAAAAAAACCCAAATCACTATGCAAATATACTTTTATTGTCAACACAAGCAAATCACCTTGACGTATAAAAGAGTTATCTGATTACAAATTTCGCATTATCACATTTACCAACCGTAAACGTGGGATCTTTTATTATTTTTTTTTATACAGAAAACTTCTATATAATATATAAATTGAGAAACTTGTCATATAAGTTTATTTGAAGAAACCCCAGATTGCATAAATACATTTTACACGCAACAAGCAAATGTGCCAAAAAAGAAACTAAATAAATAAAAAAAGTACCACAAATACAATAAACGATCTCATCAGTAAACAGCAGACAACAAACGAAATAACCATATACAACTTCAAACCAACTACAAAGGCAGCAATCATAACAATAACGTTAAGAAGAAGTAAAAGGAGAAGAGGAAGAAGAGAAGGTACACACGAGTTCTGCTGTGTTAAAGAGCTTAGAGAGAATGCAATTCCTTGAAACTACGTATTAAAAAATCTTGCAATATGTTTAGTTACTTATTTAGGTTTTATGCAACTTTTGGAAAATTGAATAATACAATTTCAAAGCACATGCACACAAACACACATGCAGGCAGACAGACACCCAGCTCTATACAAACTAAAGATGCCACAAAGGAGATAAAAGTCCAAAAGTCATTTCTACAAATGAAAAACTTGCAAAACTTTTTCTACATTTCACTTCACCAATGTGTTCAGATCTTTGCTTCTAGTTTTTTGTATTTGCTGCTTGCTTCTAAGTACATATGTGATTTTTAAAGAAAATATGTTGACAAAAAATTTATCAAGAAAATTACATTTAAGAAAGAAAAAAATAAGATAAAAACTCTTGCAGAGACAAAAACTAAAACACTCAACATGCGTCTAAAGAGTATAAGTTTTTAACACATAAATACACGTACTTGTGATAGATAAATATATTAAAATACACGGCATAAACAAAAGTTTTCAAAATAAAAGCAAATAAAACCATTATTTGCATAGGCAATACCGACCATTGAGTACATTACATCACTTGTCCTAATACAATTCTTTACTTCTCCCTAAAACAAACAAGTACAATTTTCATGTAGTCATACTTCTATGTACAGGAGAGAGCATAAACATAAGCACCTTTGAGTGGGTATCGGGCTCGAAAAATTGCTCAATCCAGTTTGCATGCGAAAATACTATCCCTCAGCAAAATTCTCTCAACAAATTTTAAAAATTAGTTCTTTTTTCCATACGTAACATTTTTAAAATAGGGTGCTATACGAGGGTTGGTCGTCAGAGTGTTTCGATGAATGGAGCTAATAAATCAAGAGCTGAACAATATGAAAGTATTTGGACCGTGCAGGTATTTTGACTTTTTTTTACTTGAAGAGTCATTGATTGGGAATATTTGGTACAATATGTAGTATTATTATTATATTAAAATATTTTCGATTATTTTCTACAACTTTTCCCCAACTTTATGGCAAGAAGTCGATACCTTGTCGAAAGAACGGTATTGGTTTGGCAGCTCCAAATCTATTTTCGCATTTCGATCATCCAAACTGGATCGATCTGGTAATCAGGCGAAGCAATGTGCGGCAGAATTTCCTATTCGAACTGCGACAGTGTATCTTCAACAACTCTTGACCGCTATTCCTAATCCTTTTTGCAACAATACATGGTCCAAATTGTTCAAATGAGATCAGTAGCAGTAACATTTTCATTACGTTTTAAGTAACACACTACACCTTTCTGCTCCGATTATAAACCCCTCGTCAACTGCTAAGCTGTTCGGAAGTTTTTTGAAAGTTTGAGGCTGGATTTTCGTCTAAGAAGTCTTACAATTTATCTTATGTTTGTCTTTAAACTCTCTTGGTCCTCCAGACCGTTCTTTGCCATGGACGTCAAAATCACCACCTTTAAACCCTTGAAACCAAAACTCACAATTGGGATATGATAGGGCAACACCACCATGAGTTTCTAAACGAGTTTGATGGTCTTCGGCAGCATATTTCTTCTGCAATTTTGAGTACTGAGTAACCTAACAATACTAAATGGAAAATGGGCAAAAGTGAAAGTCCTCGAATATAACCGTTGCGTACGTTGTGTACTTACGCTTCACTTTACCATATTCATCAAGAGATGTCGCTACTCAAAATATATGCTAGCACTTTTTATTTGTTTTTATTTGTTTATACCTTTGAAATCAGAAGTTTTAAAGTACATAAAACGTTTTCCTTATTTTCGAAAAAACGATATGGAGGCGAAGCAGCTCTCGGAAAATAAATTTTCGTTTCCTAAACCTTTCTGACTGTGCCATTATAGGCCACAATCTTTCATGTAAAAGCAAAAAAGGCATTAATGTTCTGAAAATAAGACTTAAAGTTTAGGGAGATTCTTTCTTTCTTTCTGAACTTTTACATCAATTGTTCAATACTCTAATGAGTTAGACATTCGATTTTTTTGTAGTTTTTATACGTAGTCACATAAATGCGACTGAGGCAAACTGTTTTTATATATATTGTCTTCTTATTTCGTTTAATTTATTTTGTCCTTTTTAGTCTAGCAGAATTCGGGCTATTTTTTTTGATTCTGTTGATTTTTGTAAGTGCTGCGGAATTCCAAGTTTTTTTCCTACTCTCCAAGCCCTTCTGTTTGATGCCCATATCGATTGCCAGAAAAATTGAATCCGCCACATCGTGGACTCTTGTCTATTTATTGTAGGATCACAGCATTTGACTTGTTGCATTCCGCTCTACACGCCCTACTGCATGACAACGAAATGAAAAAGATTGTTAAGTATAAAATAATCCGCCATTTTATAGCGATCGTCAATTTCTATATATAAATCTTGAGTTTACCGCATTGCGTTGTCACTGGAACGAAAAGTTTGCGAAAAATTTTGGCATGATCAGACATACGGAGGTTGCCGAAATATCGATTGACAGTTTCCCTTCACACACCTTTTATTTTTATATAAACCATAGAGAACAGAAACGGATCGTTCCTTAATGCCTTCAGTAAGCTTGTCAGTACGTTCCACGTTTTCAATTGAACGGCTTAGCTTTGATTGATATTTCAACTGCAAGACGAGAAGGGAATCACACGTACGAATTAGCCTTAACATTATAGACGATCATATAAGAGTCCCTCTTATTTACATTTATACTTATTGGTGTGAGTTGCTCTGAGACAATATGAATTTGATGAACAGAGTCTTATAATCTAATCTCTATCGCTCTACGCGTAATTCGTACGATATATTAAGGGATTTTCTAACAATATTCTCGTTGGGCATTTTATCCGTGTAGTGTAGATTCTTAACCCTGTTAATAAAGTATAATATTTACTTATCACTTACATATATTTATATGCATACTCATATACCTATTTGAACGTCTTTACATGTTTGCGCTAATACCAAACTTAAACATGCTATAGTTACGCTTGAATATACACGCATGCTTATATATATTTTATAAACTGTTGTAATATTTACCCACACTTACATGTACTTATTTTTAGACTTATATACCTATTTGAACTTCTTTATTTACCTATTCATTCCTTGCTATACAAACTCTATATATTATCTAATGTAAGCTCTATCTTTACATATGCTCTCGTACTCATAATTCACGTTTATTACTGATCTCACAGGCTAAGATTATTGATATAAGATGTCTCCCTCATTTACTCATTACACAATAAACCTATTTTGTGTGCTCATTCGCATATACACACGGAACGGTTTGGGCTGCTGCACACCATTACAAATCAGAAATTCGCCTCAAATTATCTCTCTCACGTTTGTGTTAGCAGCATAGCAAATGTGCTCAATTTACAGCTATAAAAGCAGCGCGCGACCACCGATCGTTCTTTTATTGTTCAACGACAGTCAACCAGAAAGGTAAGCAATCTCTATTATCCCTTCAGAACGTTAATGATTGACTGTTTCCTATAATAGGAGTGTCAATCATCCTTCAGTCTGAAAAATATTTCCTTTTATCCCTTCGGTCTGAAGACTAAATTTCTGGAGTAAACTGGAGTGACTGTACGCTGAACACTAACCACGGTCATTGCAGATTAAACATACGGTAACTTTTCAAAATGACTTCTAAAACAATGGTTTATCGTAATTTTTCAAAACGATTTCGAGGGAAAAAACACACACTTGCTATGCTGGAATCTTTTCTCTACCATCCGCGTAGATTATTCCCTATTTAATTATTCTTCTGAGTAATTGTAAAAAAAATTCTCCATTCCTGAAGTAAAAGAACCGATTCAAACAACAAACAAAATGTCTTCTTAAACAATAAATTTTCTTGCAACAAACGCGTGCGATTATTCCCGAGTATACCCCGGCTATATAATGGGAAACACTGACGTGGATCATTTGTATGGTCTCTTTCCACTAACCGAAGAAGTAAACACCAGGCTCGTACATTAATATGAGTCAGACGATTGGTTACGGATTCAACAGTTCAATATTTATATTATGTCTTTTGAAGAAGAAAAATAATTTTTGTGTACTTGACGAAACCAAATTCGTTGATTGATTAAAACAAATAATGAGCTGAATCCAATTACCCAAACGCAAAACCAGTTGAGCACATCGCTTGCCTGCTTTGCTAAATCAATACCATATGACATAAACTTTAATGCGCCAAATTAATAAAAAAAAATTTTTTTAAATTGATTTTTTACCAAAAAGCGGTAGGAAGAGAAAAAAGTGATTTTTAGAAAGCGGGAAACAATTCCACTTGATCCTGTAAAGTTCACACAATAGTTTGTAATGTACTACTTGTAATTAATTAGCAATTTTTTAAGATCACCTTGCTTCTAGGTATGTACGAAAACATTTAAAAGAAGCAAAAGAATAGGAATGATTTCATTATTTTCAAATACAGAAATATAGAAAGATATTCCGAATAGAACAGCGAGCTGCAAAGTCGATTATAGATACAGAACTCAGCGTAACTACGAAAATGGAGGAGGTTATCAACAAACAATGCTAGAAAAGCTTCCTTCTACTGCACGATAAGTTATTATAATAACCATCTTTTAAAAATTTCTATATATCATAAATTTACTTAAGTAAATGAATGGAAACAAATAGTAAATTGTCCCTTACAAAAAAAACATAAGAGTAAAGTCTTCATTCATAACGAAATAGGTGCACGAATTCATTGTATATTTTTGTGGAAGTTTAAATTATAGACACCTACATATACACTGACCCGCTTTTCGAATTGACCGCCACTATGCTTTTCTTTCCTTCCAATTTTTTCCACTGCATCGGTATATAATAATAATACTTGAAAACTTTTCCATCTTCAGCTTTTCAGCAGTCCGTAGTAAAGAGATCTTCTAACGACTTCCAAGCCGCTTAAACCTTTCAACTAAAAATATAAATGTTGAACTCCAGCATTAGCACACTTCTTTGGATGCAAATTTGCTAGGCTACACTTTTATGCTGATTAACTTTTATACGCTTACATACTTTTTCGTAATTTTTACTTTTTTATGTGGTTTAACTTTTATTTATTTTTTTTAATTTATTTGATCCTTTTTTTGCTTAATTAAAAGTACGTGGCCTTGATCCAATGTAGTAGATATTTGGCCTGTTAGAATAATTATTACGATAAGTTCATGTAATGGAGGGAAAGCAAAATGGAAACTTTGGCGAGTCTATTATACAAGTTATTTTCCATCTAAGTTTTCTTCATCCGGTTAATATTTTCGTTTTCACTTTTACTCAAATGCATTTTCTTTTTTATTTAATAAATTTTTTCCTTACCGAGTTCATTCCGTTTATAAACCATATATTTACTATTTCTATTATTGTTATTAATAATTTCGCCAGAGAAATAAATTCTAAGACTAAACTCTCAAAAGCACTAGCAGCTAAGGCTACCGGCTTTTATTAACAACTCCACCGCACTTGAGATTTGAACCCACGACTATTGAAGTTGCTAATCGAGATTCCTCACCTGACCTAACCATACGATTTTATTTTGTTTACAGAAACTTATGGCTGCTTTGTCTATTAAATCTTTAAAAGTTTGCAAAAATTTTCGCCAACGCAAATTTCAACGCAAGCTGTATCTACATCTAAATACAGACAATCAACTATACTTTCACAATTCGTGCGCCACACAGAATGTGTAACGCAGTAATTGTGTTCGATGCCCAATATTGTTCTATTTGACCTTAAGATAATTTTTGAATGAATTATTGAATGAAGCAAATACTGTCACCATCGCAGTCTATATTGTACCGAATTGGTGTTGCTAATATTGTTGTTATTAATTATGTGAGCAAGACGTACCGCGACAGAGAAGATCGTCCACGCCCTTAGCCCTCCAGTTTTAGGATTTCAATAAATCCCGCCACCTTCTTTTGATCGGAGCACAATACCGCGTCCAGCGGAGTAATATGCTCGCCAAACACTTGGTGTTCAACTCCGCAGATGGGCTCATATTCACACTCGTTTCTTGGCAGAATCTGCATGAATCGGCATAAAGTATACCCATATTTTTCAGATGGAACCTGAAGATATTGTGATCTGTGTAGAACGCGGTGGCTAAACGTTGGTCGCCTCTTTTTAGTTTCAGTAGTTTGTGTGCCCTACCGCAAGATATTATGGATCTTTATGCTTGCTTGAATCTCTTTGTAAGGAATATGTATATACCCCATTGGCATGGCCTTCTGAAAACTAGGGCCATAAACCCCAGCCCTAGTTTTGCCATTTTCCAATTTTGAGCCGTCAGTGTACCATTTCCTTGATTCCATTTAGGGTTCAAAAGCTTGCCCGTCCCAACCCGTTCTCGGCGGTATGGTCACCCTGAACAGGTGAGACAGTACTAGCTTTAGATCGCAATGGTCCGCTTTGAAAGTTTTCCAATTTTCCAAGTTTCCAACTCTAGGCGTCCTCTGAGACTATCCGGTTTTAATCTGTCAAAATGCACAGTCTAAGTGCGTTCAGGCACGCTTCTCTTTCTAAACCAATAGGACGAGGTTTAGTGTCCAGCAGCGCTTCTAGGGCATTCAAGGGGCGCAATCTCATCGCAACGGTAATGCCAGTGCACGTGAAACGTTACGTTTTATTTAATTTTGTCGCCGTCCTTTTTTGCTTCACCTTAGGCAACCAAGCCGATGCTGCGTAGGTTAACATGTGGAGGATTATGATGGTATAAGAATATTTTTGTGCTTATACCGTTTTGCGGTAAAGGCGTTTGCAGAAAAAGAGTGTTCTGCCCGCCTTTTCCGTTTGCTGCCTTAAATGAGGATTCCAGGCGAGGCCTTTGTCAAAGTAGACACCCAGATATTTCACCTCCTTTGAACAGTCAACGACCGCAAGTGGACGTTATCCAACGTTAATATTTCGTTTCTTGAGAAGGGCACCAGAACCGTTTTTTTCCTGATTAATGTTGAGTCCGATGTTTAAGGCTTTAGGGCTGCATGCGATCAGTCAGTGTGTGCCCATGCCGGCCTATCACGGAGATTGCCAAGTCGTCCGTATACCCTAGTGTTTTGACTCCCAATTCATTTAGTTTCACTAGCAGCTCATCTGCCTCTTGCTTGACATTTATCGCTCCCCCTTAGTTACTGGTCAGCTCACGAATTGGTTTCTTGGTATATCTGTCGCTTTGATAAACACACTGGTATTTGTACAAGGGCCTTATTTATTTATTTATCTACTATTTATGCAAATAAAACCCAAAAAACACATCAACAGTCGAATTCAATTGAATTTTAGAAGCAAATCTTATACCATCCAGTGTTACAAACTAGTATAAATATAAAGTAGTAAAAGATGTGAATTATAATAATTATTAAATAACAAATTCAAATATAAACAAATAAGAAGAAAAACAAAAGCATGTGTACACAGCAGTAGCCCAGAACCACAACCAGTACAGAACAAAATTCCAAGTGTACACCTGAGCCATCGGAAACATGCCAGAGCTCTGTAGCCAATACAATAAACAATATCACTTAATCAGCAAATCATAAAGTTAAAAGTTAGTTTAGCTACGACACAGGCAAACCGCGCTTATTAAGCATAGTTGTTTCAGTAGACTTTGAACAGACCGGTACTGGGACATAGACATAGAGATAGACAGCATTTAGATTTCTGCAACGCACTCCGAACAGCCTATTATTATATTTACGTTGACTAAGCTTAATAAAGATAAAGTGCCTAGAGAAGCGATTAGCGACATTGAAGCTTATCTCACCACGTAATGTGGGCGAATGGATAATGCCGTTTACTCACTTAATTAAGAAAGACGCACCAAGTATGGATCTACGTTTCTTCAGTGACGGTAAGGATAACAGAAGCAACCTATTTTCGTAAGGGAGCAAAGACGCAAACGGGTCCCAATCCAAATTCCCAAGGGCCAACAACAAAAATTGCTTTTGAACTGATTCAATTGAATCTACATCACACCTACAGAAGGCAGACCACACAACATAGGCATACTCCAGCATTGGTCTAGTTAACCAAGGTCTAATGAAACCCAGCGCGGACCTAGCTTTACTTAAGGAGAGCTCAATGTGAAAGTAATCTTTGGTCGAATAGAACCCATAAATCGACAAATGAATTCCAACTTGTGTGAGTCAATGAAGTATTCAGTTTGCTTGAGCGAATCGTTACACTAAACACTCAACTTGTTAAGTGCAATATCCTTCTAACACAAATGGAAAACACCTGCTTTCAAGAACAGATTAAAAATTATAAGATCATAGAAATAACACTACATATTTCGTCAGAGCACGATTTAAGCATGCATGATGAAATGCTATCAGTCCCAGGCGCACAGCAATATTTTGGAGAACCCAAACCATGTAAAACGACGTTTTCTAAAGTGACCCAATTGGGAATGAAAACCGAATTAGATATCGGATACGGACAGTTGACAGTTAAATCGGAATTAGCAGTTAAAAAATTTCATCGGAAGTATTCAATAACAAAATTCGTCAAAGAACTCAGAGCCATTGAAAGAAACTTGCCAGGTACATATGAAGATATTTCTTTTAGAATTGACAAACTTAAAAAAATATCCAGAATTAACAAGCAATGAGTATTTCATCAAATAAAGATATCAGCAATAATATTAGTGGTTCAGATAATTAAATCTATGGCTTGATGCAGAATAGACAAAATAGTCGTAAGCAGAATCACATTTCATACATTTTTTGAAAAGTTTGTTGTTCTTATTTTTTAAGTATTTAATTGTCTTGTTAAACCGTGCGGCTTCGCGGACGAGTTTGCTTGATCGCAAGGGATTTAGAAATAGAAAGTTTTAAAACATGATAGAACGAAGAGAGTAAGGTATCAATGCTTCCAGCAGAGAAGTCAAGTATAATGTGTGAAAGCGCTTAAGCGCTTAAACGTTAGTAAATTATTAGTTTTGTTAAAATCATAATAATTGTTTGGAATAGTTGGATTTGCACGTCAGAGTAGTTCAATAGTCCACCATGTCTATAATAAAAGGAAATACAAATTGATGGATGATATGGATCCTCTTGTAAACAGATAGGTGGACAGCGATTTGCAACTATATCCGGAAAATTGGCAGAACAAAGATCTACTGGTCTGCCATTTCAAGTAGGGAGTATTGAAGTAATTTACGATCAAATACTTCGTTGCAGAACTCAATAGCTCTATCAGATGTTGAAACGGGGACCATATAGTCAGAATTATCACTATAACATCAAGTGCCTTCTGGCAGATTGAAGTCGCTCAACGCTATGACTATACAAGCGGGTTTAGACATTTCGGTAAAGTCAAAAATGAAAGCGGCATGCTCCTCATAAATGGAGATATCCGCATTTGGGTGAATATAGGAGCAAGTTGCCTAAAAATGGTAATAAATTCAACGTCACGAGAAGTAGAAACTTCACTTGAATAGCTCGGAACTGCAGCAGACATTACAATTAAAACACCACTACCATTGTGATCCAAACGATCCTTTCTGAAAACGTGGAAATAATTATGAAAAAGTGTAACGGTCAAACCGCAAAAAGGAAAAATCCGCGTTTACTAAATTAATAGAGCGAGTTTTTAAACTTTTTTCCCCTAACAGTAAATGAAAAGTTACTGGGCCAACATTTCAGTTTTGAGGAAAGAAGTCGATCAAGTGGCATGAATTCCTTAATTAAGGATCCTACAGGCCACAAAGCTTTTTTTAACAATATTTCCATATATTCAGTCGCAATTAGCACTTTAAAAGATGAGATAGCTCTAGGTTGAGATAAAACCTATTTGAAAATGCTTACGCTTTTGACAGACAGGGTTTTCGCAACTTTTTATGTTACTCACAGAGGTGTCATGCTCCAGTTTTGGCACGAATACTGCCTTTCAACAGACTGCCAACGACAGACTTCATCTTTAGCAGAAACAATAGGGATTACAGATACCACACATGCACGAGCAGCTTTTACCATTTGCCCAGCATGACAACCAGCAGATCTCGCCCAAGCCTCAGGTGAAGAAACGGAATCATTATTTTTATTAATGTTTTTTGGGGATGTACATAGAGAAGCCTGGATGGCACCACTACGAGGACATACCTGCAGCACAGCTAGAGCGGGGAAAACTTCCCTTTTCATTTGAAACTTTTTTATTATTATTACCGGCCTTGTGTTCGCACAACCAGAAAATTACGATTCATGCAGATTCAGAGCCCGCTTTTTTTGGACATAGTGTCATAACACTCCACCTCGAAAAGTACTAAACATAAAATAGAAAGATGTTACACTCAATAACAATTCCTAAATGGATAACACAACACAAGCGAAATTAGTAAACATGTTTATATAAACACAGGTATGAATATGATCAATTAAAAACTAACAAATATACTATATTAATCATCGTTGAGCTGTTGGTGCTATTGCTGTTATCGTAGATTGTGTGATAAAAACAGCTGATGACTCAATGACTGATGTCTTTACCAGTTTACCACTTATATTGTTTCTGCTTGCCTAATAGTCAAGCGGGGCAAATGCGTCAAGCTCTTTCAGATTAGATATGAATGTTCTTATGTAATTTCGTGACAAAAACTAATTTTAACTTTCTTAGTTGCTCTCAAAATCAAATGTCTGAAATATGGGTGACCATAGTTGAATATGGTCGACACAAAAGATTTTGATAGCGGGACTATGGTCCCTAGAAGGTGGCAAGTGTCTTTATCTCGCCATTAACCTCGCATCCCTCACGCATCCGAAAAGTAGGTCTTCATCAGGAGATGCCCAATTTCTTCGAGACTTTCTGTGTGATCTGCACTCGGCTCCTTTAGGGTGCGTACTCCATTGTTGTGGTCTTTAGCTATGAATTTTTAAAGTCGCACTGCTTCAGGGAAACTATTTATGTCTTCACAATGCTGCCTCCAGGAAGCTCATTTTGACCGCCTCAGGTCGGCGTTATATGTGGTGAGGGTTTCCTTGTGCTTACTCGAATCACCGAACTTTTAAGTCTTCATGAACAATTTCTTCGCCCGGGATCGGATTCTGAACTTTCTGATTCCACCAAGACACTTTCCTCGCGGACATTTTGGTGTGTAGATGGAAGCTTTCGTGGTAGGCCTCTTGCAAGTTTAGACATAGCGTCTGTGCTTCAAGTCCAATGGCGCTGTTGGAGAGGCGCGGAGACGTGTTTCTATTTCCGAAAGTGGAAAGCGACACGCTTCCCAATTCGTACCTTTGGTTCTCTGTATGTGTGGCATGACCCAGCAACTGTCGCAACTTTGAATCTTATGTCCTGATGGTGCGACAAAGAGACATCGCTTGATACATGCCATCCTGAGAAGAGGGACTTAGGTAGGAGCTGCTGAGTGTAAAGTCTAACACCCCCTCCCTGATCGCGTTTATAATCGCCGACCTACCCCTACCCCGGTTTAGAAAAATAACATTATTTTCTAAAGAGTATTCAAGAAGGCGCTCCCCTCATACATTGTCATTTGAACTGTCCCAAACTGTGTGGTGAGCGTTGGCATCACAGCCAAGGCTTCATACCTCAGCTTTGAGTGTCTCTCCCTCACCCGCTCGATAGGCCATCGGTATAACCAGTGAGCCCTTTTTCTCGGTAAAAGGCATCACGGACCAAACCGTCACTAAATTGCCCAGCATAAACTTTGAAAATGGAAAGAGGTTACATTGTCTCCCACAAGCAGGCCGGCTCTGGGCGAGTTGGGTGTTATAAACCAACTTATTTTTCCTACTGCGCAGGGCTTGCATAGCGTCTGCATTTGTACAAGACTCTTGGATGAGACCCTCGTTTGTGAACCTAATGCTAAGAACTGAAGAGGCGGCTTTAGCATGGTGGAGGTTCACTTGAACGAGACTATTTCTTCTGCTTAGGGCACTCCAATGCAACCGTAGAGGTTTGTCCCTTGCCTTTCGTGCGTCTTTGATTACTGTGGAGTGCAACTTGCTGCGCAGTCGATTTGCCCTTTGTTTACGAAGCCGTAGAGAGCCCGGGCGTTCCTTGTGGATTCGACCCTGACGCCCCACAGTTGTTCAGGTTGCAGTGGAAACCTTTATTAGAGGTGCCACACCGGCCTTTTTCTCAGCTCTGTGCTACCCCATGGCCCATTTTTTGGTAAAACCGTTACCGTTTCCTAACCAAAGACCGAAGGCCCTCTTCTGTCGTTCCGTCGTCCTTTCATGATTTTGCTGTCTTACCATAGCTGGCAGCATGTCCGTCTGTTTTGAACACTATATTCCTCCGAAGATTCGTCCAAATTCGTCCCGAAGATTCGGGGCGATGTTTTAAACTTCAGAGAAATGACTTCGACTACATAGGGTCGAAGTAACTCTTCCTCAACCACGGCTTTATACGCGGCACACTCCGATGGTCTTATTAATGGCACCGCCGCTCTCATCCATTCCACCATCTATTTCCCCTTATGATTAAATGCAATCTAACCAGAGCGGCAAGTGCAGCCAGCAAACTCTGGTTTCACGCTTAGACATTTTTTTTTTTTTTTGTAAAATCTATTGAAGACCTCATAAAATAAATGCCCAAAGATATGTTCGCTGTAACAAAAAACTGACCACAGACCTAAATTCACGACTGCAATCAACACAAAAAATTCGTTCCTATATTCTATAGCGCACATCTTAATATCCATGCAAAGACTCAGTAAGGAGTTCCAAAGATTCACCGCAAGGACAATCCCGTTTAGTTATATGTAACTTGTAAAATAAGAGCAATCGATTGTGGGTTTTCGATTAAGCTAACGAGATTGTTAACATTAAAAATATTCTATTAATTCTTATTAAGGAAAGAATATTGAGAGTTTTTCGCATATAACGGGCAGGCTAGTAGAATTTGTAAATCTAACATCTTAGCAAAAAGACTTCTAGCATTCGCCTTCAACTTTTAATCTCACTTTCGTCACTTCAAAAATTGCATGGAACGGAAAAATAAGAAAACGCACATTATGTGCTCCGTAATAGTTAAAAATAGTCAATGCGTAGCTTTGGGTATATTACAAATTTTTCATAGCTTCATTTACCGCTAAGCAATTTTCGAAACTTGCTAATCTAACTGTTATTTATTCTTTTGTTATACTGAACACAGAGTGTTAATGCCAGAAATCAATCTAATTAAGGCAGTTGTAACATATGATTTCGTTTGCATAAAATAGCAAAAAATTACACAATAAAAATCATTTTTTCTAAATCACTAATTATGTTATTATATATGAAAAAATAAGCTTAAAAAACAGTAAATCGTTTTGAGAGGAAAACCACACAAAGCGAAAATTCGAGGTTGGTTTTCGTTATATAGTTTTCGGTTATATAATGTATTTTTGCGATTTTATATTATTTATTATTTATAAAATTTAATCAACAATAGTTTTTAAACATCCTCTTTTCCAGAGAATAAAGAACTGATTTTACACATCTTTCTTGTATATCCGTATATATATGAAAGTATAGTATATTTTGATATGACATATATACATATATATGTATATATATATTGACATATATGTATATATATATGTATTTTGATATATATCTGTATATATATATATATATTTTGATACATATGTATATATATATATATACTCCTATATATGTATAAATACATATTTATAAATACAACCCGTCATCTGTTAAAATTTTGTTATAGGTTATATCGAAAAAGCGTCGCACTTATTAATACTGTATAGATCTGTACGTTTATACGTGATGTGGCCTAAATGATAATAAAATTAAACTTTTATTTCAAGCATAACAAATAAGTTAAGCTCGTCATGTATCACATGGGGATTTATAACTTTAAAATACCTAACAGACCAACCATCAGCAGTACGATAAGTGAAACAAAATGTTTAAAAATAACATAAATTAGTTCAGTCCTGCACACGTAGATACTCTGAGGCTTACGTACGTGTACATATATAAATATTGAAACATACGCATGTGTGTATAAGTACATGTTTGCATATATAGATATATATATATATTTATGTTTTATTTTTTATTATTCAATTTGATATGAAATAGGTCAGCACGTAGTGTGAGATAATTATTAAAGATAATTAAATAAAACAAAATAAAATCCTTTGATAAAACGTTTATAGGAGACAACATGCGAAAAATTACGTATACGTTTACGTATATTAACATTTTTCTAAAACGCCTATGTGCGATGTGCAGCATAAATAGTTATTTTAATTTCCATCATCGGTCAATAGCGGTATAGTAAATATACGGTATCATTTATAGCAGCTGGAATCAGAAATCACTTTTGTCAACTCTCGACTTAGCTGTGCTCAGCAATCTTTCCACCCATCTATTTAGTTGTAAGTATGATTTTTTCACAATATTCCAACATTTTTTTCCAGAAGTATTGAACAAAAATGAGAAATAAATATTTGCTCAGATATTCTAAAATTGTGCACAAAAAATAGCCTTGACACAGCAACCTTTATTATCCAACCATTATACGGTATATTTTGTAGGGTCGTTTCAGATGTCAGTACCGATCAGTCAAATAAAAAACCCAACATTCAAAAAAAATACTTTGTAATATTATTTTCCCGTAGGCCTTTCAAAATTTCGTATTAAAGCGAACTTAGCTTTCTCACGTATTGGGTCTACAAAGCAAATGGGGTTAAAAACCCAGAACCCACAATGCATGCAGTGCAGATCTGACCTTGAGCTCATGTCTTCCGAACATTCCGAATATTGAATTTTTCAAAAAATTGAAGGTTAAAATACAATTTTAGCACTTATGTCATGCTTGAGTCAATTCTACAGGTTATGGTTGCGAATAGGTTCGATATGCGCAATTTTAAAAGATGGTATAAATTTTTTAAAATATCATACAAAGCTTTGATAAAAATTAATCTTAATTTATTTATTTATTTTACAAAATTCAACTAATATCAACAAAAGAAGAACAAAAAAAAAAATAGAAGAAAAAAGAAGAACATACGAATCAAACGAAACACCAAGTAAAGCGAATATGAGCCCACTAAAGTCACTTCGATGCTTACAGAAGCATATAATATAAACATTTTTGATTTATTTTGTATGTACATTAGTTTTAATTACATATTCAGAGTGGGCCAACAGCTAGTGATTCTTTTCAAGTTAACGTCAAGCACGTCAGTATTGCGCATATGCAAGGAATTATAACAATGGTGTTATGGTTACTATTAGTACCTATGGATTGCCGTAAATTCAAATGTTCAGCTTGTGGCAACGATAAGTGTCTGCCATCAGAAAAGCTTCAATAAATTCCTGGTTTGTATTCCTATTTCAATTTAATAACTTTTATATGACTTATTTATTAGTTATACTCATTTTAATGGCATTGACAAAATATTTGATGACCACGAACATATAGCAAACGTACATTGACAATCTGCGGCGTAGCGTAAGTAAGAAGTAAGAAGATTGTAACAAAAGAAAAAAAAAGAATCGAAGACGGCCCTAAGATTGTCAAAACATTATTTTTGCAAAGATTAAAATTTCCTTCGTATTGGAAAAATTACGAAGCGCTTTACCGCAATGATTTGTTCCAGCCATTTTCGTCCTGAATCATCAAATATATTCTAGCCTTATGTTTGATGTTCCTATCACAACATTCAAAATGTCATATAACTTAATATTCTTTTGCAACTTTATTAAAATAAAGCTCGTTTCTTTTATTAGTAATTTATGTATTCTATAAGTACACGATGTTACTAGTACGGTGGATGGACCCAGAAGAAGAGGAAATGCTGGTTTCCTTTTTCTCTGCAAGTCTATTCGAACTTAATTGACGTTGCCAATCGGCAATATAGTAACTGATTTCGAACGTGCCATCCTTCCATTTTCCATGTCGGCCCCTATTAGAAGTAAATGTTAAACAGGCAATTCCATGTCTACAGTGTTTAGCTAATAGTATATAAAATGGGGTTATCAAGATGGAGTACATGCGAGCGCCTAAACCTACGACCAAGATGAAGTTGTCACTTTGGTCCTCCAAATGTATTTAAACAAAATGAATGTCGATTGTTGTTGATTGATATACAAAAATTCTTATCGTTCTGATGGCCCGCAAGCAGTGCTAATGTTTCATTGCATTTACTCAATAAAAGTTAGTTCACAGCGTTAATACCATTTAATATATGGTTACTTTGAGATTAAATTTCCCCACTGCTGCTAATAAATAATTTAGAAGAGATTGTATTCGTTTGGTCGATAATAGCCCCGATTAGTTATATTTTTTTCCATCATAAACATTGTGCTTTTTCTAAACCTCACATATATATATTCTAAATAGTGTAATAAAATCTCATATATAAAAGACTATACAAGACAAAATCATTCATTTGGTTTTGCTTTATAAAAAAAAGAAATAACCGCATATTTTATTCATTCAATGACTTTATAAAGACATTGCATCCGATCATAACTTCATAGATATTTATCGTTTATAATAAACGTTCGAAGTAAAATTAAGGAAACGCAAAAATAAATGCAGAACAATCGTGAAAGCTTATCTCTCTCTTGAGTGTAGTATAATAAAATGAGAATTAATCCATAGTTATCCGACAATCCTAACAATACATACATTATATTCAATTAATATTTATTATTATGATATCGTGACAGATCCGCAATGCACAAATAAAAATTCTTCAGCATATGTCTTAGATTTGTAAGCAAAACAAAAGAGGGAAAGACACAAGGGCTACCATGACAATCGATGTGTAGATGACAATTAATATAGTTCAGGCTAAACGAATAACGGCGTAGATATTCATAAAAAAATCTTGTATAAAACAATGACACCAAAATATGCAAACAATAGCTTTAACACATACACACAAATTGGCACAAACTAATCCTAAAGTTTATTGAGCTCAATATAAAACCAAACAGAACATATTCCAACTAAAAAATTTTTCTTTTTCCTTTTGTCGTATTTTATTCTTAGAAAATATTTGCATAAAAGGCAAACCGCTGATGTAGGTTTTCCGAAAGAGCTTTTGAAATTAGCATCAGTGCATGGTGGTTTGCCTTCATTCAAAAACGTTTCATATTATTATTTGATAAACTCGTATATACATGTAAAGGTACTTGTATGCAACCAGAAGCATACAAACAAATCATCCTAGTCTTTTACGTAGTATATATAAACGTAAACGCTGTTCACATCCACAAAGGTAATCTTCCGTTCGAAATGCCAAAATATTTTCATTCTTTTTTCAAGACAAATACAGACGTGTATCTGTGTGCGGCTGTAAATGTGTCATAAGCGACTTTTTAATGTTGACTTAGCTTTCAATTTATATTGTTTCTAACAAAATGTTGGCATGAATGGAATAAACAAACTTGGTTTTTTATCAATTTTTTTTTATTTATTTTTTTTTAACATTGAAGAACGCAAACGATTTCTCTGGGGGGCTTCTCATGGTAGCAACGATTTCATAAAATGTATAAGTATTTGCAAATTTTTACTTAACCTTAAATTCTGAACCTATTTAGCCATGCCCATCCGTACTCCTATACACTTTATTCTGATTTAAATAAATAACAAAAATTTGAAAAAGTAATTTGAGATTTCACTAGGGAAATTTTCTATTAGCGTTATTTGCTATCAAATACTTCCACAATAGCTTATAATTAGACTTAAATTCAAGAGGAGGAAAAATTTTAAAATGGCTTTATTAATAACTTACAACTTATGCCAGATATCGATCGCAGATTTAGCGTTATTTGTTATTGAAGTGATAGATCGCATACCGGAATCCACTGTCAAACAATTGACAAGAATTATTTTATTTAATTATTTACTCGATCTTACCAAACGTACTTGTGCCTCTTAGCATTTCTTCTTAGCACTTTCCCAGGCTGCCTTGATTTTGTCCTTGGTGCATTAGTCATCATCATCCATTAAAAGGCAATGGTAAGGAAAATATATATTTAGCTTCGTAGGAGTTATGCATTGCTCCCCTTCATATTTAAAAAGCATATTTTCATCATCTTTTGCTGGGTTTTCAACGAATGCATACCAATGCATACTGGGCTATGACACATCGTCCGCAGTTACACGGTTTTTAAAATATTTGAGCTCAAGCTACTATAATAATGTTAATGCAGGGACGTCCTTCATTTATTTATTTGAAAGGCATAAATATATTCCCCGTGAGCGAAAATATAAACAATGATGTACTATTTAAACTTAAGTAAATTAATACGAGGCCGAAAAAGACCTCAACTAAATGCGGGGAATGTCAACGGAACAAGCACATCAAACTCGTAAACGAATGGCAAAAGATTATATGTTCTCGGTTGTGGCTGTCGAAAGCATGATGCTAAAGCAGTTTACCAAAACTCTCAAACAGTTGCTCTTCATTTATGATAATGCACTAAGTGTAGTTTATTATAACTTTTAAGAGTCAGCGGGCGCGAGTGAAGAATCGCAATGTGTTCGACTAAGCTGTGCGAAGGCAATTCTTAGGAATTTGTGTGTAAAGCCACACATCTGATCTGCGTTCTAAATATTGCCTTTTTCGATCAACGTTTACTGCGACCGATACAAAATAATCTAGCGGACCAGTGGTCAACTTTTTTTGCGAACGTCCTGGTTTCTTCGTTGGCATGAATGCCAGTACGTTTTTTCTTCAAGAACTATATCTCTCTAAATGATGATAGATAATACTTCAAATAACGTTAAATATATTTTCTTGTTTAATTACTTATATGCTTTACAATGCGTCTATATAGACCACAAGTAAATGTTATGTCAAGATGAGGAAAAGAAACAAGTTTATTGTTCCTAAAAGTGAAAATAGAACGATATTGATATAATGTTTAAATAAATAAAAAGAAAGTATATAAATTTAGATAATTCCTTAAAATAATATAAAGAACAAATTTAGATTAACTTCTAAATGGAAGGTCCAGTATACGACGGCTTTTCAATCTTCTTATTTCATTCGCTTCATCCACAAGAGATACTGTTAAGGGAGTGATTACTCAGTCTGGTTTTTAACGAGTGGAAAGTGCAGATCATTATGAACAGTTTCGTTGCTAACGACCCACAGAGTGTTCATAATCAGACGGACGGTCTTGGATTGATATTTTTGGAATATTGTAACATTAGAGTTACTGGCTGTTTCCCACAGTCGCATACCCTAGTCCATATAGGTTGGGTCATACTCCTGTATTTATTTCTTAGATTTAGCTGAAATTCTGGACCAATTAACCGATACAGTCTTTAGGTTTTTAAGTGAAGTTGCTGGCGTTGAATTTTGATATGATTCTGCCATGTTCAGCTTCGATCAATACATAAGCCAAGGTATTTGACATAATTGCGGATAGGAATATTATTGTCAATTAATATTAAACACTCTTACTTAACGTAAACGTAGTAGGCGTCGACCAAATTTGTTAAGGTAAACTTGAAGTTCGTTAAATTTTTTCTTTCAACCAAATCAAAAAACAGAAAAATTCATCAGCTAGATTGCTTCCCTCGTTTTCGATTGTTCCTCCTTTGTCCGCGTAGGACGCTTGACTAAAGTAGTTTTATCGTAGTTTTAATTCAGATTACCTTTAAGAAGGTTGATACATACGACAAGATGAAGTGACGGTAAACTCAGTCGAGATACCTGAATTCCTGCTGAAATGTGGCAATATTGATATCGCCAAATTTCGGCATCCAATGTAATATGTACCAGACGGGCCGTGTACCGTATTTTATTTTTGCATGGACGGTGATCGAATACCACCACTAATGCCCAAAATCCAGCCATTCCGCGGGTATTTTTAGTTACATTTCATTCATGGTTTCAACCATGCTTTACACTTTGTCTTACCTTTTTAAGAAAATGATATCCCATCTTGCCTGTCAAATCTCAAAGAACATTTTTAAGACATAAATTATTCAGCTTTGTGACTCAAAAAAAAAGAAGCCTATTTAGTGCTTTTGGAAATTAAAGAAACGTCAAGAAACGTTAAAAACGTAGAAATGCAGAGCCTGTTGCGATAAATTTTTAAAAAGTCAGCTAAAAAAATGGTAATAAAACTGGGAACGGCAGTTCTTCTTCAGAGTTTTACTTAATTGGTTGTATTACCCATTTTATTAAAGTTTTTCTTTTGTTCAACGTGAACATAGAAATCAGCATCGAAAAGAAAACTAACAAGTCGGAACCTATCACCATCAACTCTAATAAGTTGCTAAGTCAGTGATAAAAATTTTAAATTTGTGATTTCTCTAATTGAGATCAGACGGATACAGCAGCAATGGAGGCTGTTCGCTTCTTACTCAATCTATGAAAATCCCCGTCAATAGTACCTGTGTCTTTGTTACACGGTGACAGCCATCTGTCCTTCAGAAACATTAAGGCGAACCTATCAACGGAAAGAAATAAAAATGTCTTGTATGGGGGATCTAGGTGTACCCTGTACCAAATATTCGTCAATGTAATTATTGACTGGTCCATTCATCCAATCCTCTGGCCAATTTCCGACCGGGATTGCCAGAATCTCTCAGAATGGGATGGATAATTGACTTGGTATGCCGCTACTGCACTGCAAAATCTGCAAAATCGAAACAGACTGCTTAGATAAATTTTATCTTTTCAAAAAACAACTCCAGGTCGTGTATTAATGTACAGGTTGGCTGTAAGCTTATTTATACGCTTTAAGTAAAGAAATTTACGAAAACCTAATGTTTATATACAGTGTTCTTAATGACCAACCAAGGATAGTGTTAGGCACGTGACTGTGATGTGTATAAATTTGAAAAAATGTGTGGCTTATGTTAAAACCAACTTGCAGACAGAGTGAACTTAATCTCACTTACAAACATCATTCAACACTCAACATGATGGTTGAAGGTTACGCTATTCATTGAAGCGTGTCCAGTGCTCTTCATCACTCCTTTTTTTGTTCACTCCATTGTGTACACTTAAACTGTTTAGGAAAAATGGTTTTAAATATTAACTAAGAAAGAGAAGTGAAATTTCTGTTACTTTCCTGAACCTGTGTGAGTGTGGTGGCATATTTTCGAATCTTTGGAAGTAAAGTTTCAAAAAAAAAAAAAATATATATATATATATATTACAAAAGAAAAATTATTGTCAATTACATTTGTTTCTTTGTTTAACTTTATTATAGCAGATGCTTATAATGATAGGGAATTTTCTTTAAATGAACTTTAAACCACAAAATGCGCGCCATTAACTTGAAACGTGAACTCCAACTCAACGTCTTTCAATCTATTGTAATAACTTTAGAAAGGATAAAAGAAAAGTATTGAAATAGGCCAAATATATATATATATAGAAATATATATTACACTGTATAAATGTGTATATACACTGTATAAATGCGTACTTGTGTACAAATTTTACAACCAAACTAGGACAACATTTAATTAGGCAGTAAGCTGGCAAATGCTTAAATAACACAATGGCTTTGAAGCGCAAATGGAAGTAAAGTAAAAAATTTAATATTAGGAAATTAGTGTATTACGGAAAATGAAATGGTAGTGACACAAGAAAGATACTACCTGTAGACCAGGCCGACTCTATTGATACCTATCGTTTGGCTAAATTTTTTCTTTCCTCTTCATTCCTCAGCAGATAACATTTTATAAAAACCATACAAAAGTAACATTTAATGCTCGTAGCTTGTTTTCCAAAAAAAAAAAAAAAAAAAACCAACAAAAGTGAAAAGTGGGAACTGATTTTTAAAGCTCTTATAATATACAATTTATAAGTCAATAGTCACATCGTAATAATTAGAAACGTAATTGTTGTTGCGCATGCATATAGACAGAAGTATCTTTGGGAAAAAAAAAGGCAAGAAATGCTTTTTTCGACGCCAACGATATATGTGTGATGTATAAGCGTATTTATATAGTACTATTCTTATCAGAAAAGTTAATAAGTTTTGGCGGCATTCAAATAAGATTGTACTCATTAAAAATAAATATGATATGAGACAGTTAATTCAAAGTTTGTCCAACATTAGCTGTCATCCTTTAGGAAAAAATGAATTTCATCCGAAAAGAAAAACTAGTCCTTTGAGGCACATTTTTAGGCATTTTCATAAGAATAGCAGCCGTGTACGGCTTGCGCCAGAGTTTACCGAATACAGCGTACAAGGTGAAGCCGTTTTCGCTGGTTTCGTTGCGATGTAACGAGGTGTCGTATATTCGAATTGGCTGCTACCCCCACACACTTCCCCTAGAAGAACGTACGCCGTGGACATACAACGTCGCCTTCATTCATTACTCATTATTTCTCGCAGTTCATCAACATACATACACAACAAAGGTAACCCTTTCGCATTTAGAGTTTATTTTTTGGCGCAGATTTCAACACATACAAAGCTCCCAAAAAGTAGTGTGCAGTTCGTCTGAATTCGGAGCTAAAGGAAAGTAGTCACAGTTTTATTTAACACGATACAGTGCTGGTTGCGCCCTCGGAAGAATACACAAATTGTAAAATAATATCAGAAATGTGAAATGTTTAAGATTTTTTTGCTTTAAATTGACAACAAATAGAATTTATTTTTACCAAATTTGAATACATATGCAATTAATATAAACCAACATAATAGCAATAATTTTCTCTGACACGTTTTTCACTAATTTCAATATGAATGGGAAGAAATTTTTCAACAGCAATAGTACACATTTTGTACCTAGGCTTATGGATGATTATAACGCACACAGACACAAAGGCATACACAAACTTATGCATGTATTTATGCAATTTAAACATATATGTATGCATAACGTATAATGTATGCGCACAGTCAGTTGTATGTGTGAAACAAATTTGCATAATTTGTTTGCATTTTCATGAATACCATTAAATGGAAATTTATATATACATAAACATACATACACACACACACACGCAGATATATATATATATAGATGTATATATATGTTCGTTTATATGCTCGTAAACGATTTTGAGTTACACTCTGAGAATAATTTTAATAACAACAAAACCAATTAAAAGCAAAAAGTTTGAAAATATGCGACAAATTTCTTAAGCATTTTCTATCACGTTAAACGATATGTAACCTGTGCTCCATTGTCGTTAACTATTTTAATCTTATAAATATTAACTTTTTTTTTTATTCTTTTGTTTTGTTATTCTAACTAAAACAAAATAAATGAAATATTTTCTAAATAGCGGTACTTTTTTGGCAGAATTTCCAAAATATATGATATATATATATATATATTTATGTACATAGTAAGTGCATAGAACCACAAACGGCAGAGTTATGCATAGTAATTATAAAAGCAGAAAAATGCAAAGGGATGTGACATCATTACCTAACCGCCATTACTGGAAATGTTTGTGTTGATATTAACCCAAAAGCAGTAGCAGTAGCAGCGAAGTGAAAATATTTTAATGAATTGTCTCTTTTTCCTTTTCCATCATCGCCATCATATTCAACGTTATTATCACTCCGAGCAACTAAAATATTAAACCACATGGTGGAAGCGTTATGAGAGCATTAAGTACATACAGAAAAAAAATTCGAGATAACCCCACTTGAATGGACTTTCCAGAAACCGTAAAACAGCTAAAAAGATAATATAATGTGATTCACAAAATTATTATATTCGAGAAAAAAACACAAAATTACAAAAAAAAATTTATAAATTAACACGTTCGTGGTCTACTTATATGAAGTACAAATGAATAACAATTTACTAGGTTTCTCTATCGTTTCGTAGCACACAAAAATCTTTCTCGCATATTTTAACAAAAAAAAGTGTACATTTTTGATCTACACAAAGTATTATTGAAATCAATTTCTCCACATCCGTCTCATAGTCCGTCCCGATCCTTTATCGATAATTATTTGGTAACTATCAATTTGAAAATCGTCGCATTTTATGTACAAGCAAACTTGCAATGGATAAGTAACTTTTAGCATCTTTTGGTCTTACAAATATTTATAAGGTTTGCCCTCAGAAAAGGTGATAATTGGGCCACAAATTCACGTATAATAAAAAAATACAACTAACTTGACCAGATGTTAATTCAGAAATCGTCATAAGTACATCAGGAAATCGTTTAAAGGTTTATTAACATATGGCAGAGATCAAAAAACAGTGTTTTATGTTTTGATATATTGGTATCAGGTAGTTCATATTACAGATCTCCCAGCCCATGAACATCAGTTCTAGCAAAAAAGATAAAGCGTATGAGGAAGTACAGAAAAGATTTTGTTTCAAGTTCATTGCAACAGTAACACACAAATATACGCCTTAAACCATATACAATGTCGTACATAAAACGGCGCTTGACGTGCACGTGACGTTCACAGTCTAAGAAATAGAAGGCTTGGATACAGATGCAGAATAGAGTTTAAAAAGTTTGACTTTAGGACTTACAACATATGTCTCGCCAATGACTTTTACGTAAATTTCCCACGGTTTATAAAACAAAAAAATAGATGATTTGAAAGGCCAACCTTTTACTTTACCTGTGCATCCATGTGGTCCAGTACTTTGCATATCCTTCCATTACAGACATCCCACTTACTCAAATAACGGGCCGAATTTTTCTGCTCGGAATATGGAAACCCTAATATCTTTGTTTTATAATCTGCCGAGCAGACAACCGACATTTCGACACAACTGCCTGCCATGATTCAACAGAGTAGTCAATTATTACAAAAAAAGGAGAGACAAACTTTTCGAAAAATGTACGAAAACTGGCTCAGCGTACGGCTATTTCGTTTACTCTGCTGCAAGGCATATATTTAATTACCTCAACCACCAAAGTTATTGCAAATGTCTTCAGTTGATAAAATCCTCAATGCTTACTGATAAATACAGATAAAATGTTTTTGTAATTTTGTTAACTTCAAATGCTTTCAATGGCTCCGAGTGCTCTGGTTATATTGAAACCTAAAATCTCTTCCCTGAATACTTCCAACGAAATTTTTAACTGCTGATTCCGATTTAACTATTAATTATCCATATCAGACCAGAGACGATATTCCGATTCCTAAATTAATCATTTCAGAAAATGACGTTTTACATGGTTTAAGGTCTTTAAAATATAGTTGTGCGACTGGGACTGATAGCATTTCATTATGTGTAGACAAATCATGCTCTGATGAGCTATGTGGTGTTATTTCAAGGATTTTTATCATTCTTTGAAAGCAGGTGTTTTGGTGTTTGGAACAATAACTTGCTTGTTCAGCTTCATAAATATGGAAGCAGACATCTCGTCGAGAAAAATGGAAAAATGGCCAAGTTCAGTATCTTACTTAAATTAATTGAACGAATTTTTACCCAGCAATTATCGTTATCTATCAACTCTTATATTTCGCTTCCTAAAAGAAAGTTCAACTGTTACGAAAGTCTTGGAGTTTTATTAGCCACGCTTTCAACGTTTTTCACGAAGGTCGCTTTCGCATGAAACCCGTATAGAATTAGGTAGATCAAGGGAATAAAAAGTTGGTTTTTTGTTCATTACTCATAAACTATAACAAATAAATGTACAAAATTTGAACGCATATTCGCTAGGTGATGCTGTAGTATGTGTGCACAAAAATTGGAAAAAATTGATCGCGCCTACTCTTTCAGTACCTTTATTCCACGCAGAAACAAGCTTGAAAACCCGTATAAAGTATATAAATTCTTGGGCAGTTTCAAATTTGGAATGCACCTAAATATGTCCACCTATTCGTCTGTCTATGTGTCTGTTTGCGCAACTTGGCGCAACTAGTATTTATGGTAAATATTCTCCCGTTAGCGAAAATGAAGATATCGCTTAAAAACTCGCAAAAGAATATGGAATTGACCTAAACTTTTCAAAGGACACGCCTACAACGCCCACATGCCTACACGACAAAAACTTTTATTTTGAAAGTAGGGAAAATCAGCTGCGTCTACCCCATATTGTAAAGCATGAAAATTTTGTTCTTTTACTTCTTTAGTCTTCTTTCGTATGACGTTGATTGATATGAAAGATTCGGTTCCGACCGAATTTAATTTTCTTACTTGTTAGATTTAAATAGGAAAAATGTTTCATATAATACTTGCCCGTGACCATAAGTAGTCCACTCTAGAGTAAAAAGGCTTACAACATTACGAAAGCGTGATTGCATTTGATAAATAATATTTTGCTTTGGCCATTCATGTTTTAAATTAGGAAAAGAAAACCAACGCTTATCGCCATCAGCTTACTCTTACCTGTGTGAACAAACAATAGAAGTTGCTCTTACGGTGTGAACATCACAACAGATACGATTTTTGCATCTGTATATCTGTAACGTTCGAAACACGCAGAAGGAAGCTCTAATGATCTCATGAATATACTTAATCAGCAACCAATTCTGATTTAAGTAATGTCCGTATGTTGTCCTTGTCTCTTTCGATTTGGCTGAAACATTGAAAATTCTTGCCAGCAGATTATTTGCTGGAAATGGGCGCAATCGTGGACACACTACAAATTGAACTAAGAACGCGTCTGTGTTCAAAAGCCGCAAAATTGATCTTTTTTACAACTTGGTCATATCGTACAATATATATAACGTTGAATATTTCTACGTATATCCTATGATGACACAGTACACGTATAAAATTGGAAAATACCGTCCGCTCTTACCCAATAGAAAAGGAGCTTCAAAATAATATTTTATATATACATATATATTTTTTAAGGGACTGACTACAAAATATTCAGCCATAGCTGAATATATTTATCTGATTTGTTTACTATGCAATAAGTTTTTGTGGCACTGATGTGTCATAATTAAGCTTTTATTTTACAAAGTTTCGTAGAGAATTATCCGAAAATGTTAATTCACTTAATTATACTCATGTTCATGAACAATATCAAATTTTTTTTTTATATAATATCATAAACTATTGGAAAGTGTTTCTAAGCACTTCGAAACGGTAAAATATTTACATATCAGATAAGTTGATTTAAGGTCAAATAAATTTTCTAAAGCTTCCAAAGTAACTACTATTAAGTATTAACTGAAAGCAATTTATTGATTTTTGTATGCATTGATGTACTTAAAGGTATAACAAGTATACAATGACTCAAGGTGAACACTATTGAAATGGAAAACCTCTCGGAGTATTTACAACGTAAGAGAGATTGTTTTCCACTTGCAATACATATCTTAATATCGCTCGTAGATATTATATTAAGCCGAAATTTAAAGCTAACAGAAACTTTTCTTTTAATCTTTCTTTAATTTATTAATTCAGTGCGGTTTGTACAGGTTTTGAAAACAGCTTTACCTAAACATTCTTTAGATAATTCTCACTAAATAATTATTTCATCGCAGCATTCTAAAAATTTAAAATTAATTTTAAAATTTGATTTTTTTAGATTTTATACCATTATTGAAATGCTTGGCTTATAAAATTCATTTCTATTATCTACTGCCAACAGACGGTGTTGCCAAAGAGTCTTAAAAACTTTAGTTTTTTTATTTATTTTAGTATTAAAATCTGCAAAGCACCTTAAAACATTTGAAAGCGTTGTATTAAAAAAAAGAGGGAAAAATGTTTTTGAAAACATAAGAAAAACTTTAACTACACAAGCAGCAAATCATCGTCCAAACAATATAATAAAAAAAAACCAAAAGCGAAAAAATTTAATCTTCTGGCAAAAGTTTTTCAATTGAAAACTTTACATTATTAAGTACGTAAGAAACCAAAATGGTGGATAGGGTTGTTTAGCTGAATACTTAGTTTATGCAATCACCCATTCAGCCCACAAAGTGAGCAGCACGTATTTAAAAAATGCAAATATTTTCGCTTTGCTATCACCTGGTCGTGGTATATTTTTTTAGTCTTTTTCATCAAGACTTACCTATTGATGGTTATTAAGGAAATGTTCTAAGACTTTTATTGAAATTAAAATTTTTGCAAACACTCTACGTATCTATATAATGGGAATTGTATTAAATCTATTTTGATCAAGTCACGATTTTTAACGATTTAGGAGAGAATATCGAAACAGAGAAAGACGTAGAGGCAGAAACAGAGATGGAAGTATTCATAGAGATATAAACAAAGATCAAATTACCTTTATTTACATATTAAGTATATTTATTAAACATATATACAATGTTTTCAACGCGACATATTTCTAATGTTGTGAATAAACGGCCCATAGAGTATTCGTTGCCACAAATTACCATGAAAGTTTAGCACCGTCATTCCTAATCATAATTTAAGTCTTACAAAACAACGGCATTGTCGAGTTTAGTTGAAAGCTTACCGCAGAGAACGTGGAAGCCAAAATGATGAAAGACTAAAATTACTTGCAATTACTGGAGCCACCACTTACGTGCTTGAATTTCAAGAAGTAAGCAAAACGTCTGAAGAAGAAAGACGTTAGCAGCTTTTAATCGCAGCAGTCCCAGAGCTAAATAGATGAGAGCAAGCCGGTGTCTACAGGTTCAAATCTGAATGCGGTAGACATTGGGTGAAGACGTCTTTGAAAAGAACATCTATTAACAGGAAAGCGAAGATGTGCTTCAATGTTGATATAATATATAAATTAATTTCAATTATTTAGACCGCGCTCGGGAGAAAAGCGGGAACTAAACGCTTTTTTTCCTGCAAATTGTTGGAATATTTGCAAATTGAAAAGAGCGTGCGCAAAAGGCAAATAACCTGCTTAAATGGCCACGCTTTCATGTGTTCCGATTGGATAGCTTCAAAAGTTAATGCATACGAGTCCCCAAACATTGGAAAAGGTCTGTATAATTAACTAAGGATTATGTTGGGAAATGCAGAAAGCAACGAAAACTGTGTTAGTGTTTTGGATAATATATTGGGGGCGGTAAGGCGGTGCGAAGACAAAAGTCGCATCCCGATCTCAATCGAAATTGGAACATGGTCAAATAGTTAACAAGGTCAGGTCATCGATAAAAGAGTAGCCATAGTAAGCCAAGAATAGTTACCACGTTCGCGCAAAACAGCTAAGATGGATATATAAACCTTTTTAAAAAATCTGAAAAAACTCAAACTCTAAATTCTTTTTACCAAATAACAATATCGCACGCTCTTGTTAGCAATTATACGTTAAAAAGTAATTAATTAACGCTTATTTCTTTGATTTCAATCTCTTAAAAACTAAACACTAAATCTAAAATTCTGCTTAAAACAATATTTATTACATTCTTAAAAGTTTTTATTACACGTGTGAAAAGATACTCGAGATTATGCATAAATGCATGATAAAATATTCATAAAACGTTAAAATCAATTGCAAAGAAAATGTTACAAAGTAATTTAGAGATAAAGAGCCAAACAACTTCAGCCCTATCTCTTTCTCTATCCTCCTCTATCTCTCACTCTCTCTCTCTCTCTCTCTCTTTCTCTTTCTCTTTCTCTCTTCCTCAATTCCTACGCCAGTTCGTTTATTACAAGAAAAAGTTTTATTTAAAATATTATTTCACTTGAAGGACTTGTCATGTGTGAATAATTCAATTTAAGTACAGGGAAAATGAAATAGAAGATGAAAGGATCAAATGTGAAATACAAAAAAAAAGCAGGACCGAAATACAACAGCAAAATTACCCGCTTTTACTTTGCTATATGAATTTTTTTGTTAGAAAAGAAATAAGAAGTAAAACAAAAAGACTTAAGTAAACCAACAGAAATATACATACATCCCGTCTTCTATTCTGTGACATGATGTTTATATGCACATATAAAGTTTTATACATATTTAATGCATAATTTTTTTTTAAACGTGAGACATATACGCGGAATTTCTATATATAAACAGCTATAAATTATAGTCTGAATGACAGCTTGTCTGTATTCGATACAAATTCTTTAAGCCCAATCCTTAGACGGGAGACATACGTTGTTATAGCACTGTTACAGCCTTTGCAGAAAACAACTCTCGTATGAGGGTAATGGGATTTGCATATGATGTGAACGCCTTAGGAATTTAAGAAATATAAACACATAAATATGATATTTTGTTCGAGCAGAAAAAAGCCCGACTTATGTTGTGCATTGCACAACTAAAATAAATCGTTTCTTAAAATATATTAGACTTTCATGCGATTATGAGTGTATTATGTTATTCTTTTGTGTTCACATATTTCTATGTGCGACTACAAAGATCTGCTCTATATTTCGTATGCTATTGAAAAAATGCGATATAAAACATTCTGATTGAAATTTATTTGACCAAAAAGGTCTCACATCTCAACAATTCGCGACCTCAGCAAACAAGCGAAGGACGGGCATGGTTATTTCGATCTCACAGCTCGTGTTAAGGGAACCTATTTATATTTTACGGGATCCCGATGCGTATTTCGGTGCACAACAAACTTCGGCCAAATCTAATATACCCCACGTTGGCTTAAGAGCGTCGCCACCCTTTATTAAAGACTCTTCGTTCTCAAATGAATGACTGAATACTTCGCATTCTTCATTTTTATAAAAAAAACCACTATTATGTAATTTATTTATTGTATTTTTTTTTTTTTTGTTAGTAAAATTTTTCCTAAAGCCTCCACTAAATACTCCCGGTTTGATAGTTGATGAGCTAAAATGTGTGAATACTGTATAAGTTGTGAGTTCTCTCTTGTTTTTTTTCTGCTACATAAACAAAATGACTTTTGACTAAGCATAATGGTAAATATTAACATTGCAATAACGTCTGGTCTACAGAGAGACGGAGAGCAATAGAGAAAATCTCAACACAGGAAGAAAGCCTTAAATTAGTGTGGCAGAAACTGACAATTGCAGTATTATAAACAAAGAAGTATTGCGAACAAAATGTTTTTTTTTTTGCCACCTCCCTAATAGTGTTTTCATATCCAACCAACCCATCTCCAGAGCTTCGACATTGCATATTTAAGTGCAGACTATATATCTAAATGTGCCGAGGACGAAAAAAGAATGCAACCTTAAATGTTCTTAGAGTATAATGTAAAGCTTTTAAAAGCATAAGTCAAGCAACAAAATTGAAAGCAAAGAATATGCGAAAAAAAGGAAAAAATTAAAAACAAAATTGTAAATGTAGCACAAACGGGCAGGGGGAGGTCAGACATTAAAGTACTAGGACCAACTTACCACAACACAACCACTAAAAACATAAAATGTAAACCAAATTGGCTGAATTGGTTGGCTTTTGAGGAAAAGACGCATCAATACTTAACGGTATCAACAATGGCACAGTTATTGAAGTTTTTCACAGCAGGGAGTCTAAGGAGCTTCTGCGGACTTACATAAACAAAATTAAATTGAAAATCAGGAAAATAAAAAAAGAGCAGGTTGCATAATAATACAGTTTTGCAGTGAAACCCGAGATCGAAAAAAGAAAAACCAGCGGTCATTGAATGCTTGAGAAAATAAATTTTCATATCTTCGTAATTTTATATTTAAAAAAAAAAAAGTGGATTTGCAAAAAAAGAACGCAACGGAAGTAGATAAACTAGATAAACATTAAGTATGCAAAGCAGCAAAAGAGCACACACGTATCACATTTACATATTTATTTCTCTCCGTTTCTCTCCTCCCTTCTCACATCTATATTCATCTTCTCAGTAAGCATCAAGACAATAAATACTCTAGTTATGTTGAACAAATGCAAACAGATGAACATGAAAAGGCGGAAAAGCCAATGGAAATTTTCTAGTAGTAGTAGCAAAAATACGCTGCAAGCATTTGCCTGTGGAATATATTTAAAGTGAGAAGAACCACAATATATTCTGCATATGCCTACGAAAAAAACAACAACATTATCAATAACGACATAGCATCAAGCGAGAAAAATATGGCTGTAAAGAAGTGGACAACAAAAATGACCGCACAACAGCTTTACGTACCAAGAATCTTATGCTCCTTTATTTAGTGCATATTTTTCTATTTCCTGCTTAATCCACACATAGAATACTTCCTCTCACATTTCCTACCCACCCATCATATACAGTTGCATACTTGTTATGGTTGAACGGTTAAGTGAACAAATAAGCAATGAATACTCAAGTCCGAATACGTTGTGAATCACTTTTTAAAGGAATTGCACGGAAAAGCGTAGCTTAAAAAAAAAAATTAGAAAAAATAGAAAAGCGGCATGGAAAGAATTTGTTTCCGTTAAGCAAATTTTGAATTCAAATTGTTACAGAAGCGCAAGCTTGCTAATACGCATACATATAAGCAAGACGACACCAGCAATGACACACAATTAACATACCTAAGTTAGTCTAAATTCAGGCTAGATGAGCTTTCGAGCAATTCTGTTTGCTTGTACGTAGAAATACTGTATTGTATAAATGTGGATTCATATTTATGTCTGTAACGTCTGTCATTTTGCGTGTATGTACGTTTGTGGTAAATGCCCAAGTATGAAGAAGCGCACTGTTACCACTCTTTAGCATACATACGCTTGAATATAATGCATATTAATATTAATATTTGTATAGTAACAATCTTTGCTTTATCTCTTCTCAATGACAGAGGCAGACACAACCGAATAGCGCGGTTATGTGCGCAAACTGCAAAGACAAGACAAGCACGGTAGAAGTATATAAAAATTAATTTCCGTCTTATATATATCGTCCCTGCACATTTGCATCGATGTTTACTTATACGCATGCACTTACGACAAAAGTCATAATAAAAGAAAAAGATCAGAAAAAACTATAATAGTCACCAGCAAGTCAACGACGAACGTGACTCGATAATGATAGAAAATAATAAAAATACAAACAGCGATAGTAATAATGATGATCAAGTTAATAATGATAGTAAAGTAAAAGCTGATAGTTAAGGTAGTTGCGATAGCATAAGTGCGCCTCTTGAGCTAATAGTAAAATTTTAATTAAACCATTACTTTGCACACAAATACAAAACAGTCGACCCATAACATATCTTATTCACATTCATGTGTACATACCGTTATACCTTGCCTTGGCACTACCCCCATCCCCATCATCATCATCGTCATCGTTACCATCGTCAATGTAAACATAGCATAGAATAAATATTTATTTGTTAAATTCACATTAAAATATGGGAGTAAGTAAAATAACTCTGCTTTCCACTCATTTTAAAAGTAGTTCAGCATAAGCCGTTTTCTGTATGCATTTCTACTTATTCGACTTCCTTCCGTATGCTTCTTTCTTAAGAAGAGTAATTTAAATAAAGAATTTTGCTTTTCTTTTTTTTATATTTAAAGTATATTCTGTTAAGTATGTATTTGCAAAATATATACAGCAATGTCATCAAATATGCAAAAAAAAATAAAAATAAGACAAACTTTAAGACATTATCTCTAAAAAAAATTTTCTTTGCATCTCACTTCTTCGTAAGAAGGACAAGTTTTTTTCTGCATGTCTAACCAAAGTTTTCTTCGTCCCGTTCTCGATTTTCTTAGAATGCAAAACTATTTAATAGACAAATAGTTTTTTAATTGAATCGTTGCTGTATATGTATTGAACACAAAGAAAAAAACAAAGACAAAGTAAATACGAAAGAATTAAAAAAAATCGTTATAAAGCAGATATTTCTTGTTATAATTTGTTGCCTTGGAATAAAACTTTGAACCGAGTCAACGCATTAACGTTATCCCTAAAAATAAATTATATCTCCCTGCTCCACCTTTTTGGTTTTGCATTTCTGTAGAATAAAACCGGAAATTCATATTGTGTGTCCGTCGCAGTTCGTGGACAAAAAACCTAGGAAGAGAAGATGTACTCAAATTGTTCCGTTTTCACTATTAACCTGCGTAGAACTTTGCTTTGCTATCTTCTTGCCAAGCAGCAGATATTTCAATTTCCATTTTTGCTGATGGACAAGCGGACTGACGAAGATGTCTAGAATGGTTCAGATTTGATACTAATCAGTAATATGTAGGCTTTATATTGTCGCTGGTGCTCCTTCTGGTTGCTGCAAACGTTTCGATAAAAGAATAAAATTCTAATATTATATAATGTAAGCCTATCGTGCGGGAAGAATTGTGTTTTCTTATGTGAAAAACAAATGTATATCGAATCTTCGTTCATAGTTAGGAAGATAAATGCGCTCGTATCACTCCCGGATGAAACACTACAGGCCTAATATTCAACTTTCGAATTGACGTCTATTTTCAGCTGGCGCTAGAAAATGACTTTGGAGCTTATGACTGCTACTGCGTCCTGGAACAAACCTTAGGTCGTGCGTGCTCTTTTACGACTTCAACGCACACTTCGCTCTTGCCAAAAAATTGAAGAGATTTCAATCGTGTAATGCCTGCATGTGGGTTTATTTTTATTATATATATGTACACCCACTCAAGAGATGCTCCCTACGCAAGCTAGCACCGGGGTGGTTGGCAAGGATTACATATAAACAACGACTACTGTTCGACTTGAAAATGGAATCCTTGGGGACGACGGAAAGCACCAAAAGACTGTAGATACAACGAACAATCCAATCAAGTCTTTCGCGACGTATAGGTGATTTCGGGATGAGTGGGTGAATATGGTGTAATACTGTTGAAGGATTTGATTAACGGAAAAATTTCTTTTACCTCGGTAAAACTCTCCATCTGGATCTGTCATTACATCTCTACTCAAAAGTATCGAGTGTTTGCACACACTCTTGTCGCCCATGAGTGTACGAGTTCTTCGCTATCTACAGTCGAGAGCATCCATCAAGAGCACTTCCCAATAAACTTGAATTTCATATTTCGTGGCAACTATCTTAGAACAGAAAAAGAAACGGATAATAAATAAATTGATTTTATATCGTTCATGCCGGACCATTTCCATTTGCTTCTCGAAAATGTTCAGCTTTAGTTGAATAATAGAAATAAACGTAACACATAACGGTAATCAAAGAATATCTCTACGTCCAATAAGCAAATCCCAAATTTAATTTTTCCTGGAATGGGTAATAAAATGAAAGCTGAAGTCAATTACAATGTTTTTAAAATTACTTTCACGTTATGTCGGTTTGTTTAATGCTCTTCTTTTCACATTAACATATAAGATATTTCAGAGCATTTTATTTTTCATGGTCATGCAAGTTGACTTTAATATGAAGACGATTCTGGTAAATACTTAAACCCAACTCTGCATTAAGTTATGGATGACAATTTTTGGATTTTCTAAATGATGAAGCACACATCGCTGTATTGTGTTAAAGCAAATGAAAATTTTTTACATGTCAGAAATCTCATCCATTCCAACTTTTGTCTTTCAGCTAAATATATTTACATTAAATTCTAACCTTTTATTTCAGTATCTTAGATGATAAGTGTTCCAAAATATATGACGGAAGCGCCGGAACGCATTGCTAAAACGACTGTACCGACTAAGAGTATCTATCTTCTGCAAGTTTTATGACTTATGCATACCACAAGACCTTATCTTTAACTAAATTTTTTGTAGCGTCCTGGTAAACGCAAGTCTTCTTTTGCAAGTTTCTCAAGTTTTTTCCATTCATTTTTTTGTTCATCGCTAGATAACATGAACATGGATTTAAACTTAAAGTACATGAATGAAGACTGATATGATTTTAATATTTGACAATAGCGACTCTGTTTCTTACGTGCACATATCCGTCGCAATTATATCTTTTGCACTCCCTGCTAAGGTTTTCTATACGTTGTAGGCGTTGCAAGCGAGATGACAAAACTTGTGGACTCTCATCCTTGTCGGCTGAGAGCTTAAGAAAGCTTAAAAGGTATAAGCAAATTTTAGTTTTTCCAATTTCTTTAAATAATTTTCAACGCTATTCAGGAAACCTACAAAATTAGCCTGACCAGTAACTAAAAGAAAAGTCGGAAAATAAAGAAATATCCATAAGCATGAAAGTGGAAAAAATATTTCTTTAGGAGGAAATTGTGTGCATTAAAAAAGAGTTTTCCCCCTTTTCCTTGAATGCCGTTTTTATTTTTATTTTTAACACATTTTTTTCTTAGTTGCTGCTGTGTTTTTTATTCTTCTTTTTGTCAATAGAGAACAATGGCAACAGCAGCAGCAACAACAGTTATGTACATTATAAATAAACTGTGCAATTTTGCACCGACATTAGTTGAAAAACACAATAACAACAATAACACCATGCTCGCGTACCGACCATACGAGGTAGCTGACAAGTATTGTGTGTTGAGATGGAAAAGGGTATGAAAAGAGATTAGAGCGACAGTAAGTAATGCATTGAGCGCTGTAATTGCAGTTTACAGATTATGTTCGCCTTTTGTTTATCTGTTTGTTTGTTCATTTGTTTGTTGCTGCTGTTGTCTTTTGTCTCATTTCGTTTTCTACAGTTTTAGGTTAATGTGAGATTATATTGCAATTTTTATAAGCGGGTTATTGTGCATCTCCGTTAAGTGCACAGAAATGAAATTCAACTTTCAAACAGACAAATTCACATGCACACATATACACAAATACTCACGCACAAAGGCAAAAATATGTAAATAAGTTATTTAGGAAAAGAAAATAAAACTCTGTGACACATATATTTGCTAAGTGTATAAACAAAGTAAAGCACAGAAGCAAAATGAAAATTGAAGAAATCATAACAAGAAGTGAACAAGAAAACTAGATTTGTTTTAGAGATAAGCTATTACAATCTTCCCTAGGTCCCTCATACATATACATAAAATATAACATAATGTAAACTTATGTGACAATTAAAAATAAGAATAATCTACTAAACGGTAAATGCATATCTAATCCGAGCAATTGGTGTGCACGTGCGGTAGTTATTTTTGTCGTGATTTTTCCATAATTTTTAAATGGATGTTGTATTTTAGACATTCAATATATAACTGTTTATAGGCGAGTACGTAGGGAAGGCTTACGTTAACATAGCATATTACGTTGATTAAGTCTCACAGGCATGTCATTACAAATAAAAATATCCTCTTCCTTTCCACATACGCCCCTAATAAAAGTTATCCTTTCACTAAAGAATATGAAATGAAAAGATTAAATATTTCAACAAGATTATTGGCTTAGTCCATCTCCACACAACAACCCAAAAAAAAAAAAAAAAAAATATTTCAACAAGTTTGACCATGTTGACCATTCAATGCAAATAACACTTTTCCAACAATCGTCCGAAAGTTTTCAGTAAAAATTATCCCAGTACAAAAGTAAAGTAAAATGGAATGTATGTAAAAACAGATAAGGAAGTTATTTTCGGTCGGGGACCGAATCACCATATCATTCTGGTCACCAAGTTCTTTTGATGCCCATATCGCTGGTATTATTAAGAAAAAATTAATCGTAATGTTTACCATATCCATTTTAGAATTAACCCTTCTATCTTCAGTTGAAGAATGCACAACATTAAACATTCTGTCTCATTTGCCTTGTGGTAAATAACCAGAAAACTTCAAGAAAGTGAAAAAATAAAATTTAATCAATGGTAACTTTGTGCGGGAATGGCTATCTTTTTCCACTTTTACACCCGATGAGTAGAGTGTTTCGTAAAGTAAATTTGGAAAATTTCAGCTTTCTAACATTTATAATTTCTGAGTAACGAGCAAAAATCCCCAAATTTCAGTTAAGGAAAACGCAGTTGCGTTCAGTTTATGGTCCACTGTGGTCTTCTGCTCTGATCAAATTGGCCCATTTTCAATACAAACCTGCGTGCAAAAACTTCTAATACTTCTGTCAAATCTAAACTTGATATCATCATTTTTGTGACCAGGAGAGTGCCAACGCAGACAAACCAGATGGACAGGCATGGCTTAATTAATTCCAAATTTTACGCTGATTAAAAACATAATTGCTCTATAGAGCTTCTGAAGATTCCTTTTGGGTGTTTCATATTTTACGAAAAAAAAATAATGAGTGTACCCCATCTTACAGTGGGGGTAAAATATGACACGAGCTAGTTTACCCAAACTATTATCCATTGCTAAGCATCACTTCTTCTACCACTTAGGCAGAATATGAATTCGGCGCAGGAAGCCCAGTTGGTTCGTTAAAGCTGTTTATATATAATCAGGAAGAGTAATGTTTGTTGACAACAGCGTGGAGGATGACATGTTCCTAGGCGAGTCTTGTTATGTGAGGCGAAGCTTGCGATATGATTAGTTTTGATATATTACGCCCGTTTTCCGCCCAAATCACGTCAGTGCTTTCATTTGATTGGAATAAGCTACAATTAACAATGATACTCTAAGTAAGCAGATGATCCTTTTCGAAGAAAGCCCGAAACTTCAAGGAAAAAACTTTTTTGAGACAGCGATTTCTCTTCCACATAGTCTAAAATGTTCAAAGGGGGCAATAATGAGAATAAAGACGGTCTTGTCAACCGAGGAAAAAACAATCATAATCCGTAATTGAAGGAAATTTAGCTAGCCGGGAGACTTAGAAAATAAAGCGGAATAAGCAATCAAATTTTGTGATAGCACCAACAGCACCAACATTACGTTATTTAACTTTAAGACAGGTTGAAATCCAATTCCTTCAAGCAGACGGCGCTATGTACAGCAGAACTTCCCACTCGAGCTGCAACAGTGTATCCTTAACGACTGTTACAACGTGTGGCCGAGCGAGTATCGATGTGGATGACTCTCCTGGACTAACCCATGACTTTTCGCGCTTGGGATTGTCACACTAGATAGACTTCTCATCGTCAGTCACCATACGCCACAGAAAACCACACACTTTTTTCTTGGCAAGCAATAAAACCGCAATGTTGAAACGAATGCCATCGCATGCAAACATCTACGAAAAGCTGATTCGTGGACTGCTAAGCTGTTCGGAATTGTTTGAGGGTTTGGTGCTTCGTTTTTGTCTAATAAGACTTACAATTAATTATGTTCCAGCTTTTTTGGACTTTCTACCTCCCACTTTTCCCCACTTTTAAAACAGTTGAAATCAAAACCCCTAATTCGGATATGATGGAGCAACACCACCATGAGTTTCTAAAAGTGTTTGATGGGCTTCGGCACCGTATTTCTTCAAGATAGACAATAAAAGTAATAAATGTCGAAAATGCAATTTTGGGTAACTCAGTAATACTAAATGAAAAACTGTTATTTTATAAAGAATTCAATCCATATGTACACTGGTATTTCCCATTTCTTCTTCATTTTTACCTGTAGACGTAGCTGATCAAAATTTATGCGAACACCTAACAGGTATGACTTATGGAATTATTTTATCTTAAAATTTGTATTTTCATATCACGGTTCACATCGACGTTTCCTACCACTAAGAAGGCACGAATGTCAGAATTTAAGGTTTTTCGTCTTGCTTTGACACATCTGGAGCTATTGTCGGGTTGTTCGTAAACGAATACCATTCATTTACTATTTTCCTTCATGATATTTTCTAACTTAAGATAAAAAAATAAGAGAACATCTCATTTTTTATTGTATCTAAATTTTGGTATTAAGAGAAAAATTTACTTTGAAGTTGGGTTTGGGTTTGGTTTAATGTTAATATGACAATAGTCTTAGGGTTCATAGTAGCAAAATACTTCAAAAGCTACGATGAATTTCTAGTGCAGTATCGGCAAATGCAATGCTTTTCAGATATATTATGAAAGAAAACATTGGGCTTAAATATTGATACCATTTTCATTTTAAAATATTTAATATACTGTACATATTTATTAATACTTTCTCTTTTATACAAGAAAATAAACGTCTTAAAGTAAATAAAAAATCTTTTACCATATTGCAAAAACAAAATTGGCGTATGCCAACTCCCGAAAAACAAAGTTTTTCTCTCAATCACCATTACCATCTCACAGCAAGTCGTATCCTCATATTTCTCTGAAAATATGGTTTCAAACCAAGTAAATAAAATGAAGGTATATTTGATGACAATAAAATATTATACATAGAAATTATAAAGTTATAGAATGACAAACGTAGCAAAGAAACATTATAAAGGTATATATATGAACATAGATTTTGCACCGACTATCGGCTCTAATTTATAAAAGTACATTAGATATTGAGCCTGATAGTTTCGATAAGTAATATATTGTATTGATATTCTCTTTTGTAGCTGATTTTAGAATGTCCATAGGATTAGTCGGTCCAAATGCAATACTTCTAGCCAAGGAAAAGTTAAGGCGGTCACAGACAACGTACTTTATAGTGAGAGTTTGTCCACAATTGCAGATTGGGGAGCAAGTCTTCTTTAGAATCCCTTGGTGATTTGCATTTGTATGGTGAATTCTCGAAAATGTTACATCTTGATTTTCTCAACATTTGTTGGATATAAAGGTGGAGTTAATTGAGGATTAATGGAAGAGTAGTGTTGATGATGGTATTGTAAATTTCCTTCTGCAATTTTCTCTTTTCTTTCAATGTATCTTTGAAGATCCAACTTTTCCATGACATCATCCATAATTAGAGGAGCAGAAGCAGGATACTTCGCTGCTCGATCAGCCTGCTCATTTCCTAATAAATGACTTGATACCTAAAGTATTTTAATTTTTTCGCCGGGTGTTTTGTCGCATTGACAATGTGCTTTCCAACGATATTTGTAAGAAAATGTGCGTCAGAGAATATCTGCGTGTGCACGTTTAGCACTGGTAAGGCATTAATATGCATCAGTAGATTTATTATATCAAATATGTGCTTTCGACAAATGTGCGTTTTTATTGATTTTTGTATAGAAATTTTAGCGTCCGACGCGTTTGCCCAAGTGGAGATCGCTCGTCCAATAGCCTGGAGGATGTTGATTGTCTTCGTGCTATCTTTCTCTTTTGTAAAGATGTATACATCGTCCGCGTAGAGACAATGTTCGATTCTCGGTACACGGCAAACAATTTTACTAATTTCGTTAAAGGCGATCTGGAAAAGCGTAACAGAAAGAGGAGATCCTTGTGGAATACCATTCATTAGAGAAAAGGAATCAGAGAGATGATTGTTGATTCTCACTTTAAACCGCCGATCCGGCATGGATGATTTGATGTAGTTGCAGAGTTTGGGTCGAACATTCCACGATTTCTAGAATCTTAAAATAACATGAAGACCAGCTCGGTCAAATGCTTTTTCGAAATCGATTGAGAGAATTGTTACATGATTCCATTCGGAAATTACTTTGCTTGTAAAGTAATCAATATGTAAAAGAGCGTCGATGCACCCTCTACCCCTTGAAACCAACTTGTTGTTTTGTAATCAGATTCTTGGACACAAGAAACCAGGATAATCTAGATGCCGTAATCTTTTCTGATACTTTTAAAAGGCAAGATAAAGGAGAGATTGGGCGATAATCCGATGCGATGGAGCCATTTTTTGATTTTGGAATTGGAACAACTGCTGCCAGTTTCCACATGTAGGGTATTTGGCCAGTCAAAAATACCTTATTATATAGGTCCAATAATTTCTTTTTACTTGAATTAAACAGAGTGCTGAACATTTGGGTTGAAATGCGGTGGATGCGGGGCAGCAGGTGTCCTCCCCTTCGAATTGGAGAGACAACTTTCAAGTTTTAAGGTAGATATGCAATTTTCCAGGAACATGGCACATCTGTCAATAGCATTTGAAGGAGAAATTGCAGCGTTTTTATTTTCGATGAAAGCACGAAAAAGTTGCTGCCAGTGGAGTATTCGCACCACACTTTTCCAAAGTAATTAGAAATCTCACCCGCGTCAGTTAAAGTTCCATTGGGAGTGCAGATGGCAGAAATTTCGTACAGATTTGAAGTCCCATTGAGTCTGTTGATTTTGTTCCAGAAAACTTTCATTGATGTATTCCTGTGAATTCTTTTCGAAAAAAGTTTGAAACTAAGTACCTTTGATTTTCGTAATTCCTTCCTGAATAGAGCATTTGCTTTTTTATATAATAACAAACGATCATGTTCAGGGCATCTTTTAAAGAGGTGCCATAGATCCATTTTGTTTTTCTTCAATAACGAAAGCATGTTGTTCCACCAAGCTTGTTTCAAAAAGCTGAAAGATGAGCAGCCGTGCGAATGGCTTTAGAGAAAATAGCAGAATCATGGTTCCAGTTCCCGTTAAATGACTTTGAATTCAGGAATAGTTCGGCCTGTTTGGAGTAATTGATCCAATCCGCTTTATCTAGAAGAAATTTGGCCTGTTTTGCTGGAGTAACAGAGGACTTTGAAAGGCGAAGATCGACTATGATTGGAAAGTGATGATTATATAGATCATCAGAGATGGACCAGGAAACCAAAGGAAGAAGTGATGGAGAGCAAAATGTTAAGTCAATATGTGGAGAGGTGTGATGAATTGAAAAGTGCGTTGGTTTCCCAGCATTTAAAATGCTGAGTTTGCTTTGAATGAAGCCTTTTCTAACACTGTACTACGACTGCTGTTCTCTGTTGAGCCCCAGATGGGCGGAAAGAACGGAGAATAAGTTGTAGAGTTCTTGCTGAGAGAACGATTGCGAAGGTGGGATATAGAGCGAAAGCACTGCAAATTTTTTGTTTAACATTATCGCTACGGCTTGCATATTTGAGCTTAAATTTATGCGATTTTGTGAGGTATACTTAATTTTATAAAAACACCATTTCCTTGTTTGGAATGAATTTTGAACAGCATTCGTAAAGTATCCAATATATGATTTGAGTGGAATAGTATTAAAACGGCTTCAACAATTGGTCTCTTGAAGGGATATAAAGGTTGGATTGAAATCACTTACGAGTGTACGGAGTTCATCAAAATTATTAAGAAGTCCCTTAATGTTCCATTGTAGAATTTTAAAACCTTATCATTCAATCATTTTACCGCCAATCGTTTATACGTACACTATACGATTAGTTCAAAGGTTTTGAACACATTTATGAATATGCGCTATACTTAAAATGTTTGCATTTTTAATTGGTGATTATATTTGCCAAGTTATTCAATGCATTCAAAACTCCCGTAATACGACTCTGTGACTACGTCTAAGTAGGTTTATGACTCAATTAAAATTTTTCTCCTTTATATATATCGTTCTATCGTACAAGTTTTGACAGATTTTAAAGAGTTTAGAGACTGTTTAAGCCAACAAAAAGAAACTTGGAAAAAAATGGAAGATTATATTACCCTTAAACAATTGTGCAGTATAACATAGCAAGAGAAAAATGAAAATGTTTTTAAAATATTTGTTAAATAAAAAACAAATTTATTTTGCACAAGTGAAACTCTAAAATAATTGAAATATTTGACATAGCATGCAAAACATATCGCTTTTATTACATTGATGTCCAACGTCCGCCTCGAAATCATCACATTATAGTTCGCCCATTAAACGCTTCGCTGAACCCACCGAACTTGTTCACTAAGTATGATGTAATTAAAACTTCAACAACAGGTAACCCTTGTAATTTCTAGTAACATTTTTAGAATAACATACAAGCCCACTGTAAGAAAAAATCATTCTACATATGGCACGAAGAGTGTTAAAGGTTGGACCTATTTAATTAACTTGCTTGTATACGGGCATTAAAAGTAATTTAATAACATTCGTTTTTGTGTTGTTATATGTATTTTTATGACGATTTTTTTCTTCCATTTCTATCTATCATTCACAGATTTCAATACAAAAAATTCATGACAGCAACAACAATAATTTCTGCCAATTGAAATGCTCAAATAATAATAATAATAATAATAATACAAACAAAACTTGCTTATGCAATTATTTATAAAGATTTGCAAAAGTTTAAAAAAAAATGATAACAAAAGTAGAATTACAAACAGCGCACAATATTAATTGAACTTAACAATAACAACCAATAGCATTTAACATGGACTATATGAATAACGAACGCACATACGCATTGAAAACAAAGTTTCTACTAAAGTAAAAAAAAAAAATAAAAAAAGGAAATGCAAAAAATATGTTTATACGTGAAATGAAATAAAAAAATGAGGTTTCGTTCAAAGGCAAATCTCGAAAATGAAAGTCGGTAACCACTGCAAGTCGAGGACATCCCAGAGATAGTTGTTTTCCAACCTCTTTTTGTTCTCTTTTGGAAAAATTTGGGAAAAATGCAATAATAAAAAAGCTATTGCGAAACTGTTATAGGGGAACAATTTCAAAATAAACAAAGAACAAGAATTAAGAATTAAGCGGCAAACAAATTGGTTTTAATAAACTTAAAGAAGAATCATCAAAGAAAACAGGAGCAAACTCAATACAACCAGTTATGCGGATTGCTACTTGCTTGACTGAGACGACGACAACAGCTATAACGACGGCGACGGTTATACCAACAATGAAGATAGTAAAAAATGTAAAGACTACCAGTTGCTGTGTGCCACTAAAAACAGCAACAGCAACACCCACATTAGTATCGACACTTTTATCAACAATAATACAAACCTCTACACCAGCAGCTTTAACAACAAAAACATCGGTATTATATAGAAAATCACTGTCAATGTCACTAGCACTGGTCGCATCTTCAACAACAATCGCAATGACTGCAATAACAAGAACAACAACAATTACAAGCAGCACATGTCGTGGCTTACAACATTTACAGTTATGGTGGCATATAGTAGCCTCTTCGTTACTGTTAATGACTATTTTTATGCCACCCGCAGTTCCTGTGCAAGCTTCCACCCTAGATATCTATAAGAATGCACGGCTCGGTCATCGCATTGTACAGACACGCTATGGCCGTTTACACGGTTTAATATTACCATTGGATAGTTATCGTTTCTTACGTTCTGTAGAGGTGTTCCTAGGAGTACCATACGCAACGCCACCCACCAAACAAAATAGGTAAATATATTTAATTTTCAGATTACGGTTATTTATTGCACATTACGTTATCACTAGCTGTATTAGCTGGTAAATAACAATATATGTATTTTTTTATATCCGTCGCACGCGCGAAAGTATACTAAATTTGCCCTTCCAACAGTAATATGAACAATATATTCAGTGTATACGTATTTTCGACGAGCGGAAAATTCCCAGCCAGAAGATCTCTCTTGTTGGAAGAAGCACGGTAGTAAAAATTGAAATTGGTTTCGGAATGTACAAGGTTATCAAATAAAAACCTTTTTTTTAAATGTCATAGCGTCCATGTTTTGTTTTCAAATTGTTTTGCAAAACTGATCATTGTGCTCGGTACTCCTTGGCAACTTACCGTGAGAAAGCTACAGAGTTATACAATTAATAAAAATTATTAATATTTATTACAGAAGAGACCATTTCAGTCGCATTTCGTTCATGTGGAATATTTCGTTACAAGGCCTCGTAAATAAAAAAATTGTGCCTTTGGAGTAAAGAAAAGTCATCCTCTTATTATCAACGATCCTTTGGTCCACAAAAATTACCTTTCGGGTATGATTTATGAGCAGAAAATCACATTTTTGAAAATGAAAATGGAATTTTAATTAAAGCGACTACAAATTGTTGTTCCAGAATTGCATTTTTACAAAAAGCCAGGGGTGTTCATTTATATTAAACGGCCAATAAAATTGCCATAAATTTGTTTGTAAAATTAAAAAGCAAAGCTCGTATTTGATATCTATGTTACACATGTGTACAATTATAGATAACACATATATATAATGCAAACATGTTCTACATTAATGTAATGCAATGTAAAGTGGTGAGCAAACCGCACCGCAACGAAAAGATATCGCTGGTATCGCTATCCCTGTAACTTTAGGATCCTCATGAAACACGCCACCTTTTTACGATGAATGAAATGGTTTTCGACATTATAAAGTATTCGCCAAATACCTGGTATTAGATCCTGCGGATAATCGCGCATCCTCCCTTCTTTGCTTCGCCCCGTCGCAGAATCCACATTAATCGGTATTTAAGATACGAATACATTTTAGGTGGTATCTAAAGAAGCTATAACGCAGTAAAAGTCAGTTACGAGACATACGTTGCTCCTTCTTACTTCTAGTAGCTTGTATGCTATATCGAAGAATTTAATAAATTTGTTTTCTATCTTACCGTTCGCCTGCACTTTGCTTCCAACAGGTTGCTGATCTTTACTGTGCCTATTCCGATACCAACCTTATGATGTGGCTCCTTGACATGCCGCCGAAAGGTTCCATATCGTACCCCTCCGGGCTTCCCTGTCGGTTAGGCAGTCAGCCATTTCATCGACTTCGATGCTGCAATGTTCGACCACCCAATGAGGATGTACCACGTTGTGCTTTTCTAACTCATTCAGGATTTGAAGGCATTTCAATATTTTATTTAGCTTAGTTTATACCTTATGCTTTAACGAACAAGCGTTGGCAGGCCAAAAGAACTCTGGCCGGCTTTTCGTCTTCCTGTTTCATATGTGGATTCCATGTTAGGGTTTCGTCAAACAGGGCGCCTCAATACCTCGGCTCATCTGAATAAATGACCTCAACTTCTTTTGAGAATACGTTGCATAATGAAAGTTTTTCTTTCCGGGAGAAAGGGTCTTTTTTGAGGGTTGATATATAAACCCCAATCATAATGCATTGGGAATTCACATACAAAGAAAACCAAGGTTTTAGCGAAGGCAACGTTCGCTGTAGCCAATCCGCCGGTTTCTTCCTATTGCAGGTTGGTATAAGACAACCCCGGCGGAAGGTACAGTCAACAAATTAAAGGCTAAGAGCTGATTTTTTTCGGCCCTCGTCAGGAATGATTCGAGGCCGTATCGATTCTGTTGCCTCTTTATAAGGAAAGCCATTGTCCGACATCTGATCCGGAGTGCTGTTTGTGAATCCAAAGTGAGCCCCCGCAGTTTCGGCTGCTGGTCGTTCTTGCGGATTACCAGTGTTAGGCACATGAGTCTCCTCTATGCGCCTATGCGTTTCCTTAAAATTCACTTCACCATTGCCCTAAGAGGGCGACGGCTGGCTCCATTTAGCCCAACGTACCTATCGCGACAGTTTACCCTCAAGCGGCTACGTCTACAACCGGAAGAGAACATCTTCCTCCATAATTTACAAATCTTCAGCTGTCAGCGCGAAATGTTGTCGACTTATCTGCCTGTTTGCAGAACAGTTTTAACGGTCGCTCTACAGGTTTGGATGAGTGCACCTTCTGTGGACTTAGTAGACGAGTAAAACAACGAAGTGGTAGAGAGGCTCAGTCTCAACTACAGACTCGTTCCCACACCGTGTCTCTAGTTATAATGAATCTAACGCAAAGTCTGACCAGAGGCTTTTGTTATACTTCTTTCCGTATGTTCTTTCCTCTTTTGTGGACAGCACGCATACTGCTCATGACGGTCTGGATGAATGTTACGCTTGTGCAAAGTCCTAAGGCAGATATATTCGCTTTCATCCACCCTCTCTTACGGGTACATTCCATCTGTCGTCCCGTCGTCGTCACCCTCCTGACGAAAGACTGAATGCACCATAGATCATATAACGTGTTATATTTTCATGATAGAAACTGTAAATTATAACTAATACAGGACTTAGTAAACTTAGCTCTGTAGGTTTGCAAGAAGACACTTTCGCAGTTTTCAGATATGTTTTTTACTTATCCGTTTTTTAGGAAGTGAAATTACCTCTAATATTCTCTTTCCCTTTCGGCTCTCTTACACCCATATCGCTATAAACGCTTAAAATAAAATGATGTGCCGGTCCAGTCAAATCTTAGAATAAATTACTCCACTTACATTCGAACAATATCGATCGATTGTATACGCCCCTCCAACATATGGTATTACCCACACGACGCAACGAACACCATTTCAAATTCAAGTAAAGCATCACAAAAAATTTTTTGTCAATTAGTATCCGTTTGTTTTTTGTTCTTTGTATTTAAATAGATTTAGTCCTACTCGTGCACCTGCGCCTTGGGATGGTATACGTATCTCAGATAAATACAGTCCTGTGTGTCCGCAACGCTTGCCAAATATACGTAACGAAACCGCAGCGTTAGAGAAAATGCCAAAAGGCCGTTTGGAGTATTTAAAAAGACTTCTGCCATTCCTGGAAAGTCAATCCGAAGACTGTCTTTATTTGAATATTTTCTCACCAATGAATGGTAAGTAATACACATACAAAAACCACAAATAGAATCTGAGAACAGCTTTTAAAATGAAAGAAGCGAAATCATTTAATACATACACGCACACAAATACATGCACATTGTCACCCAAGGACAACCTGGAAAGCCATAATACGGTCGATTATGTACGTCACAGGCACTTGTGTGCATTTACATTTTGCACACGTAACCACCACTCACGCACACACACACGGAACAATCATTTAAAATCAAATCCCTCCTAAATTAGGGGTAAATGTGTTGGTAGCAATTTCCTGTTTGGTGTGCACATGATTTTCGATCACATTCACCATTTGATATAGAAACAAGACAAGGACAAGATGTTGATGATAAAGATTTCCTCTAAAAAGAAAGAGGAAGCACGCATAATATACATATTGAACCTAAATATGTTTGTACCCCGGCAATAGTAAATCAAATGCTTGGCACAAATCAGTATCAACGAAGTGTAAGTATTTTGTGGACCACGAAATTTAAAAACAAGACATTGAAGCAAAATATTGGTCAAATCTCTCAAAAACTTTGAACATTATGATAATCAATCGAATGCGAAAGAAAAAATGATGGGAGGTGGTAATGACATCAGTAGAATAGATATCAGAATCGTTTTTAGATGCTGAAAAACTCAAATATCATTAATAAAATCAACGTCTGTCAGATTACAATAACTAATTCCAAGCATTCCAAATGAATGTACTTTAAATAATATAAAATTAATTGAAATATTATAAAACGCTTACCATTCCATGTCAGACTAGAAAGAGGCATTCTTTTCATTTCAAAAATTTTTTTTAAAATGTAATACGAGGTGAAATGTGTAGGACATTTAAAGATTGTAAGCTAATGATAATGAGCAGCACGGAAGAAACATCAAGGCTTCTTAACGCTGAACAAAATTTGAGGAAACCTTCATCTTCGCCGCTCGTATGATTGATAACTGAAAGAACTTTGCAACTTGCAAAATTTGTAAGACGAAAACTTTTTTTTCTTTGTACGAAGAAATCTTACGAAATTTGTAAATCGATGTGCACTGTAAAAGTGCATATTCTATGTCACGGGGAGATACATATCATCTGTTTCCAATCGTTCATTCATCAATTTCCACTGATGCGTTAAATATTCTGATAAGAGCAGCCCTAGTGAACTTGCAGACACGCCGTTATAGCGCATTCTTCAGAACCAAAACAATAATACTACTCCATTAATAATATAAGGAGAATAAGTTCGGTGGATCTTAGCATTGCGATAGCGCGCTAACAATAAAAGCCAAACGATTTCAAAGTTCATCTGCGATATCTCTTGTTTAAGAAGTTAGCCAGAAGTTGGTTTGCAGTTCCTTTCTTTTCTGGTTGCGGATCGCGCCCCTCTCGGCGCATTTTTATACTTGAAAAGTCATTGTGACAATCAATATAAACATTGAACGCAAATGTTACTCGAATGATTCTTATAGTATGGTCCCAAAAACTGAGACACAATGTGGATAAGGAAGGTCAACGACGACGTCAACAGTCCTTCTGCAGGTACACAACGATGAAATTTTTAGGCAAGGATGCTTAAAACGTCCAAGGTTTGTTTGTTATGAAAGCTGCTAAAATTCGATCTATGTGATTGCAAAATTTTTCGACAAAATTCGGTTATTAGTTTGACGTAAAAAATTTGGTTCGGCGGAGGCAAATTTTGAACTACCTCTCATGTAGCCGTTAATAGGAAAACTGATCTTTTTTTTTATGTTATAAAAAGGTATAAACTCCCAACATTTCATGATGAAACTTGGTTCTTGGCCTTAACGAAATGGGACCACTGGGGGCTATTTTTTAGATACCACACCACATAAGCATTCTCAGGAGATGACACGACCTAACGAAGTATGTTGCTTCTGCACTACTAATTATGGATGATATCATGGAAAAGTTGGATCTTCCAAGATACATTGGAAAAAAAATTGAAGAGAAAATTACAGGAAATCTATAATACCATCATCAACACTACTCTTCTATTAACCCTCAATTAACTCCAACTTTATATCCCACTAATGTTGAGAAAATGAAGATCCAAATATTTTCGAGAATTCGTCTTGGTCATACAATTGCAACTCACAACTGGATCTTGAAGAAGTCTTCCTTCCCAATCTGCAATTGTGGACAAATTCTTATTATAAAGTACGTTCTCTGTGACTGGCTTAACTTTTCCTTGACTAGAAGTATTGCATTTGGAGCGGCTAATCCTATGGATATTCTAAAATCAGCTACAGACGGAATATGAACACGATATATTATTTATTAAAACTATCAGGCTCAATATCTAATGTACTTTTATAAATTAGAGCCGACAGTCGGTATTGCTAGTGCTCAATGTCTTTTTCTTTTAGTCTAAGATTATAATAATATTAACAATAGCTTTTTACGACAAAAGCTGGCAAAATAATAAAATTTTTAGGAAATAAATTTAGTTTCCATTTTTTTCCAAAATTTAGATCACATTATGCGAACAAGGCAGGCTTTCATAAAACATATGTGTTTAGGAGAAAATAATTTGTAACTCTGGTTAATTATTACTAGACGAAGTGGTGTAGAGTATTTATAGTCGATCTTGACCGTGTGTAATGTCCCTACTTGTTTTTATGTATATACTTTATGTAATATTGAGTTGCACATATTAACAAAAATAAAACAACTATTCAATCTGAACAAAAATAATTTTTTTCAAATATTAAATCGATTGACTGATATTTATGTTCATACCAAGGGTTTTTTGAATGTGCATTCATACAACAGAGTTTAGAGGTATGTGTGCAATCATAAACAATAAGTGAAAAGAACATTTATAAAGCATAACAATAGTTTAACTGGAGGCCTTGTTTTCAGTTAAAAACCACGATATGTGTGGATTCATGAGCAATGCATTCCAAAATGAATATAATGACACCACTAACAACAAATAGCTGAAACCACAAACAACAATTTTGGTGAACAACCAAGAATTAGACAAACGTTTGGTTTGTGTTGTGTTTTGCATCGAAAACCTGACAAGTTGCAGCTATCAAGGCTACTTATTATAATGTGTTAGTATTTGCTAAATAAGACAGTCAACGCACATACGCTTGCATAAAGTAATGGAAAACATGACTAATTGACGGCCCGTTTGATTATGTAAAAAGTAATGTTAATCATCGGCAAAAATACGCATTATGACGTATTTGCATGAATTTCTCACGATTCACGTTTCATACCTTATTTTATTTTCGAGTTTTCCGCAATGTCAACCTAATGAATGCAACCTAAATTCGAAACCTTGGTGCACACAAAGCGCCAGTGCGTCAAATCAACGGTAATCAAACTGATAACGAAGATTTTGCAATCTTCGTGTCGAATCGGACTAAAAGACCAGCACTGGGACAAAATTATATTTTATTACATTACTTTAATTAAAAAGAAAATAAATTAAAAGGATGACAAATAGATAGGACGAAAGAGGGAACAGGAGTAGAGCGACAATGAATGAAAGCAGAAAGAAACAGTTAAAAAGGGCAAAAAGGGGCATAACTAGAGTACGAAGCAGAAACAGAACTAGAAAAAGGAACTGAGATAAGAGCCGCAACCTTGGTGACGAAAAACAAAGTGGAACGCGTACAAACCAAAAAGTTTAAATGCTGTCGAATCAGTAAACTTTAAAGTGAAATGAAAGCGAGCTCTCCTTTCCTCTCCTATCCCTCTCCTATCTCCTTTCCTTCCTATCCTCTTTCCTCTAAATATGTACAAGGAGTAATTACTACTATTAAATTTGTATTAATAAATAGAAGTGAGTCTGCTAGCAGCTAGTCATAGAAAGATTTGATTTGATCTGAACAGATCGTATTGTAAGCTTTGGAGATGTAATAAAACAATTGACAATGGAAAGGTGCAATGAGTAATTGCGCGGCAAATTAAAATCGTTCAAGTGAGTTTCGGCCTTTACAATGTTGGACTAAGGATTGCAAAGCAGTAAGGAACACGTTAAGATCATTCGGTAGAAAGTCGTACTGCACTGACTGTTTTAGACGCGTCTTCGTTCGAGTAAACGGTTTGGAGTACTATCTGAGAATATACCACCTCAGACTTAACTCACAGATTGCTCCGAAAGCTAGATCGTTTTTTTCATGCTGATTACACATATTACTCGGAAAATGAAAAAAGTTGCGCAACTAAGCACCAAAAAAGTTAAAGTCATTCGTTTTAAAATGCTTTTCATTTTTGTAAATGCTTTTCTCTTTAAGGCGATTGTTCCATCTTGGATTGAATTGAAACAATTAAAATTTAGCGCTTAACACGTAACAACAGTATTAAAAGAAAACGTGACGGAAAGAATACAACAAGCGAGGAAAAATAAATATTGCTGTTTTTGTAAAAATACCCCCGTACACGTAAACGTTAAAAAAACAAAATTGCATTACCTCTTAAGCAAACGCCGTAAATGCATACCGTACTGCTAAAGGAAGTATTGGAAAATTAAAGCAAACCAGCTTATCTTAGACACGGTAACAATTCCAGGTGACATCACAAGCAATACCTTCTCATTATTCTCCCTGCTCTAATCTCTGTACTTCTCTCTATTTCTCTCTCGCTCGCTCTATCTCTTTCCCATTATTTCTCCGTACGAGTTTCAGCGCATTTCAACGCATTATCCAAAGGCATGCAATATTTAGCTTCGCTTCTATGCAAACAAATCCACTGATACACATACATATACACATATATATATACATATACATATATTTTTCATATGACAGCTTTTCTACAGCTAAACAATTGCGTACACTTAGTAAGCGAAAATATTAAATGAAGCTTAAAAAAGCGCATCTACTGATGTGTGTATTCACGACCTTTTTGTATTGTTTTTACCATTGTTTCCCTCATGATAAAAAAAGTATTGAGAACGCTGAAGGAATAGTCGTTAAATCGTGTGCATTTTTTTCGCATCTTATGCATATTTTTACAGCTGGTGCCAGCGAAAAGAAATTACCTGTAATTGTATTTGTACACGGCGAGTCATTCGAATGGAGTAGCGGTAATCCTTACGATGGCAGTGTATTAGCCAGCTACGGCGAAGTGGTTGTAGTAACACTTAATTACCGTTTAGGAATTCTAGGTAAGTAACATAGAATAACACATTAAAGCAATGACAATAAACTGTTGCACTACTCAAAGGTGCCTTGCAAACGAACCTAAATAAAACAAACAAATGAATGTTTGCGCTTTTCAAAAGAGATTAGCATTCATTCCGCACGTAAATTACTGATGCGACATTTCATTTGCATATTAGGTTTCCTCAATGCCAATCCTAGTCCATTGGTACATGCTCGTGTGGCCAACTACGGCCTAATGGATCAAATTGCTGCTTTACATTGGATACAACAAAATATACAAAAATTTGGTGGTGATCCTAATCTGGTGACGCTGGCTGGTCATGGTACAGGCGCCGCTTGTATAAGTTATTTAATGGCATCGCCCACAATGGTTAGAGGTCTTTTTCAACGTACAATTTTAATGTCTGGTTCGGCTTATTCGTCGTGGTCTTTAGTTGAAGATCCCGTCATGTTTGCTATTAAACTAGCCAGAGAAGTCAATTGTTCGATACCAGAAAATGTTGACAAACATCATGAACAGATTGTGGATTGTTTGCGCGAAACACCATTAGAAGAATTATATGGCGCTGACATACAAGCACCCACATTTCTAAGCTCATTTGGTCCATCGGTAAGTAAAAGATGAAAATGTACTTTAATATAATTAATAAATAAAAAGTCTAACACAAAGAACGAAACCATAACCTGCAATTTTTTCTGAATTTTCATTGCTAGACATTTTTACACTCAATTAATTGATGACTCTTTTGTTATTCGTCGGCGTTCCTAGAACTTATCTAAACGAACATGCCAAATTCTAGTATTTCAATTTTTGCGTACATGAGAGCTCCATCAAAATCGCACTTTGATCAATATATAAACTTTGTTGGAACTATTATACGCTTAGTATTTGAGGATGATATAAGCATATCATACTTCGGTTGTAGTTATAAAGCAAGATTACTATAGCTCAATAATCAATAATGTAGGTGTAGGTGAACCTACTAACTAATTCACTCTGATTTGCTTCCACTGAGACAGAGCAAAGGAATAACCAACAAGTAAGAACGTTATTTTCAGCAGGGTCCGAATTTCGCGTACCCCCCAGTATGCTTTTCGCATTCTACTCTCTGGGTTCCTTCATTTGATACCCATATCGCCGGTATTATTAAGAAAAAGTTTATCGCGGTGTCTACCATATTCATTTTAAAAGTAGCCCATTTTTAGGCAGATAGTATACCTTCATTTGAGCAATGTACAAAGTAGTCTTAAACACTCTGTGTTGTTTGCCTTATGAGAAATAAGCATAAAAACTCCAAAAAGTGAAAAAAGTAAAATTGTAACTTTATGTGATTTTTTCCATTTTTTCATGTCAGGAGCAGAGTGCTCCATGAAGTAAATATGGAAAATCAGCCTCGTAACATTAATAATTTCCCAGTGACGAGCAAAAACTTACACATTTTTTTAAAGAAACACGGACTTGCATTCAGTTTACGCTCCTCTGTGCGCTTCTGCCCCGACCAATTTGGCATACTTTCGATACCAACCTGCGTGCACAAACTTCTAATGCTTCTACTAAATTTGAAGTCGATATCTTCATTTTTGCGACCAGGAGAATGCCAACGACATCCACCGCACAGACACACAGACGGACAGACGTGACTAAATCAACTCAAAATTTCACGCTGATCAAGAATACAGATACATTCTAGGATCTCTGAAGCTTCGTTTAGATGTTACATACATTATGTAAAAAAACAATATGAGCATACCCCCATCTTAAAGTGGTGGGTACAAAAAGTGGATCCAAAGGTAAGCTGTCTTAGCCTTCATTAGGCCTTCAGTACAAAAGTGGAACGAGCATAAATATCCTCAACAATGCGTTAGTATCACACAATAAGGCGGTACTATGACAATGCAAATAAACCTGAGATAAAAAAGTAGCGACTTTTCAGTACTTTATTGACAAATATGTTTGTTGTAGAAAAGTTGGAAAATGAAAAAAGATAGCAATGACTTAATCCAGATATGATGCTTGGGTTTAAACTAAAAATGAAGCTTTCTATATACTGCGATTTGATCCAACAAGAGAGTTTTTTCTAAATCCGACGAAAGGGCAATAATTTGGTTTATGCGTTATGTATCCTTATCCTTTCCTCTTAATTATTTTAAATAAATCAAAGCAAAATAGGCGACTAGCTTGATGTTTGGTTGTTCATAAACCACCAAAACTGTGTAAGCAACGACAATATCGCGTAGGAATAAACAAACACAAACTTTTATGGAGTAATAGTATATATAGCAAATAAAGCCCAATCCATCTCTAATAAACAAATGAGAACATTATAGTCGGGCAAGGCCAATTATTAAATATCCTGCCTAATGCAGTTATTCACTCGTTTTGGTAATAAAACATCAAACGTTACACATTCAACCATGTGGGAGAAATTCTTATTTGCGGGCACCCAAAAACTTGACCTCGTTCAAATTCGGTAAGATTGATTTCTATGTTAGTTTTCATCACGATATATTAAAAATTATACTCCGTAGGAGGAAAAATTGCCACAGCCAATCAGATTTTTTCACACCAATGCGGAATACCGATATATTATTACCCAGAACAGGGCTTTATGTAGGGGGAAGTGGTCAAAGAAATTAACCGATCCGAACCATTTCTAACAACTTTCGTCTTTGGGTCAAAGCACGTCAGTGTGCAAAATTTCGAAATGGAAATGTTTCTAAAACTGCGACCACAATTCTCCATGGACTTGATCACAAATTTGCATGGACAGAATCGGGCCCTTAAGGCCGATATGAAGAAAGCAATCTAAATACATATAATTGCGAAAGCCATGGCTTACCTTATCTATATACACAGTCATCTATATATTGATTTGCTAAAGTAAGCTTTTAACGAACTTTACGAACGCTTTGTTTGCCGATTGAGAAATTTATCGCTAGAATACAATTGAAAATTAAACGAATATGGAAACAGCGAATCGATAATGTCATCCTTATTTTATTCGAGAGCATCTGACACTTTCCCTATGTTTCTCTTCCTTTACTGAACCTAAATTATCTAGATTCTGTAGATTTTAAAGTACACGTAAATCTGTAGACAGAGGCAAATGTAACTAACAAAATTTGGGGAAATCCAACCGAAAAACCAATGTCTCATATTATCGCAAATTGTTGCAATAGTCACATAGTGCAATAATGTTTCGTTTAAATCTTAAGTATAATAAATTGTTTACATGTATGTATAACTCGGCATTGGCTATGAAAAAAGGCATCAAGGCGAACTCCAACTACTCATAGGCTTTCAATTCCCAGTATTATATGTTTGTAACATTGTGTCCATATATGCAGAGTAACTGTAGATATTGTTTGTTTATCTTTTTTTTGCAAAAGTCAAAAGCAAGGAAACTGCTAAAGAAAATTGAAAAGTCGTGAGACAAAGAAATGCAGTAAGAAAGAGATATCTCTATCGCAAAAATGCAATTCGCAAAACCGTACATTTGCCATGAGACTCTGATGGAAAAACTACACACACTATTTAGCAAATATTTAGCACTTTGGCATCTCATACCATTCGTTCACATCCCGCATAACTTTCGATTTTTTGGCACGAATCGAATAATTCTTCAATGGTGCCCCAGAGTATCAAATAAATACAATTTTGTTTTCTTGATTTGAGTTTTTCTTTTTTTTTTTTGCTTTTATTTGCTTAGAAATTGTTTTCTTGTGCTGATTGAACACACTTTCTGTTTCGTCTTCTCCTTTTCTTCCCTTTATTATTTTCAGGTGGATGGTGTGGTCATACGGTCCGGACATTCTAATCTTGATATTGATGACTTAATCGCACGCAATTTTAAACGCTCTTCACCGACGGATAGCGGTAGCAGTTCCTCTGGCAGCGGTAACAGTAATTTGGGTAGTAATTATTTTGGTGGTGGCGGTGGTAGTGGTAGTGGTTCAGCTTACACCAATGGTGGTGGTTTTATTACCGGCCCTCATTTTGATGTGCTATTCGGCGTGGTTACCGGCGAATCGATATGGCGTTTTAGTGCCCATGATATACAGAATGGTTTCGAAGGGGAACGTCGTGATAAAATTATACGCACATACGTACGCAACGCTTACAATTATCATTTAAATGAAATTTTTTACACGGTAAGTTCCATTATCGCTGTCATGCAATTGCCGTGTGTATTAAACATAAAACTGACAACAGTAATCGTTTTAATTACATATACCTTTTCTATCGTTAGTGCAGTAAACACAGCTGATTCTTTTTTTACATACAGTCGTTCTATTTTCTCTTTTTAATTATAATATGGTTCAAAAAATTAATGAAATCTTTTCGATTTATACGGTTTCATTGAATTTTCTGATTCTAGTTACATATATGTAAGACATATTCATATGCAAGAGTATATGTAGATGAGGCAGGTAAAAATTCCTACCAATCTTTCCATTGTCTATTTTACCATTTTTGGCACCTGTTGTTATTTTCATAATCATTTTTACATGATTATTTTTGTAAATTGTAGCGGCAACAAATAAGTGTTTTCCTTTTAATTTGTAATAAAGACTAAACAGTAAAAGGTATAGACAGGAATTTGCTTCTATTTAAGACATTTATTCATGCCATGAACTGCCCTTCCTACTTAGATTTATCCACCATCCAAAGCGTAGAATTCGACTAAGTTTTTCGCCTTATTTGTAATACCCAGAACTCTCTATCAGACATCACGTAAAGAATATTTATTTCCAGTTATCAAGAAATTCTGAGTTTATTCAACGAACTCTACTTATCCCTCCGTTTGTTGCTGGCATCCTCAAAATGGAAATAGCCGCACCAACAAGACCAGTAAATTGAAACTACTACAGAATGTAAATGCTAGTAAAAGGCAAAAGTTACTCATTTAACTGTGCGCCCAGCTATGCCGTTAAATTGCAAAGTACCAAGAGCAATCGGATTAAACGTTTCGCGCTAAATGTTTTTTTTTAAGTTAATAAAGTCCAAAAATGATATCAACAACTAATATTTCTTATTAACTTCCGTTCGGTCGTGTAGAATTAACGTGATCAAAAAGTACCAGAAATTGGTGATCTAAAATCCTTCTTCTCGTCAATTATGTATAATCGAAAATTTTATTTTTGAGATAAATTGATGAAATTCAGTACCGTGACATATTTTGGCCCAAAGACGAACGCTACTGAAAATGATTCCGATCGGATCAGCTTTTCAACCACCTCCCATACAACATCTTATTTTAAAAAATCACCAAATGAATAGCTGCAGAATGATATAGGGCATTTAATGGTCTGTCGTTGTCCGCTATAAATTTTTTAGTTGTTTATTAGGAATAGCCCGAAGTTCTGAATTTATAAAACGGCTTTTGTGAATCGCATAAGCCAAAAGCATTTGATATAAATCCTTCAAATATGTACACTATCATCTTCCGAAGAAAATGTCGACGATACAAAGATTTAATTTAAGAGAAATTTTTGAGTTGACTCCAATCTTGAAGTTTACAATGGTAAAGCTTAAGTAGAAAGGGAAATCGCACCTCAGCGAGTGAATTTGCCTAACTTTTCATTTCAAGGAGACTAAAGTAATATGAAAAAAGCTTGGAATAGTGATCACGGACGAGCAAACAGATATTTGGACAGACGTGGCTGAATCGATTAGGCAGCTGTCGTGAATCAAAAATTTGTTTACCTTTGTCTGTCTTCTACGGATCGTCTTAATATTTCGATCAGTTTCTTAGCATGGACAATATTAGAATCTGAATTCCATCCCGCATCAAAAATATTTATTAAACGAGCAAATTTGAAAGTAATTATAAATTCGGCAGGATCGAGTAGCGGAAACGGAGTAGATCTACTAAAGTAGTGCCGATTACATCATTACACAGCAATCTACTTTGAAATTTTTCGAGTAGCCAAGTTATTGATACAAGATTGTCATGTGAATGGCACTTACTAATGGAGTTTGTAGAATTTGAACAACAAGCGAGCACACAGTGTCTCCAGCGCAAAATATTTGCACTAAACAATCGTTTTCCCGAACAGCTTTTGGCACACATACGCCTGTATCAGTCCAAATCGTGAGCAAACTGGATGCTTAAGAGCAAACAAAGTATAGTCCAGGATCTCAAGTAAATTTGGCCAAAAATCGACTGATTTATTAGATAAGTTACTAACTGCCGTTCAGATTACGCTACACCAAAGACCTCAACTTCAACAGTGGGCTTTAAAGTGAACGATGAAATGCCTACATGGCTTTATAATGGTATTAGCCACTAACAAGAAATTCTCATCAATATAGCAAATTCAATGTATTTATATGCCTATGGTGGATATAAATATATTAAAATTCTTCTTTTAAATTATATTCATATGCATTTATCTCTCTATTCCAATTACCATTAAAAAATTTTAAATAATTTAACTGAATTCAATTCGAACATTCTATTAAAATATCTATTTACGGTCAATGAAATTTTCTTTACTCTATCATTAATATTAAATGGATTTCTGGTATTTTAATTTCTCAATTTCATTAAAATGATTATTGAACATAATCAACGTATATATATATATATATATGAAAACATGCGTCCATGAAAAATCAATCATCTTTTTGCTTTGTTTAGTTTTCAATTATTTTAATATTATTTATTGGAAATTGCATTCAAAATACAAACGAGAATAATACAAAGCTGTTGTCTGTGTATATAAACGGATTTAACAAGAAAAAATCAATTTGAATATTTTAGATTATATTAAAAACTTCATAGTCATGCTGTAAAGGTTAGTAGAATTGTATTAAAACCATGTAAGCATATGTTCACTTGTCGGGGTGGTTCACTATTGAGCTAATGAAGAGATAACATAGAGGTCGTTTGTAAAAACATGATACACATATTAAATTTGTATCACTATCTGAAATCGAAGAAAATAACTTTATCAGGGCTGCACTGCGCTTCAATGCTCACTTCTCCTTAAAACAAGCAACATGAAATATTAAATTATTTTTAAAAGGAACCCGATCATACTCTAAATCACTTGCGTCTGACAGTCTGTTCGAGGGCTCTTCACGTATATTCAGTTCAGTTTATAATTTTCGAGATAACTGTAAGATATTTTGTACACAGTAGCAAAATACACGTAAAAAATTTGGACCGAATGGAATAACTTATCCAACTTATGTAACTATATGTAATTTTTAGAAACTTTTTTTTTTTGTGCGTCTAAAATTCGTAATTCTTATTAAAATTCAAACTACGAACAGTTTTACTTGAAGTGGTGCAGGGAAATGACCTTAACCTTCTGATTAGTGATCTAAATTATATGTAAATTATACGAACGCACTTTTAAAACGATACAAAAACCGAACAATTTTCGGGTAGTTTTGAAACCACTTATTTTGTAACCTAGGCACGCATTTGGTTCCATCTTAAACTTAACGTTGTTAAATTAAAAAGTCGGTTAAAAGAATAAGTTTATTATCTCAAAGTTTTTGGACGAAGGGGAGTGGACAGTCAAGGCCGTAGATTTTTGAAGAAGGAATACTACGATAAAAACTCGCAAACTAGTTGGACGATAGTTTGCATTGTGTCAAACAGGTAAAGATCTAATCTGATATGTACGTAATATTAATGAAGATACTGTTAGCAAAACAGTTCCGGTCATTTTAGTATTAATACTAAAGGGCAAGAATTTGAGGATGTTTGTCATGTCTGACCAAAGCTTTTTAAGAAATCATCGCGATTTTAAGGAAGGAACGTGCACGTAGATTGTAGTACATCTACTTTAGATAAACTTTACATAAATCTGCTCTTTTAACATTTGTTATGAGATGGATATCAAAAATTAAATCCTATGTACCATTCCATAGCTTACGCGTGGGAGTAGCTACGCATAAGCGTTTGTTGTTCTTATTATTAAAGGTTAGAAGTTTTCCTGTTGCAAAAGAAAAATTATTTGGGAAAAATTATGAAAATAAATTTACTTTTTTTAGATTTTGGAGTTTAATGTATATAATAAGTAAAAAAATTCCGGAAATTTGATTAAGTAAAACTACAAGCATGCAGATTCTAACCATTTTTTGTGTACAAACAAGCAATAACATTATAGAGAGCCGCTATTAGATAACGGCTTTTCAAAACAAGATGTTATATGAGAAATATGTCGAAAGTTCCGGCCTGTAAGTTGAACAAAAGAAAACAAGGCCGAGAGACGGACAGACAAGGTTAGTTTGGTTTCAGAGAGTGATGGAATGAAAGGTGGATTTATTTCAAATGCTTTTAAATGTTGCGTACATCCATCAACACCTAATAAGCCCGTGTACCGCAAGAACGTCTTTGTTATATCTAATCGCTCTATTATTTACACTCGTATGTGGCCACTGTTACGAAAGGTTATTATAAATTGCGCTATATGGTTAAAGTAGCGCTGTATTGCCAATTTAAGAAAAAAATTTTTAATGTTAAATTAACAGAAATACGTTAACGAAAAGTCAATATTAAGGTTAATGACAGCAATCAATAAAAAGAGATGACGATTTTTTTTTTGCGAAATTACCATAAAAGACGAAAGAAAAAATGTAATAAATCATTTGTTCTTGTCAAGAGTAAAGTGAGAGAGAATAATGTCTGAAATCAACTTACCGTAAAATGATTGACATGGCAACGCATAATAAACCTGCCACAGAGATAAATAAACAACTAATTAATTGAATATAAATCACGAAGCGAATAGAGTAAATAAGGAATAATTTATTAAATCAAAATATTAATTGCGCTATAATAATATAGAACAACAATATTAACGCAATAAAAGCAATAACAAAAGCGAAAGCAGTTTATGATATAAATATAAACATCAAGAAAATTTATTATTCCATATCATACAAGCGTGCAGAGTCGTGGCAATACGCACCGTACAACGTCGATTTTATTTTGTTTATCATATAAATAAATAAAGATTAAGCAAATAAGTTGATTACAAACGGTAACGAACGCGCTTTCATTACTACTTTTGCCTGCTTTTTTTATTTCGCTAAAAAAGTTTTACATTTTTACTTTTTTGATTTATATTAACTTACAGCGACAGTTTTGAATATAAAAAATTTGAAAAAAAAGAACAATCGCTATAATCTTATTAATTAATTAATTATTCCATTCACATTTAAATACGATCGTTAACCCGTCAATACCGAATTTACGAATATTAAAGAAAATGTTTTATGTACGAGATATGAAAATTCGGAAACGGAAACATCTCTCAGTAAAGCGTATTTGAAACCAAACAAAATATTTATTGCATGTACTGTTTAATCATCCCGTCATTCTACTTTACTCGAAGTTCTACCTAGCTATACCAAGAACCATATGAAGCAGTTATCCACAAACAATCGTCATAGGTCTTGCAAGGTATCTACATATTTTTCGTTGTCAGGTTTTGCATTGTCTTTCAATTCATTATACAAAGAGCAAAAAGTTGTTAATTGTTAATAAAAAAAATAAATTATTCATTTTTAGCAAATTCACCAGAAAGTGATTAGTCTTTCCATAATGGTTTTTTTATACACACGACCATAACATAAGTATAAAAGTTTTGTAAGTGTCGAAGTGCAGCATTGCCATATCGACTTGGAGCAATGAAGCAATGAGACGAGAAAGATAAAATCGCAGTTTTCATGTTTTTACTAATTCCAAACTTCATTTCCGAAAAGGGGAAAGAAAAAACGATGAATAAACCGATGTCTAAGAGCTAACGCTTTTAGTCATTCTCAATACACAAAATTCAGCTTGTGCAATTCTAGATCTATTAACGTCATGAAGTAACGCACTTCCGATTTCTGTTTCCTTCTCTTGTCTTGTCTTGTTTTATCTTGTCTTCTCTTCTCTTCTCTTGTCGACTGATAATAGATGATCCAATCTTTCCTTAAAATCCTCCAAGATCTCCACCTAGTGGGAAGAATTCAATAGACACTGAAAATTCTATTTTCACTGCTTTTTATCCCAAACTGTTACTAATTTTATGCTTTATTTTTTAGTGTTTATCATGGTCGCCAGAACCGATATATCCGCATTAAACAAATGCAAATGTATTCTCGTTCAAAAGATCCACGTACGCAAGCATTGCTCATTTGAAAAGAGTCTTACAGGACGGGACTAGTGGACTAGCGTATTTATCTTACATGTTATCCAGCTTAAGAAAGCCTCATATTTGGTCTTTTTTTTTAATCGTGTGTTTCTTTCAATTTGTTGCGCCAAGAGTTTAAGTTTGACAGTTGAAAGTAGCCATTTGCTTATCCCTTCATTTCCATCAACTGTGTCTTTTCTCTAAGCAAACTTCTTTCTACTTTTTATCCATTTTGGATCTTTGCTATCAAAAGTTGTACAAGTTTTGAAAAACAATTATTATGATGTCATTCGAGAACCCACGAAAAGCTTTGAGCAGAGAAAAACGTTTTTCTTTTAACTTCTAAACGCTGGCGAAATTTGTTATCGCTTTCGCTCCTTTCGCTTAAATTTTTTTTTTAATTTAGTAAGACATATCGTACATTTTTCTCCTTTCATGATTGATTCTTAACTAATGCATTTAGGGAGTGTTAACAACCCTTTCTGTCAGAGTAGTGCAACCGCTTTTTGCCTCTTCGTCAACAATAGCAATTTAGTAATAGTCTTCAAGGCCTTATGTGTGTGGATTTAGTTCAAACTCAAGAAGTCCCTTAATGTTTGCCTGTGGTATCACTTTAGATTTAGATAGTTAGATAGTTATAGAAAATACCTTAAAATCTACTACGGTAAACTTACTGAACTATACTTCCTATGCATAAGTGCACGACAACATGTTGTGAACTTAAGTATCATTCCTCGTATGCAAACGGTGAAGCCGTACATTCTTCCGACTGGAAATATTTGATGCAAACAGAAAAAATACCATAAAAATGCATGATTTAAGACCAAATGAAAACAGAGTTATAGTCAGATACACACACACACACACACACACACACACACACACACACACACACACA
>NW_023998454.1:3283163-3304902 GCF_014805625.2 Glossina fuscipes | reverse complement strand
ACACACACACACACACACACACACACACACACACACACACACACACACATACCCGTAAATACAATGGCAACATTCATTATTATAGTGGGCTTCTGCTGTATGCTGTGTGTATGCACGCGGAGACTAAATTGATAAAATTTTGATAAAATTTCCTCTCTTTGTATAGAGGAGAAAAAATAAAAACAACAGATTTATAACATTCAATAAAAATTGTAGATATAAATATATATGCATTCGTATATATACACGTACGCATATGCATATACAAGACCTACATATAAGCCCACTTTGCAAAGACCGCAATATAGTGTGTCTCCATGTTTTTTACACCCGTACATATTTATTACATTTAATTTTGTTATGGCGATTAAACGCTTCAACAAGCTTTTGTTTTAATTTATTTTGGTGAGCCATTGAATATAAAAATGTTTTTAGGTTTCCATCAATTAATTTGACAAATCAATCAATGCAAAATTCAAATAGCCCAACGCATCAGCGAAAACACAAAAGTATTTCTTTGTATGGAATACATTGTATTGGTTTAATGCTGAATTATGCATGCGGCCGCATAAAGCCGCTTATTAATAATGTATGCGCGCATACGATTCGTGGCGTAGCGTTTCATGCAAGACAAATCTGGCATAAAACGCAAATCATGTTCAATCTCACCACACATACACATGTGAAAGTAAATTTAATATTATAAATAATGTACGTAAATGTTTGTAAAATATTTACACTCTTTCTCGACTGATTGATTTCAGTGGTAGGCTCCTGGCTACTTTTGCGCATAGCAAAGAGACATAGTAAGCATCGCTTTATCTTGGCACTATTTATCCCTTGTTGAACTTCGTGGATGTAAAATTGTACTGTCATTGGAGATCCTTTCGAGTTTTCTAAAACGGCAACTAAGATGTTGGAAGTCAGTAAAAACAATTTTAATTTAGAAAATCTTACTTACTTGGGACCAAACGATTCTCTTTTCTTATTCAAACGGCGGATTGTAATTCTATTAAACCAGATATGAAGTAAATTACCGAATGTTCATTTGGAATAGGTGCTAAAAGAAGGTTTCACAGAAGGGCCAACTTAACTGACATGCACAGAAGGCTGTTCTTCTTCAGCATACTAGAAACTATAATTCGGCAGCACCAGTTACCAACGCTACTATCGTTGCTATCGTTTCTCATTTCCATTTCCGTTCGTCCATTGTCAATACACAAAATTTTAAAAATTCGCCGGCCACTTTTATAAATTGTCTTGGGAACAAAACTTTTTGATCTTATATTGTGTGAATGTATGCCATTGTTAGCGTCGATTGAATGAGTGGAACAGAGGAAAGAGATAACACGGGAGGAAAATGATGTATATTAAATAAGGGTGTCTTGTATGCATATCATCCCTTTTTTCTTAAGTCTTTTTTTTTCTATAAATTGCAAAATGAGACAATCGGGTAATCGATGCGAACTTGCTGCTTTGGCAATGATAATTGAAATTCTTTCATTCAAGATGATTTGCGCTAAAGCAGGTAAATTAAAGACTTCTTATTGTTCAATATCAATTAAAATGTAAAATCTAATTGACAGTGTTGAAAATGCAACTAAAAACGGTGTTTCGAAGATTCGACAAATCAAATATATATTTGATTGACGGCAAACACAGTGTTCATTTGTTAGTGTAGAGATTCTTGCAGACGTCTGTTAGTTTGTGACTCTAAATTTAAGTAGTTCGCTCATTCGCTCATAAAAAACAAAAACTGTTGCATTAATTTTCAGTTTATTGCTGTCAACGACTATAGCCGAAAATGACTTAAACTATTTCCGAGAGATCGTGAGCGAACGACCAACATAAGCTGCAAACTTTTTGCATTTATTTGATAAAAGGCGATGTAAGGCGTAGTGATAGGGAAAATTCGCTTTAGGGTGTTTATAACTTTCTTAGTTGTTTTACTTTTTATTTTGGTTCCTACAAACTCGTACATACACATCTGTGCACTTAAATGAATATAAAACAAAACACTTTTTCAATATTTACGGTAGTTATAAAAATGTTGTCGAGCGTAAGTTTGATTGTCCTTACGAGTGATTTCTTTGTAAAAAAATAAATAAAAACACAAATCTGTGTAAAAAGAAAAAAGTAAGAGAACAAACAAACATATAAATGAATAGTAAGTGTATGCATGTTTGCATAAACAGTGAAAATCCTTTCCTTAGAACTCATATGGTTTTATTTTGAAAGTTTACAAATGCACTGAGGCCGTTAACATTTTCAATGGTCTCGAAATAAATAAACATACTTACGCACCACATGATCTACATATGTGTACAAATGTATTAGGTATTTACGTATGAAACTGGAATGTTTGGCGTAGAAAATAAAACATTTATTGTATGAAAATGGTGACAAAACTATTTTACCCAGATCATTGCCCTGTGCGATAAAATATTCCTATCTGTCTCGTAATTAATGAATCCCTTCACTGCAAAAATACTGCAATTTTCTTGCGGCAGACCAGTAATCAAGCCATTATCGTACAAGTCGTATGTTGCTTAGCAATTAAGCATCCCGTTGATAAAAGCGGTATTCGAAAGACTCGAATATAATAAGTAGGCTTCACGGTTTAATAGTTCCCAGCTGAGTGCTTCCAACGCTTGTTTTTTCAACAACAAACAATTCAAGTCGATTAAAAGTTGTTAGTAAAGTTTCATATTAACCGTTTCATTAGGTAATGATCGACCGACTTCTTTCTAAAGAATATCGCCTTCTTGCCAAAGCAATTCAGTCTCGCATTTGATACGGTGCGGTATACCTAGATCTGCCCGTGAATTTTTAGGCCTCGTATTCTCACAATAGACCTGCCTTTTATCCCCAATCAGTAAATGTCGCAAAAAAGACTTTCCTTTGTATTGTTCGTGCAGAAAAAAATACTTTCTGGCACAAAATTCGGTATTCTTGTTGTAAGAAAAAGTATTTTTGTATCGTGATGGGTGTTGGTATGATAGCTTATTGTTGTTAATATTCAAACTATGAAATGTCGTAGCTGCAAACCTATATGTTCTCTATCAGCAAAGTCTGGTTTCATACTCACTTACCCAGTATATACCGCTATTTTAAAACCATTTTATTTTTGTTTTCTAATGTATGTGTCCTTGCATTAGTCCCAGTAAAAATTGCAACATACTTAAATAACATTGAATACACATATCAACTTGCTTACATAAATAGGTGTATTACATACAATAGATATATATGTCTATGTACACAAACATAAAATTTTCTACATATTTATTTTTCAACTCACATATACACAGGCCTAGGCACATAGACATTTATATACGTAAGTATATTTACTTAGCAACAAGCACTTAACCTAAATTATTGTGCTGCACATAATGCGTACAGAGTAAAAGATGGACGCAAAACGTTAAAAAAGAGAAAACGTACGAATATGTTGCGATTTTTATACTCGAGTGTATTTATGTGTATGCACTCGCACGGCATATTTGCATAAGCATAAAGGACAAACAATTTATATATGTATTCATGAAAGCATGCAAGAAGGCAGACTCCTTAGAAAACTGTATGACTTCATACAGAATAATATTATTCTCACTTATATATGCAAAAGGATATAATTCATATCAGACATACAATTAGAAATATGTAAGAAATGAAATGTGAATTTCTTGAATATTTTATAATGTATATAATGCATGTATACGTACATATGCCTGTGTGTGTGTGACAATTCATTTCAAAATTATAATAATTTGTATTTTTATTACTGCTCGCGTTTGGTTTATTTGTGCCTTACTTTTCCGAAGCTTTAAAACAAAAATTTGTGGTCAACATGTATCAGTTTAAGCATAGTAGAGTACAAGAAGGAAGCCAGTAAACACTTTCCAAGCATTTTCCCGCTTTTCCGCCCATATATATACCTTTAATTCATAACAGATGAAACTAATTATACAGTTGAGAACCATTGCAATAAAGCAAATACACATAAACGTACATTACTGCTACACATGCACTTAATACTCATTAGCAAGCTTCGCTGATACATAACATATATACAGTAGAGAACATTTTAATTTTCATTGTCATTAAGGCTTAGCTATGACAAAGATTTACGCTTTGAACAAACAGCGAATTATTATGAGGCAAGTAAGGTAAAAACGAATGTGTGTACGTTTGCGATTCACATGATGCGTATAATTTGAGGTCAAAGGTTAATACAATTTACGTTTTTTTGGAGAAGTGTTTCACAGACGCACATACATTCGCCATTTCTAAGCTCTACTAAAATTCAATTTTATTTACGCTCTTGGTAACTAACTTTAAAAGTTTATACAAAATGTTAAATTTATTTATATATATAGTTGCAGCCGAGTGTTAAAAGCAAACATTTCAATGTTTTGCATTTATCGCAGGCGTATAATATGTTTTCAAATGTTTATGTTCATAACAAATGGAAATACGCATCAGAGATCAGAGTACAAAGTGTATATTAAGATACGTTTCCTTTTCTTTTTTAAGCCAAGAAGCTTTCTGGCGCTGTGACCGATTGCTCATCATAAGAGAAATTGATATGTTTTGTTCTCGTGGTTTTTTGAACTTTATATCAAATTTCGTATTTTAATCAATAGTCACAATAAAAGTCTTTAGTAACAATATTTTTTATAAAAAAAACCGATGCCTTGTGAAGTCTCTGTAAAGGCATTCAGAATGCGACTGAAAAGTTTTTTCTTTTACTCGTTTGGTTTCCTCTGCTTCCTCCTAGTTTTATTCTGCATTGGTGAATTCTGGCCCATCAAGCGCGTAATCGGAATTTCAGATCTTAACATCTTCGCTATGCTTTCGATATAAATTGTTTTGCTGCATAGTCATCAAGGTGATCGAACTCTGACACAATATCACAAATACCTGCGATAGTACCTGAACAAAAGATATCTCTTCATATTCTCTCTTTCGTGTTCTCTTATCACTGGTTTATCTTTCATGCTTTCTCGATCGCTTTCTCTTGGTTCCTTTTCCATTTGTTCTCTTCACTCACATTTTTCTAATTTTTATTTTGTTGCTAGCTTTTCCATTTATCTGTTGCTATGCGTATGTCCTTAGTGGATTTTGCTCAGCGATCATTATCTTCGTGCTTTTTTGTTTACAATCTTCTGGAGCTTTCCTAACACACTGCAGAATAGATTAAAGTGACAAAAGGCCTAGACTTCTTTTTTTGTGAATATATACATAAAATAAGCGGTAACACCTACAAACACTATAATTGCACGTAATTTTAAATGATTAATTTAATTTAAAATTGCTATATTAACCTGAACAGTCGAATCCATTCTTCTACGTTTATGTCTTTTGAAATTGTGAAATGAACTAAAAGAAACAAAATAAATAAACGAACGAATGTACAACAAAATAAGTAAATAACAAGCAACACTTTGACTCAGTAGAACGATCGTACATATAAAATCTATCTAGTGCGAAACTAGCTGTGCTATTTGTGTGTGTCACTAAGGTGTGTAAATTTATTAAAAGATTTTGCGAGGACGTATTTCTTTCATTCTGGTAATACACATTATTAAAATTAAAAAGAGGTGCCCAAATATTGTCTATTGTGCCGGGTTTAAAGGTGGTGCCTCGACAGTTGCGATGTAACTGTTTTGGTCAATAACAATTGTTGTAAAATATGAATAATTCGATACAAATACATGAGCTTCGTCTGGAAAGACATAGACGGGTTTGCAAATTTCATCGGTAATTCGTCTGAACAAACATGAGCAAAATAATTGTAGTAACAGCCATAATAAAAAACGATCTGCACAAACTCCGCACAGTATACGCGATAACAACAATATCTCCGCCTAAGGAGACGACAAAGTAAGAGCACTCTCAGTGCGGTAGAGTTAACGTTGGTCGTAGCCATGGTGAGTGGTTAGTTGGACATCAACTAATACTTATCGGTTGCACACATGCCCAGACGAATACTTTCAGTTCTACAGCAAAGCGTTCTTATTCCTGAACATCAGTTCGGTTTAAATTACTCCGGCGGTATATTCCCTGATGGGGGAAAAGCCTTCGATAAGATCCGGCGCGATGAGCTACTTTTCAAACTTAACTCATTTCTTCCAATTCCTATGTGTTTACTACTTAAATTCTATGAAACTGACAGATCCAATATATATATATATATAAAATTGAAGGAGGTCCTCAGGGAAGCGTTCTAAGTCCAATACTACAAGCAATTTTCACTTCAGATTTTCCGATCGTCACCAATGTTTTAACTGCAGCGTGCGTTGGTGGTACAGCGATCCTATTAGCATTCATTGAAAATGTAATTCAACCCACTTCCTCTAGTCAGATTGGGTAACCACGTAAATTCCTTGACAATATCTCTACCGAATGGATGCAATGAAGCAGGAAGATTGAAAACGCCGTGCACTGGATCGTCCATTTAAAAATGAATTTAATTTTATTCGTTCAGTTATTTTAATGAACTTTCTAAGTTTACATACATTTTTTGCTTAAACTTGCCATCTATATTGTCTCTAACGGGACCTTATTACCTCTGCTAATTTCTCATCTTGATATACTATAATATTTGCTTATTATCGTTTTGGGTAAATGGTAAATTATACATGCAATTAAAAAAAAAAAATTACAAAATTTTTTATCGATTATTTACAACCTTTTGACAAATGTCGTCTCTGGGACGTGCTCGCGAAAAGCCAAAAAAAACAAAAGATTCAATAGACAGCTTTAAAATTTTCTTTAATAATAACTCTTTACGTAAAGGTAGTCGTATAGTCCGCTCTAATTGTTGGCGCTTTTTTATATGAAAAGGTGGCTTCAACCGAAATAAGTTTATTTGAAATTTTCTTAAGTGCATATGTATGTCTACATAAATATATTAAGGTGCTTTTTCCATACTTTGTAAAGAATTTATAAAGTATCCCGTAATGATTTTTTTTTTTTTTTATTTTCTATATTTAAGATTGTCAATGAATATACTGATTGGGATCGTGCATCTCAACATCCGATCAATACCCGAGATACTGCCGTGGCAGCTCTTTCCGACGCTCAATTCGTTGCTCCCATTGTACGTACCGCTGATATATTTGCTATTAACTCGCCACCGCCTATTTCATCGGCTGGTGGAATTGGTAATTTGGGTAACTCTGGTGGTATCATCTCAGCTTCTACGCAATATACAACACAATCAGGACGTTGTTATTTTTATGTCTTCGATTATCAGACGAAAGATGGCGACTATCCACAACGTATGGGCACAGTGCATGGAGAAGATTTACCCTACATATTTGGAGCACCTCTCGTAGACGGTTTCAGTCATTTTCCTCAAAATTATACGAAATCCGAGATAGCACTCTCCGAAGCGGTCATTACTTTTTGGACCAACTTTGCCCGAACCGGGTAAGTGCTATTATTAACTCACTGGCAATAAATGCAAAGACTTGCTTGATTGTATGTCATCGTTCGTGTAGCAAATGTAAACCGTAACTAAGCCATAAAGTGTCACAAATGCTGTTACGCTTTACCTGTTTTATAATTTTTATCCGTTTTTTTTGCTTTTGCACGCATATCACTGTACGGATGAGTAAAAGTTAATTTTTTTTAAATTTTTTTGTGCTAGGAAAACTTTATTTTGTCTATGATTTTATTGCTGCTTTTGTTGTTGTTGACGCAAGTTGAACAAAAACTGTGGTAATTTTTACGCTCATATACAACTCAAGTAAAAACCATTTAATAGTCAAGTGCTTCGCTAGCTGGCTTCCACATACAAAACAAGCAGCACATAAAAGTATACATAACTATAAAGACCGGCAACTAATTTCTTTCACGGCAAAGCTTTACAATGTTATAAAAGAATAAATACATATGAATTTTTATGTGCATACACAGAAACGGCGAGAAACGCAGAGAGAAAGACAGAGAGACAGAGGCAGGCTTTTGCAGAAGCATGCATATATCTCATAACTATAAAAAAGCATTGTGCAAAGTGTTTTCCCTACTATTACTTTCGTATTTTCCTCGAATCATGCACGTTTTAATTTGTCACTATTGTGTATGCAAGGCAATGTGTCTTTTTTCACGTCTGATTCTGTGTAAAAATTATCCTTAGAATGAATCAAAAGCTTTACATACTGGAGGAAAGAAAAATCAGCAAAGACGATACAACGCAAAGAAACTATTAACCACGAAAACTACAACAGCAACAGAGAAAATTTATGACAGAGACAAAATAAAAATTCTCCTCATTTGCCGCCGATCTTTTATGAGCCTTTGTAACAAGTATCTTATTACGCAATATAAAATCTTTTCTTTTCATTGTTCCTGCTCTTATTTATTATCTTTCGTAATCACTTTTCAATTAAATTTTTCTAGAAATCCAAATGAACATCATCGCCAAGACTCTATACTGCCAGCTTCTAAAGAACGTAATCGCTTTCGCAGTATAATATGGGAAAACTATGATCCATTACATCAGAAATATCTGGAAATAGGTAAGATTTCTCAGGAAAAATTTCCATTTCTTTTTGTGATATAAAAAGTATTATAGAAAACTTTACTTTTTTTCGAGAGTTTTACTTCCCACAAGAAAAGAGAACGGCCTTGTGCGCATTGTTTGATTAAAAGTTAATGCTTTGTGTGTTGTACATTGTGTGCACGTTATGAATTTCTTTTTTCGTATTATTTATTACGATGATAACCGGCTCTTTAAAATCAAGATTTACTGGCGTAATGTTCATTTCGAGAAATGAGTGGAGAAGCAATCAAATCTGTAAATTTCAAATATGTAAATGTCTATGCACTAGCTAACAATTTATGAAAAACTTGTGATTATAAAAAATTTTGAGTTCGCATTTCCTGGATCTAACACACAAATTTCATGTCATTTTCCTTCATCTGATAAGAGTTTTACGAGTGATGTTAGCGGACCCAATTTTGTTATTTTCGGGAGAATCAAAAACATTCTAATTTCCTGTGTTCATGAAACAACTGTGATGGAAAACATAACACCAAAATAAAAAATTATTTTCGATAGTCGAAAAGTGGAGTCGCAAGGCATAGATGGCATCGCAGCTGTTTCAAAAGACAAGTAATCATTTTTTGGCATGAAAATTTTAACATGAGAAAGCAATTTTCAAAATGGATACAGTGATTACTGGTCGAGACCTACAAGCGCATATTGAAGCTCGAGTTGCTAAGCGACTATTACCTGTTCTTAAATCAGCAGAGAATGTTTCAAGAAAAAGTTCTGCAGTTAAATAACGAGATTAATTTGAAGACTCAAATGTAGTTTGAGGGTATAGACGAATTGCTTTACGACAAGACAGAATATACAGGTGAATAAAGTCTAATTTGCACAAAGAAAAAATATTCTTTCAATGTCTCAGTTTCATTATTGATCGATGCATAATTAATATTTTGAATTGCAATGTATGTACGTACATGTGTACACGCATACTTACATTGACAAAATTAAAGTGCAAATCCGTAAACCATATCCAATGAGTTTATAAATTTTTCTCACCTGTCGAATAATGCCATTTATACTTTGCCCCATTCAATGTCCTTATATAAAAAATGACAAAAAAAAGGAATCCTCGCAGAAACCCGTCATTTGTAGTTGATTCATTTTCAAACTCACATAATTGTCTTGTGACGTGGTCGACAAATAGGGTGGGGCCCCACGGTGATGGATCCTTTTTTCCTCAAATTCGACCGTCTATTTTTGATTATATTATTTAATCGACCTAGTAGCCTGGAATAATGTTCGTCTGCTGTTGTTCTAACCCTTTTAATATAGTCGCTGGAGATTATGTCATCTGCAGCCAAATAATGCTGGTTTTAACCTTGTGAGTCGATTAAAATGTGCCCAAATGATTACCAGTTTATATGTAAAGATTAAAAAAAAAAGCCTGAAGACTGAAGACACAAGGCGATCTATAAACTCGTTGTATCAGTTTCTTTGTTGAATTTTTTCAATTAAGCTAACCTTTTTTTTTTTTTTACTTTATTTTTAGGTATGAAACCACGGATTAAAAATCATTATCGCGCACATCAGTTATCGATTTGGTTGCGTTTAATACCAGAACTGCATCGTGCCGGTATGGAAGATGTAATAGCACGTCACAATTTATTCCGCAATCACGATGATATGAGTTTGTATGAAGGACCAGTCAAACCGGATCCATTCAGCTCGCAACGTCTGCTACTTATTGATGAAGCTCTAATGAAAAAAGCACGCACTAATGCCAGCGGCTATATGACTGGCATATTGGGTGGTAAGTTTCATTTACTATTTCTCGTTTCTATCTACTAATAATACTCGCACAGAGTATTTATGCCACAACTCACAATTTCACAAGTTCGCGCATTTTTTTAAAATTTTTTTCTTAACGTTAAACCACGAATCTAATGTTATGATTTAGCTCAAGGTTTTATGTGTATATACGTACGCCCCGTACATAGCGTATTTGTATGAAGCGCTTTCTCACAATGCATAAGCACGAAAGAAAGTAGATTTCCAGCTATATTTAAATCAAATATTTTAACATTTCCCAAGCATAGACAAGCAAGCATAACTTCAGGCTTTTACTACTACAACTGCTTCACATTGAACGGGAATATGATTTATTATATTCTATATGAAAAAGAAATAAGTGTATAAATGTCCGTGTGAGACTGTGCCAAAGCACACTGAATTCTCTTTTCTTTTTTCTTATTAATAACAGAAGACTTAAGGCGTCTTCATGTCTGTTATGACAGCTAGAGTGCACGTGCTAGGATGCGTGCATTTGTACACAATACTACTCAAGCTGTCTTTTCACTTCTATAACAAAGGTATTCACAAGTCCTGCAGTCAATAATGCACACTCTTATCTATTTACATACACAAACATACTTATAGGTATGCATAGAACATATATGAAAGAGTTTGTAATCTTTGTTAGACAAGTTATTTTATACCACAAGGTGTACATGACTACCTAAGTGACAGGCATTTGCGTAGGGAATTTCCATTTACTTTTCACTTTTACTTGTTTTTTTATCTTATTTTGTCATAATTATAATTGAAAGTCATGCAACTCAATTGAAGAGTAAAAAAAGAAAATTAATTTAATTTCTTAACGTTTAAAAAGTATATTTTTAATCAAACTTGAGTAATTTTTTGTTGCCCAAAAATTACAAGTTGATGGCAGCAAAAACGTGAAAAAAGGTTGAAAAAGCTTTAGTTAATTAAAATTAAATTTAAGCCAAATGTCAATTAACAAAACTCTTAAAGTCAATCTTTTTAGAAATTATTTGAACACACGCTGATCGCTGACGCTGTAGTCAGTTCAGTTAACTTGCTAAACCCTGTTAGTGTTTGCTTGCTGTAATTATTTTTCATATTCTTTCCATTTTCTTGACTTGCAAACAATTCAAACACTTGCACACATTTAGTTATAACACAGACATAACACTCGTCCAATTATCTTCGGGGTCGTAATAAATACAAGTATGGTATGTGTTGTATGTATGTATGATTTTAAATGAAAAATCAGCACATTTATCAGCACATTAGTAGAGTAAACAATATAATGGTAAGCTTAGTAATTCCGAAAGAAAAACACTCTATATACAGTCCATAACCCATAAAGTCATTTTCCATCATAGATATACATTCATGTGTTTAATACTAAAATGCTCTTTTTTTTTTCTTTTTTTTTTATATACTCCCCTGTGCAACGGAGGATGACATCAACAGCAGACAAATCTGAAATGCAGAGAGAGAAAGAATTAATAGATTTTCTGTAAAACATCCAAAGTTGCACGCACATCCATATATGAAATTCATTTTAGAAATATGCTGATGCGAGCAATTTCCTTAAACTAAACATGAGTTAAATAAATAAATAGCAAACATAGGAGACCACAAGCAATAGCAAAAAGTCCGAAGAAATAGAAAACAATATTAACAACAATAAACGTAGAAGACTTTGAAGAACGAAAGTGGAGTGAAGACAAACATAGCCCTTTGCAAACCTTTAAGAACCTGAACATAAATCCGTGTCAAATAAAGACTTTAGCAATAGATTTCATATTAAATCAAGAGAAATTCTCCCGACCAACAAATATCATCGATCCGAATAAAGCAAAAGTCAATGTAAAGCGCTGCTGCATTGCTATAGCAACAAGTATTTTTTTTCAATCGTGTCAGGACATATCCTTACTAAACAGTTGTATGATAACTAGATTGAATTATTTCATAGTTTGTATATAAAGCGCCCATGTGGGAGGAGCAATATAAATAAAGCTATAAGAGAAATCAGTGCAGTTGCTAAAGGCTTATGTATATTATTATTTAAACATTATAACTAAACATGAAAATCGTATACAATTTGCACTTCGTCTTAGCAAAATTACCCTCCAATTCAGCCATAATTTTTCATTGCGAAAATGAGCGTAATGAATCTCTGAGCTTTCACACTCGTTGCTGCAGACGATTGTCTGCTGCACTCTTTGAAAAGTCCAGTAACATCCCTAAATGGAAATTCCTCATAAAAAAATGCGGCCGCCCACGAATGCCTGCTTGATAGTATCGAGAAGCGCAAAGAAGAATCCTTCGCATCAACGTTCAAAAGGGCCTTAAGAACTCGAATAAATTGTAAAGAAAGGTGCCATCGAGAAGAGAAAGTCAAAGAAGCTGAAGATTAGAAAATTAAATCTTTCTAAGCAAAATCATGCCCTAGTAAATAGCCAAGAGTTCACGAAGCAACATGAAATCGGTGTACAAGAATTATATAAAGAATATAAAATCGCTGCGAGGCAATATAGTTTGCCACAAGTAACGAAAGCCAAGAGTAAGTGAAACGAGTTACCGAACATTTGCCAAATAAATTGGTAGAGGAAATTGCGGAGTGAAAATTTATTGAAACAAACAGGCAATATGATAAACTATATAAACAAACTCGGACGCGAAAGTACAAACAGAGCCAATGTAGTGCGATGCAATAGACGAACTCTTTTGATAACGGAGGTACATGTCTTAGCGGAAATTAACAGAGAAGTGTTGTTAAGATCAAACGGAAAGACAAAGTCTAGATTCTAAAGAAAGCAAAAAGTGTTCGTATGTTTTAAGGCAACGAAGCGAAACCACTCAGTAACATGGCTGTTAACAAACGAACACAACAGAGGGAACATTGTCAATAAATGCCCAAAACGAAAATTTCTTTTTTTTAAACAAAACATGTTGCATACGTGTTACAATAAAATCGTTTATCACTTATGAACGCAGTAGACTAAGTGCATCGCCCTAATACTAAACCTCTCTAAGGAAGATCACGATAGACAAATGAGAAGATATCACGGCGCCAATATAAAACAAAGAAAAAATCTGAGGTAAAACACATCCTTTCAGATAGGAACTTTTCAAAGTTTACGAATTAAACTAATTTACCAAACACTAAAGAGAGGAGTATTATAACATATAAAGAAATGAGGGATGTACATTAACTAAAATCATTATTTGTTCTTCAAGCTTACATTAAAACGTAAAACTCGCGGCTGAGAGTTGATCTGTTGTGAGCTGCTTTGCCCAAGCGAAAAGTGATACAGATGCATAAGTAGTATTGTAAAGTTTTAGAGTAGAAGAGAAAAAAACATGTAGAAAATCCTTTAAGGGTCTTAGGAGCTATACTCAAATAGTAAGAAAGGCATCAGAAAATCCTTAATGCAACCTTTGATCCTGTCTGTAAGAATTTCTCGCAACTTGCCTATTGTTAATATAAATCATCTAGACGCCACCCAAGCTGCCGCTTCAATACACTCTTGGAACTACTGCAATAAGAAATTTCATTTTTGAGCTTACAAATGAAGTCTTTTACTCTTATTATTTTTCAGATAGACTACGAATACAAAGAAAATTCACCAGAGGTGTAGTTTGATCAAATTAACACGAAGCAAACTGGAAAGACACTTTTATTTAGATTAGATATATGGGGAAAGTCTTTGCAGAAACACTTTTGAAAAAGTTGATAACGAGAAAAAACACTTAACTTTTTTGTAACTTTAAAGTTGACTCAATGTGAAGTTCATTTCAATCAATGAAGCTTAGAATTCCCTAATTGGTAGTATTGCTTAAGAGCATGGCAGTCGCAAACTAACAAAAATGCACTACGGCCGTTAACGTAGGCCTTCTCTCCTATAAGAGAGCAAAATTGAAAAACATTAGAATATTTGAAGAAATGTTAAAGTATTAAAAGTTTTAGCGACGAAACTTAATCTAATTTGAGATAATGTATTTAAAATTTAAAATTAAATCCTAAAAGGGATATTTTATACAAATTGCTGGATATGAAACGGGCCTTTAACAGCTCTTGGCGTTGGTTAGTAAAAATCCGATTAGAAATTCGCAAAAACTATAAATGAAAGTAAATTTAGTTCTTTAATATTAGTTTTACCATCAACTTTACTTAATTAACGTAGACAATCTGAAAAAAGTTACCGACAGACAGAATGCAAACCATTAGAAAAACTATAGAGAAAGCAATTAGTAACAAATGTTAAACAAAGAAAAAATTATACAAATGCTAAAAGGCAGAATAAAGCAGAGAGGGGAAGTGACAAATAAATTGCATATACTATGAGTCTGGGTTAGGCTAAAATTTTGTGCCTGAAAGTTAAATTTCATTTATTCCTCTACACCAAATGACTTACAGGAAAAGCAAACATTTTCAAGCTCCTTAAAGTAAAGCAGCTGAGAACAATTTTAAATTTAGTCAACTGCAAAGTTAAACACAAGAATTGAATTTCTTGACTTACACCAACACAAGAATTGCTCATAAAGCTGGCAATACAAATAGTAAGAGCGAACTAAACTTCTTGTGTTAAAAAAAAAAGAAGAAATGAATTAAGTAAGATGGAGTAAACCCTTGAAAAATGGCATGCTTAGAAGTTGAGTTTCACTCTTACAAAACTCTTTTTAAATACTTGACCGCGTACCACCTCGGTGTAACTTCTACTATATCACTATTGTTAGGCTTGTAAAAAAAAAAAACGATAGAAAATCAAGGGGAAAAAAACCTACGCAAAGAATGTTAATTAATTACTTTTTCATAGTAGATTAAAAATACCTTTATGTTGAATACATTGTTTCACGCTCCTTGGCCAATTACGGGCAGAGAACTTTTGTTAATTTTTTAAGAAAGTTTAGAAGTATTTCGGATTTGTATATATGTATATTTTACAAAAGATCAATTATTCTGGGGATATCCCCTGCTCGTGTAACACGGTGGCAGCCAGAAAGAAGCACATGTTTTAAATGTGTATGTTTTATAATGACTTTTATGCGTATATCTCCGACTTCCCACGGCATAGGAAAGGACGCATCTGCATAATAATAATTGTTTTGTTTTTTTTAAATAACCGATCACTCGTGCAACACGGTGACGGCCAAAAAGAAAAAGAAATGAAGAAGGGGAATGATATAAGACGGAACACTCACCCACCAAAGTAATCTGCACCGAAATCAGATTTGAACCTGCGAGTACTGACTTGTTAGTCGCTGTTCTTACCTACTCGACTACTATGTACGTTTGTCCATGTTTATAACCTATATTACCAGTGGTACAGGGTATAAAACTTAAGTGTATCACTTTGAGATCAAGTTGGTCTATTGTTTCGACGTCATCGCATAAGAGTATCGTCATGATCTACGGACTAATATATGCCAAAATTTGTAATAATTTATGATACCGATTTATCGATAATAATAATGGTTGGGCATAAAAACTAGCTGTAGCAAATTTGAATTACTTGAATTTCTTCTTTGTCCACCATTTCATAAAAGGGTTCTAATGAATGACAGCAATGTAGCAAAAACACGGACCTTAACCTGATTTTTCTTCTTGTTTTTTATTCTATGACCAATCACTCAGGGGACGTCCCCTGTTCCTGCAGTACGCTGACGGACAGAAAGAAATGGGGAAAGAGACAGGGAAGCGGACACATCCCATGCCTTTACCGACTGAACACTAACTATAACTACACCCAAAGTAATTTCAGCAATAATAATGCAATAATGAAATTAAAACGACGACTACATTTTGCGCTTTGCAGCACCCCGTCAGTTGGAATGACACATATCTTTGATTAGACCCCTTGATAAATTGATTAAACGTCCGCAAATAATATTTTTCAACGACTCAAAGAGGTTCCAAAGAGAAATACTGTTTTCGGTTACTTTAGGATTTTTGAACTGGCAAATTTTTATAAACGTCATCTTTATAATTTTTGATAAAAAACACATTTATTAAATTCTCATTTGATGGTTGTCAATAATTTCTCTGACTTCCTTTTTTCTTTTACCCATCAATGAAGGGTGAGGTGTATACTCATTTTGTCCTACTGTTTGCAACACCCAAAAGGAAGCTGCAGAAACCATATAAAGTATTTACATTCTTGATAAGCATGAAATTCTGAATTGATTCAGCTATCTCTGTCCTTCTATGTGTCTATGTAGTGTGTGCTGTTGAGATTTTCCTGGTCGCAAAAATGGAAATGTCGACTGCAAAGTTGGTAGAAACATTGGAAGTACTTGCATGCAGATTGGTATTAAAAATGGGCCAAATTGGTCAGGGCCCAAGCCCACAGTGAAGCATAAATTGAATGTAACTCCTTTTGTATAAACAAAATTTGATGGTATTTTGGTCATTACTTTCAAATTATAAAGAATAGAGAGCAGAAATTTTTCACATTTACTATACGAAAATCTTCACTCTTTACGTTCAAAAATGTAAAATATCGGCCATGCCCAAACGAAGTTACAAATTATTGAATTTAGTTTCTTTCATCTTTTTGAGATCTTATGCTTATTAATCATAAGGTAAACCAGGCAGACATCTTAAAGCTATTTTGTAAATTCCTCGAATAAATGTACATTATCTGCCTAAAAATGTTTCAAATCCGAAATAAATATGGTGGACACCACGACGTAGTGGATTAATTTTTGCTTAATAGTATCGTTGATATGAAACGCATAACTACGTATATCATTTGGTAGTTTTTATCTGTGACTTTTTATTTTTTTTTCTTTATTAAGTTGACAGCTGACGTGACGTCACGACAATGTCCACATGACTGAATACATGAACTCATTTTATTCGAGCAAACTCAGCGAACAGTATGTAACGTTAAGAACCACGCACACTTCGCTAACATAGCAAGAACGTTCCAAACGTACAAAAACAAATTTTCTCAATTTAAAAAAATTCTACCGGCAAAAACACAGGCACACATCGAAGCGTATATGCATACACGCAAAAATATATGTAAAGTGAAGTAAAAAGTAAAATCAAAACAAGTAAAAACATTATAGCCGGCCACGGTCCACCATTAAATACCTTAAGTCATTCCGCAAGTATTTACAACAAGGCCTTATATATGGGAAGTAGTCAAAAAACTGATCGGATTTAAGCCATTTTCAGTAACAGTCGTATTTGGGCCAAAACAAATCGATGCAATATCTCACGTGATTCAGAAAGTGATTCTGAATGAACGATTTAATGAAATGTGGGTTTATTTCAAGTCCTTTTCGACCTTGTATACATCTGAACAAAGTTAATATACGTTTGTATGATAAGAGATTTAGAGTGTAATGAAAGGAAGAGTAATAATTTGCTTAAATTGAATTTGGAGTACTCATTTTTCTTAAACATTCCAAAGTCAATAATAAATTGCTGAGTTCAACTTTTAATAAATAATGTTTCAAAGAAAATAAACAATAGCCCAATAAATATGTTTTGTGGAAATCCCATGAAATAAGTGTCATTTCGAGCAACACATTACAGAGTACGATCAACACTTGATCCAAATTTACAACAATTGCTCACCACGTAAATTAACACGAACGAATGTAAGTCAGGGATAAAGGATAAGTTTGTAAACACTGATACTAAATGGATGCTGTAATACTTCTTCATGCAGGCTAACCAAGTTTTTGGTCTCAAACTTATGCGTAAAAATCCGATGAAAACGAATCTTTTCACATGCCAATGTCTTTGCTATAACATCATTACGATAACCTTGCTTCAATAATTTCAAGGATTTTGTTCATGAAATTAATAGTAGAAATAGCTTTTACAGTACCAACTACTCAAAAGTTAACTAATTTGTAAATTACATTTTCTGAATGTGTATTTTGTTCAAAATGCGTTATAGGTGCTGTCTGAGTGGTGCGGTGCGGTTTACCATATTTTCTTAATAATGCGAAATACGAAATTACATAAACCCAGCAATGCAAGTTTATTCCAAACAAGAAAAAAAAAGGGAAATGCTCTTCTCTTCTTCTGTTGATATAATAATACATAGCGTAGTAGTAGTTGTAATATTTACTATACACAATTTGTAGTTGGGTTTTGAGATACTATGTTGACCCATTTATTATCATTATTGGAATGGCGATAATAAATACTTTCACACACCCGCATACAAAAAAATCTTATTCTCTTTCTTTTTCTCACTCTTTAATAGCCATCGTTTGTGTTGCATTAAAAATACATAGAAATCCTACGAGAAATTAAATATTTTAAAATAGAAAAGCAAAAAAAAAAATTACCACTTAGAGAGAGGGAAAAAAAGCAAAACAACGTCGAAAGTACGTAGAAAAAGAAGAAAAAAAATCTAAAGCAAAGTGTACAAGTGCTAGTAATGACATGATTAAGTTCATTTTACTTTTTACTCGTCTTCTATGTTTATAAACTATGTAATTAGAAACCCTAACATCATAAAAGAGTCAAACAAAGTATTCTACAGATATTATACATATACACATATATCCCCCTGTACACATACATTTACATGCAATCGGAAGTCAAAAAGCAACATAAAAAAAACATCGGCTTTTAACCGAAAGACAAACATCTAATTTAAGAAAAAATTTCAAGTATTTTTTACAATCTGTACTTCATTAACGTTTAATAGAGTGCAGATAAGTAACTAAAAAAAAAAAAAAACTATAGAGACGTATGGTTAAGATATCAACTGCAAAACTTTTACCACATCATTTGAGTTTATATTCAAAAGAAAACAACTAAGAAGATTATAGTCGGGCAAGGCCAATTATTAGAAACCCTAAATCACTTCGCCTAATACAGCTATTCACACGTTTTGGTAATAATACACTCAAAGTTAGATATCATTTTCACGTAAAGGTATACCTTTCATTAAAACCCGTCTATAGGAGAAATCCTTAAATGCGGTGGTATCCAAAATATAGACCGTGTGGTCCGTGATAATACGTTGTAAGTCCAAATATTTTTACAGAGCGAGTTTCGTAGAGAAATTTTGAAAATTACAATTATTTTCCATGTAATGACTTTTCAAAATAGGACTTTTTATATAGTAAGCGGAGGAAATGTGGTCCGATCCAAACCATTTTCAATAGCGTTCGCACTTGCATCGAAGCAGATTGGTGACCAAATTTCGAAGTTGAAATATCTCTAAAATTGCGATCTTGAACCCAAAGCTTGCGAGCTTGACCACAAATATATATTGACAGATTATAGATGGACAGACAGATAGGCATAAATTTGATTCAGAAAATGATTCTGAATCCATCGGTATAATAAAACGTGGCTCTTAGTCTCTCCGCGTGTTACATTCGTCCGCACAAACTTGATGTACTCTGTACCGCAACTAGTATAGGTTATAAGTATTACTTACTATTAAATGAATTTGGAATGTTTTTGAAAATATTTAAGGCATCAATCAATATCAGTTTTAAGAGTTAACACGAGTTAGTTGTACTATGAGATAAAAAAATAATTTTTAAAAATCCGTTCAGTTATGTAGAAATTAAATCTATATTGAAAATTACTTTGACTTCTTTGCGGAATGGAAAGGCCGTTATTCATAATTTAAGAGCATTTGAGAGCAGCTGATTATTAAACTCTCCATATAATTTTTAACACAAATATCTTGGGGCAGCCTAGCGAACATACCGAAAACACATAGTGTTCAAAGTGGCGGGTGAATCCATCTCAACAAAAATGGATGTGAGTTAAAAAGCGCCATTTTCCATTAAAATAAACGTAAGGGAAACCATATGAAATGTATTTATTATTGGGTCGAAGCGGCCACCAGAAGACCATATAAATATTAGGGACTGTCTGCTTAAAATATTATAATATTAAAATCTTAAATTTTTTAGAGAAAAGAAAAAGAAAAGTTGCTGGTTTGCAAAGCGATTAATGCAAAACTTCTATTGAGAGACCTGATATATCGGAGGCAAGACGACAAACCTTGACTAAAAAAAAACAAAGTCTGACGAAGAAAAATCCACAAGTTAGCTTTAAAGGTCTTAACATTATATACCTAGGCTAACTTAAGAGAAAACCATTTGCAATTGACGTTTAATACGACAGTAACCGGGTCCTTCTAGAAAAAGAATTGTGTTAGCAAAATATCAAAGTCGAACACATTTTATTGACTTTTGACGTTTTGCTGAAATAATCGCTGCGTTGATGGAAAATTATTTAAATCAAATTTCTCGTCCATAAATTGTTGCCATGCCTTTTTGCGATTGGCTTAGCTTCTCAACTTTTGAAAAGATGATCGGTATTTTTGTTTTGATTTCAAAATTAGTCAAAGAAAAATTACAGATCAAGATATAGAATATTAAAAACAAAATAGTTGAAACTTAAAAATCGAGAATGTATCGTGCGATGCCTCCGATGATAACTTGCAAAACAGTATTGCAAAATAACTGAGAAAATTGGTCAGTCCTTTCCTTTCCGCACAGTACTTTGCGCGCAAAACGCAAGACTTATGTTCAAGATGTCGACTCAAAGCTTTGGAAAGCTGCCTCCTATTTTTGTTTTTCTTGTTAGATTGCTCAAACAAGAGAAAGATGAGGAAAATCTTTCATCAGCGCATGTAGTGATGTTTTTCGTTTTTATTCACTAGTGGCAGAAAATGATATAGGGAGGCTTACGACCAATTTGCCTTGAGGTGAAAGCTTCACAAGCACCCACACGCATACTTTTACACCCGTTTAAAAGCAGCGTTTTAAGAATTTCAAATTTTTATTAAGTGAACATTAACAGATTTGCTGTTGTCGTTGTCCTCTTTTCCTCTTTTTTACCCGCCATCGAAGGAGAGTGTATGTATCCTTGATCAGTATTAAATACACAAGCGATGTAACTGGCTGTCTGCCTGCCAGGTTAATAGTGAAAACGGGCAAAATCGGTAAAAGGCGTGCCACCGTGTAGCACATCTATTAGTGTAATTTCTTGCTCGTTTTATTTTCGGCGTTTTGATTTTTTTTTAGCGGTGAAAATGGTAGGTATGAAGACTTCGCTCACGGCCGAATATAATTTTCATATTTTTTTTTCTTTCTTAAGTTTTTGTTCATATTTTATAAACATAATTCTATATTTTATTTTTTGTACCGAATCTCTAAAGCAATGCTCAACTTTGTCATTGTCGTCAGTTGATGGAAATAATGTCATGCCCTTGAGCTGTATGCAAACTTATACGGTGACAATCGTAGCAACAGCGCAGTCTAAGTTAATTTAAAGGACATTTCATTATTTGTTTGAACGTTATTTCAACGCAACATTACTACAAATGTGATGTGAATATTAATTAAATTAAAACTCAAGCGTGCCATTTCTCCGACGATCGAATCCGTTCACTCAATACTCTACCTACTTTTCACTTAAATAAT
>NW_023998454.1:3179277-3283063 GCF_014805625.2 Glossina fuscipes | reverse complement strand
TAAATAATATAAAATAAAAATATTTACTACATAACACTGAGGTCGATGCAATCAAAGTAAATAAAATAAACCGGTTTTTGCATTTAAATGAAACCAATACGAAAAGTAACTTTAATCGTATAATAACAGACAAATTTTAAATTTTACATTTTTTATGCGCGGCACAATGTGCAATTGCAACTTGAAATCCAGCTTTTATAACAATCATTCAAAGAGAGGATTCCACCAGATTTGTTATTATGCTTGCTAATTCCAAAATTTACTACCCATCAGAATTCTCATATGTCAATCCGTTTATATTCCGCTAGGTTTTGCAACATTGTTAAATTATTGCAATATTCTGAAGTTACTAAACTTTTTTTTTTAAAACTTAGGCACCTTAATTCCCTACTTTCTAATGTAAAGCAAAGTAATAGAAGCCTGTAGGGTTTGCCATAATCTCAAATTTAAAACCTTCGACGTTTCAATATATTAAAACTTTAAATACTTGGCTTAGACTGCCACTATAATTATAGGCGTACATAGCCATAAAGCAAGTTACGCGAAACCAAAGTGGCAAAATGCGAATCTCATTCTTAGACTGGAAGAAATCGCAAGAAGAATTGACTAAGTCAACACGCTGCCTATTAAGAAGGCAAGACATGAAGTAGTTTCCTTTTTGAGACGCTGTTGATCAACACTTATAACTTTAAGGATTTTCTTAAATAGAAACTTTTTAGTTACTTCCACCAAAAATATTTTATTCTTTCATTCCTTTACTTAAACTTAAGATGAACGTAAAGTAATAACAAATGCAAAATAATACTTACTTGTCGAGATTTCCTTTTAACACAAAATGCGAAACAGTGAAAGGCACCTGTGCTTTGTTATAATTTAATAAAAGTGAATGTCCTGCAGCATTTCGATTTCTTTGTGTTTGATATTTTTTCATTTCGCATTCTCTGATTTTGCCTCGTACAATACAGTGACAACTATGGATCCCAACCTATACACTACTTGCATACCGGTAGGTAATGCCAACTACACTACGGGTGGTGTTTATGCACCGACAACGATGGCAAACGCTACTACTGATACTTTGGCCTCAGGTTTTGAAGCTGCGGGCTATGCAGCTTATTCAACGGCCCTCAGCGTGACCATAGCAATTGGTTGTAGTCTACTGATATTGAACGTGCTCATCTTTGCCGGTGTCTACTATCAACGAGATAAAACTCGTCTCGAAGTTAAAACATTACAAAAACAATATCAACAACGCGGCATGCATCAAGCAGTGCCCTCATATCCACCCGATCCCATTAAGCATGCTCATTATCATATGGGTCACTCGCAGAGTGCTAATGTTATTGTAGACGTTGAAAATCATGGTGATCAGGGAACTATACTGTTAACGGCCAGCGGTGATGTCAAACCACCACCACCGCATATGTGCACTAATGCTGCCATGCAATTAACTCAGCAGCAACAGCAGCATCAGCAACAACAACAGCAGCAACAACAAATGGTCGCTAATAGTTCGTTAACAAATCCAAATCTTAGTAGTCCGAATATTTGCGGCACAAAACCAGCAAACACCTTAAATCCCGTGGATGTTGGCTCAGCCAGTGGTATACTGGGCTCTGGTAGCCTTAGTAATGTAACTTACAGTACTACCACGAAACAGCAACAACAACAACAGCAGCAACAACAACAGCAACAACAATCGTTACAACAACGTGAACATTTACAAATTAAGAGCATGAACAGTGGCAGTAGCAATAGTTCGCTGATAGCTAGTGGTACCCAAACATTTGGACGAAATGCAACCACCGCCATCACTTCTTTAGCTGCCAGCAATAGCAATTCCCCCTCCGCCAATGTCAATTATAATTCTGGTCTGGGTAATAGTAACAGCGTTGCTGTTGGTAGTGGCGGTGTAGCTGTTGGTATAATGACTCTACCGAAAGCGGGAAGCGCATTACATCATACAAATTCTGTAAATTATGGACGCAATCCTGGAGGGAATTTAGCGAATAGTAGTATTAGTGCTGCTCTACTAGAAAGCCGTAACAATATGCTGCTGATGAATAGCAATGGTAGTGTTATTGGTGGTGGTATTACCACCAGCGACGACATGCACAATACTACTGGAGATTGCATGACTTTACCAAGAAATTTATCAATGTCATCACGTCATAATTTATCTTCAGGTAAGTAAAAGAAAATGTGAAAAAAAATGCGCACAAACATATCCCCGTAAATACAAGTCCAAAAATCATTTTAGAAACCATTTCGATAGCAATTTTTTTTTTTTTTTTTTAATTCCCCGATAGATAGGAGAAGAACATAGTTCAATTTCTTGTCTTTCCGTACCATTTAGTTATTTTAATAATATATGATCTCACTTCACTTGCAAAGTGCAAAATTTCACTGTACGACCCACTTTAGCTGATATTTGATATCCTTTCGAATGGATGGCAATAAAATGATTAAAACACATCAGACAGGCAAGACATGACACCATCAAAAACATTTCGGTTGCAAATACAAATTTAACTAATGTAAATAATGTTTTTTGTTCACTTCTTCATATATATATATAACAAGCAGAACAAAAAAAAACCCAAAAAAAAGAGTAAGAAGTAAAATATTTAAAGTGGCAGAAGAGCCTGAGATATGTAAACTTGAAAACATGATGAGTTCAAATCTCAATTCCTATGGCATGCTTTCCCCTTACATTGCTCTTGTTTCTTTACAGGCAAGCACTTTGCTTTATGAGCAGCAAAAAAAAAAACAAACGAATAATGTGGAAAAAAATGAATAAACGCAATTTTCGGTATTAAAATGCAATAGCAGATAGACCGGAGTGGCAAAGGAAGAAAAGCTCTGTGTATGAAAAGAATCTCATTCATTTTACCGGATAAAATGAAATTGTACAGATACAGACACAAAGAAGGCAAGATAGCAAAAGAAAAAAAAATTGAAAATAGATAAACACTCACAGGCGTAGATTCACACATATACATATACACATATATATATATATATATATACAAAGTCAACACAATTGACTACAATTTGTGTAAAATGGAAATAGCCAGAAAATACTTTGGCGAGGGCATCGCATAAACGAACTACAGCACACAGGGCACTATAACGGTATAGACATCAATGGTGCGATAAAACGTGTAAAAAGAAGCAAATTTTTGAATATAATATGAAAAGTAAACACACATCCAGAATTTTTTTTCTTTAACGATTTTAAATTTTTTCAATAACGGCCAAATTGAAAATTTCCTTTTCTTTTTTAAATGTTTACCAAACATAGAAAGAAGGATAGGAAGAAAAAAGCAAAGAAAAACGGTTTGATGTAATCATGCATATATTGTGTAGCAAAAATGTAATATTCTTTCTTTCATTTAAAATTAATGAAAAAAATTTCTTATCTTCACCAGCTTTAATAGTATATTGACGCTGTCCATAAATCTTTAGTCTTCAAGTAAGAATTCAATTCAATTTGTTGAGCATTGTACTCTATACTATAATATTGCGAAATAATATAATATATCCTTTATATCGCGTTAGAGAAGAAAATATTTCTACACCCTTCAGCAAAGGGTGACTATACATGTTGTTAAAACTTCTGCAACATCCAGCAAGGAGCTTCAGAGACGCCACAAAGTATATATATTCTTGATCAGCATCAAATTCTGAATCGATTTAATAATGTCCGTCTGTCTGTCAGTGTAATGTCTGTTGTAAGCAATTTACTGGCCCCAAAAATGAAGCTATCGACTTCAAATTTAGCGGAAACGTTAGAAAATCTTGCACGCAGGTTGGCATCGAACATGCGCCAATCGCTCGAAGAAGAGGACCACATTACAACGTAAACGGAGAACAACTCTGTTTTTAGAAGGCTTTAAAAACTTGGTTTTTGGTCATTACTTACAAACAATAGCAGATAAATGTACAAAAAATTTGTACATGCTTTGGCCATGCTTTACGAAAATAGACCACGCCTGCCTAATATTGTAGTATATCAAAATTTTATTTTTTTTTCAATACCTGTCCACCTGTCCGCCTGCCCAAGTGTGTAGTACACACATTCTCCCGTTCACAAAAATTAAGATATGGCCCACAAACTTGCAAAAAAATTTTGGAAGCGACCTAAGTTCTTCAAAGGACACGCCTTCAATGCCCACGCGGCTATGCGGCAAAAAGATATAAGAAAATAAGAAAAATTGCTCACTCCAAATTATAGAGCATGAAAATTTATTTTTTTTGTTTTTTAGGATAGCGGTGAAAGGTATAAAAGTTTCGGTCAAAACAAGGAGTTGGTATCTTTACAAAGCACAACATCCCACACACTAAAACTCAAACGTACAGGCCAGACCAATACAAATAACCGTAAACCAAAACCGATTAGATGTTGCGACTTCTCCATTATAAATAGTGGAAGGCAAACATCATCATCACACTTTTTCACTAATTAGTTTATCATGTAGCTCTTTGTTGTTTCTACCTTCCGTTTCCTCATCCGCTTCGAATGAGCTGCATAGCAGTGACCACTTCCCAATCATAATCACTTCGTTACTCCGGGAAAGCAATTTGCATTTGTTTTGGATCAAGCGGTTTGGATGAATATATCTCCGACTTCTCCCGTGTCTTGATTGAAAATAAAAGAATTCCAATTCCTCTATACAACGTTAACCCTACTGATGGATCTGCCATAATCCTAGGAAATCCTATATCGACTTTGGAACCTGAATCTGTCTCTCTGAACCAAAAGACAGGACACTCGGCCTGGATCGCATTTCATGCCAAATGATCAGTGCACTGGTTAATTCAAATAAAACGATGTTATATAATACTGCACTTACTGACAATATTCCCGACAATATTCCCTGACAATATTACAGACAATATTCCCGACATTTAGCAACTTGCGGCAGTTCTTCCATTCCATAAGTCTGAAAATACCTCCATCGCATCGGGCTATAACCAAACCTCTCTGCTATCTTGTCTCTCAAGATTCTACGGCGTCTAGATTATGCCGGTTTTTAAATTTGATAACTTGATTACAAAACAAAAACTTATGTACTTAATTCTATAATTAGCAATATTAATAAAAATTATCTGTTATACGTCCTGTTGGAAAGAGGCTTGTACTTACTTCTCTTAAAAATTTTCGCCTTAATAAAATACGGCCTCACCTATCGAAAATTACTTACTTGCAGATCAAGTCGGATTATCCTTGTATTCTAAAAAATTCGCAATGCCTTAGTCAGTCAGGCATTAAACCTAGCCATAGTTGTAAAACAGCGATGTTTTAAAATCTGAAAGATTTCTTTTATTTTTATTTTGTCACTTTATTTTTCGTATGGGTTTGGACATGGTCTTAGCTCCACAAACCCATAAACACGCAGATCATATTGACCACATATTTACTATGAGCAGCTCAATTTAAAATTTTCCTAATTCTACATATATTACTATAAGCACTATGCATTCTCCGCATTCTCTGCGATGCGTCTGGTTACTCGGCGCGGTTGTCCAAAATCTTGCTCTCAAAGCTAAAGCTAAATTAACCGATGAAGAACTTTGGCGTATGTCATCGTTTGTTCTAATAACACACCCAATATAAGAATAGTGAAATGTCTTTCGCTTATATCGTATGGCGCCAATTTGTACGGCAGCATATTGGCCAATTGATAGGTCTAAAAAAAGAGTGCAAGCCGTAGTATATAAGTACGTGCTTTTTATCTATAGAGAACGTGAATGTGCGATGATATCACAATTTTCATTACAAACTTTGAATTAACATTTATCGACTTAGTGAAGGAGCCATTTTAGTCTTGATAGTTCAATAACAATAATTTCTTATATTTCCATTATTATTAGTTGCCGAAAAAAGACCATTCCATTTCAATCACGCAGGCCAATCTAAGTGCGTAATATTTTCTACTTAGTTCGAAAACGTCTCACCACCACGGCAGCAGTTGAAGAAATTCGCTTTCATCTTAAAAGTTAAATGCTTCGATTCCACTCTTTCTCTTCAATTGAACTGAACCCATATCCTCAGAAGGACCTTTTAAGTTGAATGAATTGCCTGAAATCAGACAGGACCAAATTAAAGACAGGGGAATATGGTGAGGTCAAAACTATAGGAGGAATAAATAGGCATTCACATTTCAGAATGCTTCAAATTGTTACGGAATTGAATAAAAATTTTATTGAAATCAATTCGTGTTCGAACCTTGCAAGTTGAGCCAACAGTTTTTTGATGCTTTTAAAATCAAAGCCTGTCATGAGAGGTATCTCAAATAAAGCAATACTCGTAAATTTCACCCTTTTCTAGCAATTCGCACAAGGAGACGTGAAATTGCCGAAGTGATCGAAATCAAATATTGGATTTAAAAAAGTGATGCAACTTTCAAAAGTATAAATTTACGCTTTCTTTAGCAAATGGTAAATATTGTCGGCTTCAAATATAGTAAAAAGATTGAAAGTTTTTGTACGCAGGCTAATATTGAAAAGGGCTTAAATCGTCGTTGCAAAACCAAAAATTGAGGAAATTCAGCTTTCTGGGCTTTTGCTCTTTATTCGTAAACATTTCCATGTACGGTAGGCCATAATCTAATTATGATTGGTGTATGGCAGTAGCTAGTAATGAACTTTGGATCGGCTGCGGGAAGTACCGGCATCTCATCCCTCTTTCTATATCTCTCTCTTTCTGCCTGCTCATCATCATCATTACCTTGTTCATAAAGCAATATTCGTAAATTTCTTCCCTTTCTGCCAATTCGCGCAAGGACACATGAAGTTGCCAAAGTGATCAGAAGCAACAATTTGATTCAAAAAATGATGCAACTTTCAAACTTAATGAAAATACTTTTAAACTTATCCTCTCCCAGTTTAAACTGAAAATGCAACTGAAGGAGATCACTAAATAAAGTAAATCTGTCAATTTTGTAATTTAGAATTAAAAAGAGGCCAATGGAAAGACTTTTTTGCAATAGAATCATAGCGAAATAGTAAAAAAAAAGTTGGGCAATTTGCTATTCTTACCGTAAAGGCTTTGCTGATGACCGTCGCTTTGCACGTTCAAAAATCATGCAAATGGCAAATATTCGATGTACATACGATTTTCTACTATATAGTTATCGATTAAGATTTAAAGTTTAAATCTTGGAGAAGGAATTGCACGAAGAAAATTTACTAACGCGTTTTCCATTAATTAGAATCGTCATGGAAATCTTGATTTAACAAAATAAGAAATCATTTCGTATCAGGCAACGCGTAAGCTTGTATGTGCTGTTCCACAATAAGTTTTTGAAGCATTCGCCACATTTATTAAACATAATCCTCTACGACTTTCATTTGCTTGTCAACATGTGAGAAGCGTCTCTTATTTGATAAAGAAATGTAGCAGTCAATGTTGAAGAAACCGAGGCAATCATTTCAGACATAGAAAAATGAAAAGGGCGAATTTCTAAAGGAAATTCATTGAATCTAGTGGAATTGACGCCGAAGGGTGGAGGTTTATTTGTTTATTTTACAACACCAAAAAGCAAGCTTCAGAGACCTCGTAATTGATAATAATTCTCACGGCGGCAATAACTGGGATATCGGCTTCAACTTTGTTAGAAAGTTTAAAAGTTCTTGTACCCAGGTTGGTGTTGAAAAGGATTTAAAACGCCTTTGGACACACAAATTGTCTAGAAGTCTAACTTTCTGGGCTTTTGCTCGTTGTTTATAAACATTTCCAGCTTACCTGAAGTTTCAAATGATCCGCTCGAAAATGGAGCAGGAGATTTACGGCTACTCGTCAAAACATTAGAGGACCGCTTCGAAAAATGCTTTTATTCTCAATAGAAGGGTAAAAAACTATTCGGACAAAGGAGCTGATTCCATTGCAAGTGATGGGCCCCAAAATATATATATAAATAGAATTACCTTTGCTTAAATTAGCATTACCTTTGCTTTGCAATTCGTACACTCTTTTCGAATAATTCCGTTTAAGGGTTTTTCAAACAAGAGATTTTATTTACATAAGCGCTGACTGAAGAAACTCTTCCCGCCGTCGCGGGCATATTTTTGTACACATTCAAATAACAACAAGTCCGTAATGAAGAAGAAATTTTTTTTGGCTTTTTCAACACATGGCCAAGAAATAAATAAGTAAGAACATTATATGCGCACAACACCGGCTATCATATATCCTATATCACTGCGCCTAGTACAGTTAGTCGCTCGTTTTGGTAATAATACTCCAAAAAGTACGCATTACTTTTACGCAAATCCATAATTGTCATGAAAGCCCGCATATTGAAAGGTTAGATTATCTCACCAAAATAGACCTATGCGATATAAGTTCACTACCGTTCATTTTTTTGCTCCTATGAATTAAGTTTCATCATAAAATATTAAAAATTAATCCTTTTTCCGAAGGACTTACTAATCATGGGACATCTAATATGGACCTTCCATTTCGTTAAGAATGGTCGTATGAGAGCGGCTTCAAAAAATTGCGCCAGTCGGTCCAAAGTTATAACATCAATTTAAAATATCGAAATGCTATTACTTAGCCAATTGTGCCGGGAAGTTTAGAAAATTGCACTTTTAACCAATTTTTTGAGTGATCGAAAAAGTCAACCGGTCCGAAGCATTTTCAGTATCGTTCGTCCTTGGTCCAAATTTTATCGAAATATCTCAAGAATGGAGACCCGCAGTTTGAACATAGAAATGCGTGAACAGATATCAGACGGATTTAGATTGACTTAGCAAATGGCTCTGAATCCTTCGGTATAATAAAAGGTTGGTCTACCTTAAGCACTTCTCGGTTTTCCATACGTTTTTCCAAGTGGTGTACTGTATAAAAACAATAATATATGCTTAGCTCAATATGTTTCTGTATACAATTTCGATACACAATTTCTAAAAAACTTTGTGGAAATATCTTGAAAATGTTATCAATGACAAATGCAAGGAGGAAATACAAGTTTTCGAGGCGATTTTATAATTTTGAATACTTAAAATGTCATTAACATATTCTCTTTCCCATAGTTGAAATAGTTTTTATATAGCATTTAAAACACAATCCCTTAGTTGATCCTTCAAGATCAACTTGAAAATAACGATGTTTCTTTTGTACAAAAAATAACGTTTCCAATTATAATAAAATGCACTGCACCTGCATGCAGAAAATACAATCAAAATACAAGCAATAGCGGAAAGCTGTGCTCCATCACCATTACTAGTTACTTTTATTTTATAAAATTGTATTATGAATGCATACTTGAAACCCAAATGAAAAGTAAGAAGATGTAGTGAAAAAAGAAAAATCAACAAATATACAGGATTCAGAACAAATTCATAAACATGTAAATTACAAGTTTACTGTTGTGTCTGTGTGTACGGCAAAAAACTAAATTAACCTCATTGCCAGTTAATCACGCTTCAGCTGAAAACAAAAAGTGGCAAAGTAATGAAAAAGAAAAGAGGCGGAGAAATTAAAAAAAAAAGTTAAAAAAACGAAATCTACCAACGATATAAAGTTTCTTACTTTTATTATTAACAAAGGGAACTTTTTACGATGATCAAGGTACATTGATAATGCATAATAACATAAATGATAATTTATAGCTGGCTACTGGCAGACACTTGACATTTTTATTCCCATCATTCTAGGATAGAGATATAATACATAATTTTCTTATTCTACTTGTGACGCATTAAAATGTGCATTAAAAACCTTACAAAAACATTACGTACTTGGTCAAGCAAACCTTTACGTAAATGTTGTCAGACTCGTTCGTTGATCAATCTGTTATGTATTTGACAAGCTTAGGATCCCCCTCTGAGTTTTTTAATATGCACACTTCGAAACGATCAGAACAGCTGAGGATAGATACAAACGTCCTACAGATCGACTCAGCTGTTCCTTGATCATGCCCTTGCAAAAAAATAAGAAAACATTGGGATCAAGTTCCGATTTTCAGATAAATCTTTTTATTTATTTTTTCCTTTTTTCCTCATATTAGAGCTACTGTCCCCTACTGTTCCCTACAATTGTATGCCCTAAGTTCAAAGAGTTTGGACAATACTCTTTTATAAAATGCATTTGTTTTGTAGAATAAGTTGAGATTTCGAACGAATTAGCCAATGGAGCCTTTTAGCTTTTATGCCCAATTGTTGGTGTTTAGCTTCGACATGGTTTTTCCATGTTGATCTTTAGTCAATATTTTAGCCAAGATATTTGACATAATTGTGGATAGGGATGTTATCGCCATTCAAAAACAATACAAGACAAGAACGTTATTTAACGTAAACGTAATAAACGAAAATTTTTCGGCATTTATTTTGATATTTGTTGAGATAAACTTGTAATTCATAGGAAACATTCATTGGATCATTAGACGAAAATAGGGTCGCTGCATCATCAGCGTACGTTTCAATTGAATTTGAAGAATGTGAAATGAAAATTGCATAAACTATTGAACTTTGAACACTTCCCTGAAGATCTCCTGTTTTTATTTTATATATACCGGATCTGTTACTTTTAATTTTAACATGGAAATGCAGATAGAATTTAAGTAGCAAATACATAGGAGATGGAAGAAATATTTTAAATTTGAAAAGTCATCATCATGCCAGACCTTATTGATGGCTTTTTCCGAACTAATGACGGGGAATAAGGAGTTTTTGCTCTGAAAATAAGAGTATACTTCCTAGATATTTTTTCACGAACACTTTAGACCAATAAACTAATTAATCCTTACAAACTTACAATATTTTCTGGCTTATAAGATTTAGGCACCATAGACGAGAGCCTTAAATGGTAAAGATTTAATACTTATTCCACTTAGTCAGGAAATATCTTAACGTTTAGTTTGGTCACTTCTTCTTTGACATCAACAGCCGCCAATCCATTGGGCATGGGCTGTCTAGAAATTTCTGCGTTTAATGTGTGAGACAGATTATTATGCTGAAAAGTTTCTTTTAAATACTGAGCAAAATATTTCGACTTTTTCCTTATCATTTCTGCACCAATTTCCCGACATATCTCTCAAGGAAGCAATTCGCTTAGTTGCCCGTTTAGATTATGTGGTAGCTCTTCGTAAGTAATGTTCATCAGACATGCCTGAATTGAGGTTGATTACAAAATTGTTAGTTTGTTCATTTCTTATTTCAGATAGACGCAAGCGCAGATTCGTTGTAGCTCTACTTGAAATTATATTATCTAAAGGACTTCTGTTTGCTATAATCCCCTCTTATTTCTACCCACATGCCCTAATTGAAGGCTAACATAATTATTGTAAGACCTCCCGCCGCATTATCAATGTCAGAAAAGTTTTCTCAAGTCAGATTAAGACGTAAATTATTGCCGGCATAGTCGCTGAAAGTCCCAATATCAGTTTTGGAATTGATAATATATTTGACGGCGAGATTGTAAAGAGTCGCGTTGAAAGTGATAATCAATGGAGAGTGATAGGAACTGTGGTCACCACTGTCATAACTATGATGTAGATTAGCGGGAATACTAGAGTGTACAGCGAGATCCTGAGAATTGGGCATTTTCCTCAGATCGGATGGTCCGTATGTGGCTCTGTCAATGGACGATGGATTCGTAAAACTGCCTTTCTTTCAGACTTATTACTCTAGATCCCCACTATTGACGCTTGGTTGTTAAATTATATCCATCGATTTTGAAATGGGAACGATTTTTGAAGTGGATCTCTGATATAAGAACAATGTCGATAAAATTTTGATGAAGAAAAATGTCCGCTACCTTGCTGTCATTAGAAAGCCATTGCTATTCCACATAGCGATTCGTAGACCTATTTGCATAGTTTAAAAACTAACATCTTCATCATATTGAAAATAGTGTTTGCCATGTCAACTTGCTTGTTAATCAAATCCTCAATTTTTGAAGAAGAATTAGTATTTTTCAATATATCAGCGATTTGGTATTTAGGTATACTATTATTATCATTAGTCATATTAATATTATGAGTAGCCGGACATTGGCCACTAAGCAAACGAAATTCCTCTTGATTGAAAGAATAATTATTATATTATTATAATTCGTTAACATGCGTAGGGTAGAGTTTTGAAGTTTCTTTTTAAAAAGCTGCTGGTATAAGGAACAAGTTTTAAAAATGACCGGAGAATTTTAGTTTAGCAATTACCACGTTTAGGTGGAGAATCGTTACTATTAGTTAGGATTTAGTTAACTGATCCAATCCAAATGTAACACTTGTGACTTGCTTTGTGGAGTACGCTGTTGGGTGTATAAAATTTTGGCTTCGATAACATTGAGCTATGTCTCTGGATTTTGCAGGAGCTACGAGGCTGACAACAACATGATTGTAGGATTTCAAGTCGTAAATCTTTTTATTGTTTGCACGAGGTTCTAGATCTGCATAAAATATTGGAAGTTTGGAAGATTTACTAAATAATCTACGATAAATGTTGGAGACATTTCGAGGCTTGAGCCCCATTTTTTCAGCACCGGCTTTGATATCACCAATTGGAGTCGAATGATGGTCGTTTTTACCGCTGTTCTTTCTGTTCTTTCCTCTTCAATTTGGTAGATGCGAAATCGAACTTTTTTTGTTGCACAAATACTCTACAAGTTTCTGTACGAATCTGTCGATTTTGTCGATATTTTAATATCATTGTTTTACAATTGAACTCATTAACAGCGATGACGTTTTAAAAAATTGTATCTGTTTGATATCATGTGCTCTTGGCATTGCAATTTGTGGTAGCTTTCAACATATAGCGTCTTCATTCTCACCGTTATTATTATTATTATCAGTAACATTATTTTTATTAGAATTCAGAACCAAATAGCAATTGTAGAAATTATGTCGATAGCTCTTGATTGAATACAGGTTGCTATAGTGTTATGGCACACTTTCTTTGTAGTTAGATCGCTTATTGTATTGGATGTTGCTAGAATTATTTTGCCTGCTTTTGTTTAGTCGAGATGCCTATAAAATAGGCCAACCCATCGTATTATTACGTTGACCTTCCCAAAGTAGCTGGTATATTCCTGAAGAACTATTCATATTTCACAAGAATTACTATTGCTCAAAATAGTTACTTCACAACTGTCTGAACAATGTCATTTTCGCACTAGAGAGATCAGTTATTGAAAATTACGCACAACTATGGTAAGAGTACGATTGTTTTGTTCAGTCAAAGTTTTGGTTGTTGTTTATTTATATTGTTGTATATTTATTCGTTTATGTATTCTGCCTCTTCTAGTTCCTTTTTCCCAATTTCAAAAAAGGTAAATGTAAACAAATGAATTTGACTTTCACGTTAATATAGAACCGAAAATGTATAAATTTCATATATACTCTAAGCATATATACGCACACATTTTAAATTTCGTATATATTCTAAATATTCGCATATATTTCTAAATATTGTATCTATTTGACGAACTTAATAATGCTTTGGAACAAAGTGGTTTTGAACCGCCGCACGAAAAAAATAAATGGAAAGAGATAAAAAGAATGGAAAAGTTTGAAAATGTATAAATTAGTCATCAATTACTAAGGAATTTAAAAATAGAATGACCCATATCATATCACATAATGAATAAAAAGAATAATAAACAATGTTTTTACGGTATATTTATTTGCTCTTTATTTGTGATGTTATATGCCTAGAATATCGAGTACAGCATTCACTAGCGTGTACCTCAAAGACAAACTTTATCAATCGAAGCGTAATAGCGTATGAAAATAAATACTTTCATAATATTATGCGCATGAATGACGTTATGATTCGAGTCAAATCAAACTTACTGCCATAATGATTATTGATTAATATTTTATTATTATGCTTTTATGTTTTTGATTTTTAGAAAGAAAGCTTATTAATTTTCAGTACATTAAATGTCGCTTCATTTGTAGTGCTTCATATATCCATATATATATTTATTTATTAGATTACATGTATCTTTACTTTATGTCATACTTTCTACTGTCGATATCCTCGAAAATTTTAATAAAAGATACCGTGTTCCTTTTGACCGAATAATCGTGATTGATATGTAAAACTAGATGCAATCGACGGAGATGTTATGATTACACTGTGTTTTGCTTTTTTTTCCAAATTAGACATTAAAAGATTATTAAAAATTAAGAGGGGTGTAAACATCGTTACCGATGTATTGGGTTTTACATCGTTGCCGCAACAGTTGTGGTAAAACTTCTTCGGCTAGCAATTGCGGGCCCAAACATTAACAATGAAATATGAGTAATTCCCAACGACTGCGTCAGCGTTTTTTGCTGGATTTCGATCAAGTCATATTACAGTGGATTGACAGTTTTCGTCCTTAACTCAGAAGAAAGAAAGTAAGCAAACTAAACTAACTTAAACTTATATTAATATTTTTGCGCAATGTTCACGTCATATCCATAATAACTCTACAACAACAGCGATTATAACGACATTATTATCAATACGAATCCCTCCAAAGCCGCCGCGAATGGTAATTTCATACATACATACATGGGCACAGATATCTCAATTAGTATTGTTACTAATGAGCTTAAGAGAAAAAGAGAATATAAAATATTGATGAACTCTATCGATTCGTCCAGGAAGCTTGTAAGCAAGTTATGTGACTAACACGTTCAACTTCATATCTGTCAAATTACGCAGGAAAGGGTAGAAAGACCAGTATTAAAAAACTTCTGTCAATCCGCACTCCAATGGATAATATTAGAGGCGGCATTAAGGTAGGTGATGTCTCAAATATATAGCGTAAACTCACTAAAAGTCTACTTCGAATGTCCTATACTGATCTGGAAAAAGTGCGCATAATAGAAAAATTTACGATGTGAAGCATTTTAACAATGTTGTCATTAAGGTTCAAACTAGTTTAAAAACCAGAGATATCCCTCAATCCCTCATTTTGTATACGAGACAAGCTTAGCTAAATCTTGCATTAAATGTGACGATACCCTACCGTATTAATCGAATGTTCATTCCTTCCAAAATCATCTGGCAAATTATAAAGGTTGTTCCATATACCAGCAGCTTCTAAAGAAGAAACTTGAAAACTCTGCTCCGCACAGATTGATACAATATGAGCACCATAATAAATATTCCTTCAATAAAGAAGAATTTTCTATATTTAATAGACAATGCTCGGTTACACGTAACACTAGTACCACTAATCTTTTTCTTTTGTGTATTATTTCATTTCACATTCCTGTTTACCTTGAACTTATAATTGGCGAACAATTTTCTTTAAATTTGCTAAATTACAAAACAAAGTTAAAAATAAACTTAATCGCAATGTTGCGTGTGTTGTGTAAAAAAATCTATATTAAATTATTTAGCGTTATATAAAAAACATATGTCTAGTTATTGCAAAAAATTATTCTTCCTGACAAAAAGCTGTTACACCGGTCTGAAAATATATTTCAGACGTTATAATGTTTACAAAATATGCAATATTAGGAGAACATAGCAATTGTATAAATAATATGATGAGAATTGCATAAATATATATATATATATATATATATATATATATTCACGATTGGGAAGAGGTAATTCGTTTTTGGATTGAGACCGAAGTAGGAATAGAGTGTGCAGAGTTGTACATATGATCCTTAAATGGTTCTTTAAAAAAATTTTCTAAATTCTAATTGCTAATTTTAAGGCGTTTTACTGGTCAATCCCTGCCTTGGGAATTAGAATAGTTAGAAAATGGCATGCCACTAACAAAATCACCACCTTGATAAACAGGTATTACGGTCTTCAGCAATCAATCCATAGCCAGATGTTATTGGGGGTGGTGTTGGCGAGCCCTTCCGTCAATTCTCTTCATTACATTGTTTACCCCACGTTTTTTGTCTTTATTAAATATGGGCCCCGCTTTGTAGATTTTCATAATAGTATCATAAGCGATGCCCATTACTCATTTCTTCTCCCAGAGTTTTTGGTTAATTGACCGTCCACGTAAGAGATTTAATATCATCTTTAGCTCCACTTGATACTCTTACGCTTCGTAGCATATCCTAGATCGACCAAACTAAAATTGGATCACTTTTAGATTGAGAAACACTTCAAATAATTCTTAGTTATGATACATACAATTTTTTCTTTCTTTTTTTTTTTGCAATGGTATTCTCTAAAAGGTATTCCCATTGCTTTTTGAAATCTGTTTAGAAAAAATATTTTCAAACTAATTTGTACCCCTACTTTCATCCAAATCAGGACCTTTTATATATTTATGTACTATCTATATATTTTACGTATTAAAGGCTGCTGGATAACTTAGATAATATGCTCACCTGTATTGAAAACTCTACCGCACTTAAAGCTAAGGTCTTAGTAGCGGTCTGTTGCCTATTCGGCTGCTCATGCGGATTAGAAGAACTTTTTTATATTAATAATAGGATATTTTATGAATGCACGGTGCTGTAAAAATCAATGTTATAAAGTAATGGTATTAATAACCACCAATATTGAATTAACACTCTTATCAATATGGTGATGCTCTTAATCGCTAAATTTTTCATTTCATTTTATTTGTTCAATATTCAGCTACAATTTATGTATCGACAGCTGATATATTTATGTGTTAGCTGTATAACAAATATTAATTATTATTATTTCTCAATTCAATATCTTATAGAATATTTAAACACAAGAACATGTGGATTGATAAATTTAACTTAAAAATTATATGTAAACTTGGAAACTAAGGTTACGAAACTTGAAATAACAAGCAATAGATCAATAAATAAAAGATATACACATAACTAAGCATTGATGAAAATGTTAGATGTTTATATATAAATAAAGGTTAACGAGGGCTATATAATAAGGCTTGCATTTTGGACAATAATTTAGACTAGGAGAATAAGTGGTATATATCACCCAAAGCGCTACTGACGACATTCACAGGTACAAACTGGTAATTATATCCATATAAATGAAGCGCAACCACAGCGCAATGAGTAAACACTGTTCAAATAACGTTCAGCCAGTCAATTCGTCATCCTGTAACTTGACCGCAAACGTTACACTTAAAATGCTACCTTTCATCATAATACTAGGCAAATCGATAAGCAATAGTCTATACTCGTACGGTCGCAAATTGCGACTTGAATACCACCTAAGAGCTCGCAGGGCGAGTAGCATATTTTAGGATTCTCTCGACCATGGTGTTACAACCCCACGAAGGCTCTTCGGCTCATTAACTACGGGTTTCATCTGGAGAAGAGAAAAAGAGGACTTGAGTAGCGACGCACTGAATGGAAACGTGCCTCTATTGAATGGTGGTTTTTTGCATTTATTCCGATTACATAACAAAGTTAAGTACATTCACGTCCGGTTGTTAGACAATGAAAAATTCAGAGGTTTTGAACGACAGAAGCAATTATGCAAATAAGTTTACAAATCGCCATAAGGCCTGCCAATCACGCCCACGAGGTAGAAATTTTCCTTTAATAAAATTTTATTTTACGTTCTTCTTATATCACAGACTCATTTTACAAATCGTTATCGCTTCAAAATCAATGGATATAATTTAACAGCTGCCAATCACGTCGTCACGAATACGTTTTTACCAGCTTCTTGCATTAAAACGAATTGCAATTTGCAATTAATCAATTTGCCATTTATTTTCTTTCCCGGCTTTCATTAAAAATTATTTCTTTAAGCAATTGGGCGCAAAATCTATTATTGGAGATGTCTAAACCGTTATTGGAAGAACCATGTAGTGACCATCTGATGTAAAGAAAGTTCCTGACTGCCTCGATTTTCGAACACAGCGACAAACTCTTTTTTGACCGTTCCACCTACTATCTACTTCAACGCGACTCTTCGTAGCCCGTCCAGAGGCTAGACCAATAAAAGAAGATATTGCAAGTCTTAGCTGATTTTATACGTACTCCCGGAAACTTGCCTTTGAATAAGGGAAACAAGAGAAGATTAAGAAGACAGTAGCAAAACAGTAGGAATTCTCTAAACATAAGGAACTTAAACAGAGCTACGAAGTTTTGACGTTAACGACTAACTGATATAAGAAATGAATATCATCAACATTAACGTGGGTATCCTTAATAAACACAACTTATGGAAAGCACTAAATATCTTAAAGTGCCCACAAAGCGAATTGTTTCAGATAGTTGAACTGTCTCTTCACTGCTATTATTTTCTAAAAAACTTGAAAGAATGTGTTTACGAAGATTACTTGCAGTCCTGGAAGAGAATCCTCTTTGCACGGATCATCATTTCATTTTTAGGCATAAACATGGTACAATTGACCAATGTCATCGTGGCGGTTCGTACAGCAGCGAAGCAATTCAAATTAAAAATTACTGCAATGGTGTAATCGTAGATATGGAAAATGCCATCGAGACTATGGGTTACTTTTCAAACTTAAAATTTTCTTCCAACACTAAAGTACTTCCTACGTTAATCCTATTTAAAAAGTGAACATTTCTCTGTTAAAATTGCAAATGTTAGATCCAATTTATGATTCTAATCTCCCCACGTTGCAAGCAAGGATATTAGAATAAGTAGTCTGGCCATAAAGAGCTAATACATTTCAGTTTTCTTCACTTGGACCCATACTCGCGAGGATTTACGTAACATCGAGCAATTTCAGTGAGTTTGAAGTCCTTCATCTTGCTTATGTATTCGATATTCTCTAAGTTCATCAATCAAAACAAACTGTTTTCTCTAAAGTTCATACAGTAAAGATCTTAATGAGACGCGTATTTTAGGGACAACTTCACGGGCCGACATTTTTTGCCAGTAAGTCTTTGCATTTTCCGAAGCAATTGTTCTTTTTGCCAAAAAGATGAAATTCAAAGGCTGACCAAAAAATTAACCGGAATCTGACTTAAACTGTTAAGTTTGTAATCATCGCTAGGAAAAAAATTTTCGTTTTATCAAATAAGCCAGAAAATCGCGCACATGTGATCAAGTCTTCCAAAATCTTAATCCATACTGGCGCCGTGAAACTATGCAGCTCTTTTAACTCCGAATTATGCTACAGAGTCCCTTAAGATGACTTTGCTAAGTTATTTGGTGTTAAGTTAACTTGTTAATATTAAACTTGAAAATATCTCAAAATTATATTTTTCAAAAAGGAACACATTCGTAGAAGAATACTGATGACAGAACACATTCGGATTTGCTCAGCGCAGGGCTCGAGAATTCGACTGAACATGATTTTAGTAAGCTCATTGGTATACGCACAGGATATATGATCGCCCTGCTATTAACCGATAGCCTGTGTTGCTAGTGCTCAATGTCTTTTTTTTAGTCTAAGAATTCAATTCATTAGTCTAAAATTAAAATAATAATAATAATAATAATAATAGATCCAAAATATTCACTTATTTGCATTATATTAATTACTTACATTTCTATCCAACTTATAATTACATAGTTAAGAGCCCACGATTTCTCTTTTCCAGCTTAATAACGAATTTTTCTTTACAAACTTTTATATGCATATATATATTAATTTTATTGGAGGAAAAAATTGACAAGAACCTATCTGATTTTAAATTATAGCTACTACCTTGCTACTTAACTACTGACTAGATATATGCCTAAGATGACGCCGATTCATTAGTATGATCAATATCAGAATTAAGCCATACGAGATTGGAATTATGCTTAAGCTTATTATTGTGTCTTGTCAGAAATGCGTTCCATTTGGGCAATATCATGAAGACATGTCGTAAAAAAGAACCTAACTTTAACAGACCTTTTATCGATTACCTACAATTTGGTTAAGTGACAATTAGCACTAATAGACCAGACATAGATTGCTTGGAATATGAAAACATGACATGCTGTCACTTTAAAATGAACATTTTATTACGAATACTTGGGCCACATTTGCGATTTTTAAAAAGATATAGAGTACGAACTAATACAATTATATTATCAATTATATACAATACACGGTCTTTAAAATTCATATTAGGGTCAAACGTAATACTTAAATAATTGACCAGTCATTCTCACTAGACGTTACTGTTATTCTGCGGGATATCCGCAGTCCTCACGTTTCGTCTTAGGTTTCTGACAATCTGCCTTTGTTTTCTATATATAAAATTGAGATAAAAACCTCGCCAACGGTCCTTATAGATTAGTTAGTACATCACTTAACATAATTTTAGTGCTAAGAATTGATGTGTCATCGCTAAAAATAGACAAGGCACAATAGTTAAATTCGGGAACAGCAAAAGTATATTAGTTATAAAGGATAGGCCATAAACACGAACCTTGTGGACATGCGGTCGTTATAGGGCGATATTCTGAACAGTGTGAACTAATGTAAACCCTAAAGGTTCGAAGAACCAGGAAATTTTCTGTTACTTTTGGAAGGTCTATAGGGATATTTAAATTTATCACTTTAAAATTTAACACTAAGATCTGATAGCACCATGCTCTTTAATATTTGGAGACTATTGTACGTTTAAACTAATCGAGAATTGAAATAAGTTGTATTGTCTACGGAACCTAAACTTTTGAGATAGAATAATGTGGTTCGAGGATTTTACAGCTGCTCGACAATACTGTAACATAAATCCGCCTTTTATGATTTTACATTATTATTCAACTCTTTTCGAAATTAAAATCGTATCATTAGATTGCGATTTAAAAAATAGTATAAGGTTTTTTTACCAAAATTACGAGATATATTTACAAGTTATTTACAGAAACTTATATCTGCAGCACTTTAGTTCTCGGTTTGGTCACTAAGTCGCCAACGCTCTTTCCACTGACTCAATGGATTCCGCAAATATTCTGCTTATATACCCCTTTGCAAACAAGTAACCATTACATAAATTCATCGCATTATTTTTAATCCGTTAATCTGCTAATCCATTTTCCGCTAAATTTCTGCCAACCATTGTTAATCTTTTCGCCATTCGCTGGCTGCATGTGTAATGTACATTTGGTTTTCCCCTTTTTTAACATTTAGTTTCTCTGAATATCGACTAATTTTCACTAAAAGTCAAATTATTAAATGTGGCATTTTCCAAGCACTACACTGATGATGCGGAAAGAGGATGGGCATACCTTTAGATGTCTTTAATTTATTGGGAAAATAATAGACTTTCAGACAGACAAGAGTTTGGTTTGGATTATCAAGGAAGGACTTGACGCCCTTATTTGGAAATGCCTTGAGGCACCTATTGTTAATAATGTGAAGTAGGCGCTGATTTTTTTTGTTTGAAGTTTTGATTATATGCGAAATTGGAAATTGGATCGGATTAACATTTGATGATCCAAACGAATTCAGAGCACCATTGATTATTACTGCAGATACCTTCAGTTCCTTAAATCCTTTCTGTTTGCTAAATCCTAATCCTAAATACTTTTTTAAATTTGTTAACTCTAAAAGAAAAATTTCCACATATCCCTCTCATGTTTCTTTTAATGCCTCTGATTCCTCGGATGATTTTGAAATCTCAAATGTGTTTGCTGAGTATTTCCGACGTAACTTTTTGATTACTAATTTCGATTTATCAGCAAACTACCAATATCCTATAACTAACCTGATGGAATTCCATCATGTGTACTTAAATCTTGCGCTGTCGAGTTATGTGGTGTGATCTCAAAGATTTCTAACCTGTCCTTGAATTTAGGTGTTTTCCCTTCGTGTTGGAAGAGTAGTTTCCTTATTCTTATCCACAAAAATGGAAGTAGACAACTTGTTGAGAACTACAGAGGCATAGCCAAGTTGAGTGTCTTGCCCAAGTTGTTCAAGCGAATTGTGACTCAGCATTTGGCCTTTGCCGTTAATTCGTGTATTTCTCCGCACCAGCACGGCTTTCGGAAAGGGCGATCTACAGTCACTAACTTGTTAGCGTTTACTTGTCATGTTTTCAAGGCTTTTTCTAGTGGCTCTCGCACAGATGTGACATACACTGATTTAAGTAAAGCGTTTGATATGGTTAACCATAACTTACTTATCTTTAAACTCCAAGCCTCTGGCTTCCCTTTCTATTTAGTGAAATGGATAAGCTCTTATCTGCACAACAGATCCTTCAGGGTTTTGTTCAACATTATCACCTCGGATGAATTCCCCGTTATATCTGGCGCACCTCAAAGAAGTCACTTAGGTCTCATTTTATTTAGTTTATACGTTAACGATCTTCCATCGGTGGTTAATTCCAACCAGATCTTAGTGTATGCGGATGATGTGAAACTGTTTTCCTCCTTCTCTGTTGAATCGCAATCACATCAGCTTCAAGGTGACTTGGATAATTTTGTGGCACGGTGCTCTGTGAATCTTCTAAAACTAAATCTGAGCAAATATAAGAAGCTTTCTTTCGCAAGAAGAAAGTCATTCATTGCTCAGTATTTCATAGATTCGCATAAGTTGGAGGACTTGGGTTCGATCACAGATTTAGGCGATCTATTTGACCATAGGTTACGTATCAACTTGCATATTGAGCTCTCGATAAGCAAAGCTAGGTCCGCGATTGGTTTTATAAAAAGGTGGTCCAAAGAGCTTGATGATCCTTATATTACGAAAAGGCTTTACATGTGTTTGGTTAGACCCATACTCGAGTATGCCTCTGTTGTGTGGTCTCCTTCATATAGGTGCTATGTAGATTCAATTGAATCTGTTCAAAAGCAATTCTTCCTGTTTGCTCTTAGAAATTTGGGTTGGGATCCGATTGCCACTCTTCCTCCCTATAAAAAGAGGTTGCTTCTGCTGTCCTTACCGTCTCTTGAAAAACGTAGGTGTGTTCTTGGCGTTTCCTTTGTAATCAAAGTAATAAATGGTGCTATTGACTCGCCTTTATTACTTGGTGAAATAAGCTTTAATGTCGCTAACCGCTTCTCCAAACACTTTATCTTGGTTAAGCTTAGTCAGTGTAAATATAATTATGAGCTGTTTAATCCGCTCAGAGTAATTTGCAAGAACCTAAATGGCGTCTATCACTTATTCTCGTTATCGGACTCTTTAAAGTCCATTAAAGTAACATTGCTTAATACGCACGATTTACCTACGTCTTACTTAAACTAGCTTTTAACCTTAAAAGTCGTTACGATTCGAAAATGAAATGTTGTTAAGTATTATCGGTTACCAGTCTTACGCATGTTTGCGATGGCTTAGGGGTTCATTTGCAATTTGGTCCTGTACCGGTTGTAAGCGTGGCTCTATGCTGGTTGTGTACATACTTTTTTTTCTTTTTTCTTTTTCTTTTTTTTTTCCTTCTTATTTGTTTTATTGTACTTATACTAAGTTTTATTATCAATTTAATATAAGTTTTGCTTTAACTGCCAATTAAACTCGACTGTTATTCGTTTAGTTGAGTTTCATGTATAAGTAGAACTAAAATAAATAAATAAATAAATAAATAAATAACTGTGTTATAATTAGACCACCACGTTAGGCTACCTAGCTAAAGTGTTTGCTAAAAAATACTCTTTGGATGTTGATATAACAACAGCCGTTTTGTTTTATAATAGGAGTTTTATTAGACGCCGCCATAAGTATTTTTGTTAAAATCCATTTTTCTTCTCCACCAATGTGAATAGATTACCTCAATGTTTGTTTGTAAATTATGCAATTTGACCGCGTATTTTCAGATTTAATAACTTCATTTAATAAAAGTTGTTTGAATTCCTGTGCATCTGTCAGCTTCGCTGATAAACATTTCTATTTACTGTACTTCTTAATACTGTAGGATAGAGATTTACCTCTCATTTTCGACTTAGTTAGCGGTAATTTCGCTATATTGTAAGTTTAAATATCTGTTTAAGAAGACGGAAAAATAGTTCCTTTTTGCATTATTATAAACATAGTAACAAGTGTCTGAATAGCTGTAGCTGCTTTCAAAGACATTTCACATGTAATTCGTTCGAGTTCAAGTTATTTTTAACCATCACTGGATGCATATTGCATGAGGCGTTGGTTAGAAAAAATTGAAAAGAAAATTTTGCGGTCGAAGATGTATGAGTACAGTAAGATATTAATATTTTAAGATTTTGGTACGTTGCCGATAGCACCTATTAGTAAAATCATCCCTCAGTAGATACTTTTCGTGTCCACTGAGTCTATGTATGACAGATGGGAATTTCTGTTACCTTAAGCCGTTTGGTCGCGTGACACTAACAGGGAAGTAGCATGAACAGACCTTCCGTCAAAAATGAATAGACCTTTAGTCAAAAATTTTAGTGCCAACGTTCTTTACAACAGACGTGTTCATGATAAGTAATAATTGATATTGTATACTTTTTCTAATAATTACTGCCGTTCCACCATCTCTATTATTTGTCCTAATAGACCCAATATATACAAAATTGAAGATAGGGAAAGGTTTAAAGTCCAACACTCTATACAATTTTCCCTTCAGGTTTTTCTATGGCTAACAACATTTTAACTATGACATCGTACCGAGTTGACTTGTGTTCAGTGTAGTGCGTGTTTTCTTTTCTTCTGCGATTTTTCAATTGTTTCGGTGTTTTTGTGTATTTATCGCCTGTCTTTTCAGTGTTTTTGCTAAAAGTGGTTAACGCGTATGTGCTTTTGTTTCCTCTATATATAGTAAAAAAAGAAAAAAAAGAAAAAGAAAAAAAAAGAAAAATTAAAATTAAAAAAATTGAAAACAATTGACAATTTCCTTTTCCCAGTTCCCAATCTCCTTCTACAGTTCCCAAACCTTTTCAAGTGAGTGGTTATATCTCAATTTGCTAATTAATAGACAGCCATAAGGCATTATGTCCCCGGGGCCGCCAGATAAAAACTCAAATAGATTCCATCTATTAGCAAACGTATCCCCCCAAAGAAAAAAAATTAAAAATTCCGAATTTCCGGTGTTGCCAATCAGTAGCATCATTCCTATTGACAATAAATATGTTTTAATTTCCCCAACTGATCCCTCCATAACAATTTCGCAAATCAGCCCTTTCGCTATTAAAAAAGCACTAGATAGCATTACAACATATATAGACTCTATATCGATTTTACGCGATGGCAATTTACTTATTCTCGCTGTGAGCTCGAGCGCAACCGACAAGCTCATAAAATCAAAATCATTAGCTAATTTATGTGCGATATCCGCTAAATTGCATAACAAACTCAACTCGGTTAAAGGCGTAGTTTATGCCCCATGCTTAAATCATGTGCTGGAAGATGAAATTGTTCGCGAAATGGGCAGTCAAGGAGTGACTGAAGTCTACAAATTCACCAAATTAAATGACGATGGAAATACCCGCTCTCTTACAGGAAGAATTATTTTGACTTTTGACCGCTATCGGCTACCGGCAACGGTTGATGTAGCTTGGTACAAATGTAAAGTATAACTCTACATTCCAAATCCCATCAGGTGTGAAACTGCCAACGCTTGGGTCATACGGCAAAAAGATGCACCAGTCTTCCATCCTGCGCTAACTGTGGTCTCCGACCACATGCTGAAAACTGTACGCGTAGCTTCTGCTTAAATTGCAACGATCAACTCTCAGCGTTAGACAAACAATGCCCACGTTTTATACAAATGCGCGAAATTCTAAAAACCAACACAGAAAATTGCTGTAGCATGGGTGAGGTGCGACGCAAATACCGGGAAATTAATCCATCTGGAACCCAAAGAACTGGCAAAAGCAATACCTACGCTGTTGTCACCTCGCAAATCGTGCCTAATAAGCCTTTAACTCCAACTCCTTCCAATGAAAAACCTGTTCTACCATCAACCAAAAATTTCATTGCCAAATCAGTTCCATTGCCCGCCAAAGATAATATTGAAAAAATCAAAACAACAGCAAATACTGAAAAAATTAAAACAACAACACATACGCCAAAATCTAATAACCTAAATCCCCCAGAATCACCAGTTCTCAACTCTACTCAACAAATTACAAGCTGTAACGAATCCAATCTTTCATCCCTCAAGCAACCTTCAATTTCAAATTATTCACGTGTGCCTACTCGTTGCAGTTCAGATTTACGTACAGAAGTACAGATTATTCTGCTGGTAAGAACAAATTATTCACGCAAAATTCTTATAGTGACATTTTCGACGGAGACGCTGACATGTCAATTTAACCTACTTTCCACTCCATGTCACTGCAATTAAATAAAGTTTTTAAAATTCTACAATAGAACATTAAGGGACTTCTTAATAATTTTGATGAACTCCATACACTCGTAAGTGATTTCAGTCCAATCTTTATATCGCTTCAAAAGACCCATTGTAGAAGCTCTTTTAATCCTATACCACCCAAATCATATACCGGTTACTTCACGAATGCTGATCAAAATTTATATTCCAAACAAGGAATTAGTGTTTTTATAAAATCAAGTATATCTCACAAACGCATAAATGTAAGCTCAAACGTACAAGCCGCAGCGATACAAATAATCTTAAACATAAAATTTACAGTGATTTTGCTCTATATCCCACCTTCGCAATCGTTTTCTCGGCAAGAACTCTACAATTTATTCTCCGTACTTCACACCATATGATCAGTACTCTGTCTAATTCAAGTAAAAAGAAATTACTGGACCTAAATAATACGATATTTTTGACTGGCCATATACCCTACATGTGGAAACTGGCAGCAGTTGTTCCAATTCCAAAGACTAAAAATCTCTCCATTGCATCGGACTATCGCCCAATCTCTCTTTTATCTTGCCTCTCAAAGGTATTGGAAAAGATTATGGCATCTAGATTATCTTGGTTTCTTGAGTCCAAGAACCTGGGAACAAAGCAACAAGTTGGTTTCAAGCGGGGTAGAGGGTGCACCGATGCGTTGTTACATATTGATTATTTTACAAGCAAAGCAATTTCCGAACGAAATCATGTAACAATTCTTTTAATTGATTTCGAAAAAGCATTTGACAGAGTTGGCCTTCATGTTATTTTAAGACTATTGAAATCATGGAATGGATGGTTGGAGCCAAATTCTTCAACTACATCAAATCATTCACGTCGCATCGGCGGTTCAAAGTTAGAATCAACAATCATCTCTCTGATTCTTTTCCGCTAATGAAAGGCATTCCGCAAGAATCTCCTCTCTCTGTCACGCTTTTCCAGATCGCCTTCAACGAAATTAGCAAAATTCTTTGCCGTGTACCAAGAGTGGAACATTGTCTCTACTTTAGAAAATAGAAAATTATCTCTAACTGTAGAAAATAGACTGTACGAGGTAAAAGCTAAAATAGTCCCCAAGCTTCTTAATTCAAACAAATCTATTCTCGGTAATGACGTGCGAAAGATTATTATTGCGAAGAAAATTCGAAATTCACCATCTGCAATTGACTATTGTTTGTACGTCGCAAAAGAATTAAACATTCCCTTTAAAATTTCCCGCTATTTTGGTGTTAAACCTCCAAGGATTTTAAAAGACTGCTCTTTCGACGTTTCGCTGTCTATGCACAACAAAGAAGATACTCAAAATGATGTCTTCAGGAATTTAATAGATGAAAAAAACCCAAGTACTGGAGAGTAGCCTTTGGAATCTTTTATATACAGACGACTCAAAATCCTCTGGTCTGCCTTCTTCTTGTGCCGTGGTAAATACTTCAGGACAGGTTCTTCTCAATCACATATTTCACGAAAGAACTTCAACTTTCACAACCGAAGCCAGAGCTATCCTTCACGCTGCGAACCTTGCTCATAAAAACAAACTCAAAACCGTCATTGTTACCGACAGTTTGTCTGTATTACAAGCTATTCGGAATCCTTCGATTTCGAGATGGAGCACCATCAACAAATTAAGGAATATAATTGCAACACCCGACGGAAAAATTAAAATGTTATGGGTACCAAGTCACATCTGTTTATTGGGAAATAAGCAGGCTGATCGAGCGGCAAAGTATGCTGCGTCTGCTCTTCTAATTATGGATGATGTCATGGAAATATTGGATCTTCAAAGATATATTGGAAGAAAAGTTAAAGAGAAAATTGCAGAAGGAAATTTACAATACCGTCATCAACACTACTCTTCCAGTAACCTTCAATTAACTCCACCTTTATATCCAACAAATGTTGAGAAAACCAAGAACCAAACATTTTCGAGAATTCGCCTTGGTCATACAATTGCAACTCACAACTAGATCTTGAAGAAGTCTTCCTTCCCAATCTGCAGTTGTGCACAAACTCTCACTATAAAGTACGTTCTCTGTGACTGCCTTAACTTTTCCTTGGCTAGAAGTATTGCATTTGGAGGGACTAATCCTATAGACATTCTAAAATCAGCTACAAAAGAGAATATCAATAAAATATATTACTTATCAAAACTATCAGGCTCAATATCTAATGTACTTTTATAAATTAGAGCCGATAGTCGGTGTTGCTAGTGCTCAAGGTCTTTTTTTTAGTTTAAGAATTTATTTCATTAGTCTAAAATTATAATAATAATGATAATAGTAATAATAACTATGACATCTGCAGACAATACAACTGTCCTATTTCCATCCAGCACACAACAAATTCATTTGAAGAATTTTTTTTTTTTGACAAACAAATGGAATATTAAAATAAATGCTTAAAAGTCTACACATTTGACATTTCAACGTTCACGCTAAATAAATCTACTCATACAGCCAGTAATTTAATTATTGAATTGCTTCAAAAATGACAATCTAAGATTCTCCGTCTTACTGTCCATGGTTTATTAGCAATAAAACTATTCATGATGACCTGAATTTGCCATTTGTCAAAAATCTAATTCAAGATTTTCTAAAAATGGCTCGTCTCACTGTGTAATCGCAGTAATATTTCTTCTAGGTGAATCCAATGAGACAAGTAGATTGAAAGTACATCATACACTAGATATTCTATTTACAAAATAATTTATTTATGCTCGTTAAATTATTTTAATTAATTTTCAAATTTTATATAGTTTCTGTTTAGTTATTTAAACACCGCATTTACTTTCGTTTATAGCTCCAATCGGCAGATGATGTTTCTAACTTGCTATTTATTAGTGGAACGTCACAGACTCTAATCGAACGTTATTTAATTTTATTAGCAAGAGTTGGGAAGACCAAAAATAATGCATAGTAACTACTACTAGTTTATTAAAAGATCACTTTCGAAATTTTGTTTCACTTATTTTTATATCTATCAAACCTTTTTGTTATTATTTATTGTATTATTAATGAAAGTATTAAAAAAATTAATATATTTATTTGATCGGCTGACTTTATTCGAACAGTGCTTCCAATCTTATGACAACATCCAGATACTGTGCCTTGCAAATAAGCTCCAAGGTAGCGCCAATTGTATTGCCTGACGGTGCTCAATAATTTCAGTAAAATACCTCGTGCCGCTTTTTTTTAATATCCTTAACGCCTAACATCATTTTTCCTGATCAGAAAACAAATCGAAGCTCGCTTCGGAATCTTACTCTGTAGAACATTCGTTTGAATAACTCGTCGTACGGTGAATTGACATAATATAGTTTTCTCTGTGGGTTTAAATATTGAATAGGAAAGATTTCAATACAACCCTTTTTTTGCTATTTCCATATTTTTACAGGATATCCAAATCAATATACGCCAAATATGCACAAAAATATCCAGCCTTGTAAACGAAAACATGAGCATAGATGAGCACTTTGATGTACTTACGCCCTTGCATGCATTTATGCTCCTCGCAGCTTTGTTCCGTTTCAATACATACACCATAAAAAAACATGCAAAAAAAGTGTATGTTTATATACATAAATAAGACTCATGTTATATTCACAAAAATATGTATTTCATACATATATTTCAATATCGAAATTATAGACTCGTCCACATAAATCGGCTAATAACTCAGGGAGACCCATGACTAAGGGAGACTCGTTTCTTTACTAACAATTCAACTTTGTTCATCAACACAATCTTAACATAATGATAAGCAAGAGTGACAAAATCAATGCCAGGTTTCTCTAAGGCCTTAGTCATGAAAATGCTGTCCATTTTTCACAATTTCATCATTTTTTGGAGTTTTGAACACAGATAATAGTTGTTGGGGGCCAGATCTAAGAAATACGTTTGCTGTGGTAACAATTCGAACTTCACTTCACTCGCTTTACATATTTATTAATCCAGTTGTGCCTCGGTGCGGTGTCTCGATGACATAACAGTTCTTTTTCAGCGATTAGGAGCTGTTTCTTGCTACTTCCCTTCTTTAATTGAACAAGAAGTGCTACTTAACCCTTAAAGGCATAGCAATGTGGATCTACGGTTAAAAACTGCTATAATCTTTGCATTGCGGTCGTTTTAAACCCTAAATCCATGTCGTCGCTAATTTTTTTTAAATTTTTTTGTCAAAATTATTTCAAAATTAAGGGGAGCTGGAATGTAGACAATTGGTCACAACATGCATTTAAGGGTTAATATTCGCTATTTCTCCTAAAATATGAAGACCATTGTCTTGCCGGTCGATTGTTTGTCTTTGCTCATCTGGCGCGATCTTCGCTTAATCTAAAGTAGAAACTTTATTCGATTCAGAAGTGTAGCGGTGGATCCATGCTTCATCCATTACCGCATACCGTATGAAAAAAATTCTCTTTACTGTTAGACAGCCCTAAACACACGTTCCGAAAAAACATCATATTGAAGTCTTCGCTCGTTACATGGAAAACGCCATATCGATTCGGAAAACTCGTTTTCAACTTTTATGGAAAATAGCAATACACTGCTGATTTCAGAGTTTTTTCCATGTTTTTCCATCGCATTCAACATCATCGCTTTTCGTAACACCACGTTTAAAATCGAAAAACCATTGCTAATTTTTACGGCAAAGTGTTGTCACAGCATTTTTCAAGCCAATACTAATTTTGAACAGTATTTTCTTCCATAAAAAAGCAATGTGCAATCCACAAATTAACTTTTTCTATTGATTTGGAAAAAGTAGCGTCATTGAAACCCCTGCAATAAATGGTTGAAATGGCGCGAAATTTTGAAGCGTGTCATTTAAAATTGGGACTTTTTAAATATATAGTAGGAATTTTTTGGTACAGACAACATTTGTGTGCCAACCTCAGCAATTATTACGAAAATTCCGCATTCGATTATTTAGTTTGTATGGAAACTAGCCGATTTTTTAAGAAACCACATTCCAAAGAAATGTAGCTGGTGACTGACGAAGAAATTAACAAAAACTCTGAGAACATTTAACAAAAAAATTAATTGACACAAAAGTGTAGGGATAGTGGTAGACAAGTTGCTTGTTAAATGTTATATAAGCAGTATGTTTGCGGAAAGCAAGGTCAGTCGATCCAAAGTGTTGAATTGTAATATTCGAAAGCACAAGCAATCAAACGTTGTAAATTTAAGATCGCAATTCATTGGCACGAACGTAATCTTAAAAGAAGTTCAATAAAAAAGTAAAATCAGTTAAGGGCGTTTACGTTACCATATATTGAATGTACAAAAAAATCTGTCACTTTTTTGATAAAACTCCATTTTATTTAAAGTGCACTTGTTACAAAGCTCAGTAATCGAAATATTCACCATCGTTATCTGTGGTCTCGGATAGCTTGCAGATACTCCAACGGTTAAAACTCTGTGTTCCTAAAGTATCCATTTTCCCTCACTTCAGCTTTTCTGAGTTGCCGATGTGCTGAATATCATAACATCGATCTGAAGCAGTACCAATCAGAAGAAAATTCCAATCCAAGTTGAAGATCGGCCGCACTTGTTGAACATGGACTGTCGTAAACGAATTTTCCTTGTTTTCAATACGATAATTTCATGCACGAAATCTCGCAAACCCCTTCCTAACTGTCTTATAGTTTGAAACATTTCACTCAACTTCATCATTTCGATGAAAAAAAAACGCAAGGCCGTAAATGACATCCATTCCTATGAGCCTTCATACACCACCGCAAGCCACAGTTCTCTTGACAAAAACTATATTCACTTTGCGATGAAATCAGAGAAAAGTTATTTAGCATGGAAAGGAAGCAGCGTTATAGCCAACGAAAGCTCTTAGGAACTGTTTGCCATCATATGGTATGGATACACACGATCAGTGTAACATTAATCGATTAATCCATTTTGGGTGACGTGTCTCTGTGCTTGCCGTATTTATGTGACAAATCTACAAAAGTCGAAGTTTGAAAAGCGAGAAAATGATTTCTTTGATATACTTCAGAGGTTAGCTTAATGCGTCGGAAATTATTTCACATTTTTATGGGTCGGTCTCTTCCTATTTTAATTCGGTACTAAAATAATAGGTTAAATCTGAATGTACCTAAACTGTCGATAATATGTTTATGTACCTTATAATCTATTTATATTCTGACCAAGTTAGCTATAGAAGTTTATTACTAATAGAAGAAAAGCAAAACGCTTTCACCAGGGAACACTAAATAAAAAAAAAGACTTAAAAATGTAAAGAATTAATCTCAAAGACAAATTTTTTTTTTTTTAATTTTAAATATTCTGCATATATTTTGAACAATGGCATATTTTGCACAATTTATATTTTATATAAGGGAGGAAAGAATACGATGAAGATAACATTAGGAGAGAATGCAGGTATTTCAAATCTCATATGAATGTTGATTTCAATGCTTTATAATGTGAATTTTTCTTTTCTTTTATTTTTTCTCATTCGCTCAAAAACGAAGAATTGGACAAAACCTATTCATATGCACTTTTAATGTTTTATCAAATTTTTTACAAAAGAAAATTTTACTACCGAACACGCAAACAAGAGATTTCAAACATTCTCTTCCCATATACTAAGGTATATGAGTAAATTACGTACCTTTTATTCAATTTTGCGACTGCAAATTAAAAAAGGCAAAGATTTAACGAAAACACGCAAACGCATTCATACTAGTTTGCCGTACTTTCATAGTTATCATTTTTAAGTAAAAACGAAGGAACAATTCAGAGGAGACGTTAATAGTGGGAGAAAGTAACGCAATAAGTTTATTGCATTTGTAAGAGTTTAAAGAAAGCATTAGAAATCCATATTCACGAGCAATCAGTTAAATTATCTGTCCGTCCAGGAAATCAAATGCTACTAATCGCCAAGTAGTCCTTGGAAATCCATGATCAGTTTTTGAATCTTTTTGCCGGGATATATGCGGTTATTCAGTTCACAGAATATAATAAAAACTAAGAATTTAGTATTTATAAAAGCGTTGCTTAGCTCTTTCGCGACGAACAGTTATTCCAGTAGCTACGGTATTTTTCCATGATTGTGTTAGTTGATATAATCAATTTTTATTTTGGTTTGCCTTGCCTATAACGACCTTAAGGGAAGATACGAATTTTTTACATAATAGTATAACACGCCGCTGGTAATCCAATAACTATTGCCGTAGTTTCGGTACTCATATTTGTGCTCCACTGCACCATGTGTAACTTATCACTTCCTTGTCTGCCGTCTTATGTTCAAGCAAATAACACGGTGCACTCCCTACTCCCACCCCTTATTCGCATGCGTGAATTCATTCAGATAAATGTTGTCCCAAAATCGCTAATTAAATCTTCTACTTTTCCAAAAAAACTTTTAACGTCTAAACTTTCATGACGTACGACTCGAACGATCGTAAACTGAGTAAATGCGTCAATGACTAATACAGGCTTACTTCAACGACTAGATTTGGGAAATGCACACAAATGATCAATGCGCAACTTTAAATTAAATAGGTAATATTTCGCTGTAATGATATTCGCCCTCTCATTTGTGACATGACTGTCAATTGCAAGGGCGTTGTACACAACATTTAGCATGATTTCGTAAAATTTCTCATTCTTACAAATCAAAACATCTCGATACTCTCGGCATTACACTTAACTAGGCCGACTTTTCGAGATCGTCACGTACAATGTTATATCGGAGATCTTCATTAGTTGCGCATATTTCCTTCTCATTGCTTGAAACATTGACCGTATTGTCGGTTAAATTCATTTAGACATTATGTATCTCAATTTCTGATTTTCTTTCTATTCTTTTCAACTCTTTTAACTAATTCTAGTTTATCGATACTTTAAGGATTCCATTCTTCGTTACACTCGAATTCAACGTTCCAACACGATCGATGTTCTGTAATTATATTGTGTGCTTTAATACACAGTTACCACTGCATTATATATGGTAACAATTCCTTCTTACTTAGGGCCGTCCCGATGGCACTGCAATTTGCTAAACATAATACTTAAATCGTTTGGAACCATTGACGACTGTCAAAATCTTCAACTCTCAGCTGTGCATTCTACGTTTCCACTTCTTATCAACACGAAATTCCATGTTCGCCCTCAGTTTTTGTAAAAATGTACTTATTAACTAGGTTTTGTACTGGTTAGGTTAAGTTTTGAAACTCAATATGGAGTTTGTACGATAGGTTTCGTAATATTTTATTCAATGCTTTCAAATTCATATTTGGTTGTGCGTTATCAAGATTGATCGTAGTTGCACTCCAATTGATTTCATTTGCGGCATTGCTATTAAACAATAACTTATTACCGCACCGAGTTAGTTGCGGGTTGCAACATATATCACGACCGAGAAGTACATCGGGAGTTAGCTGTTCATTGTTCACAACATATAGAACGAAACTATGGGAAAGGGTAAATACCATAAAATAAACGTATACATGGAGTTTGTCACAGTTTTGCAACGCATTCGCGACGCTGAATTGATGAGATGTTAGCGTTTTAATTTCAATTTGTTTAATATATTTACCATAGTTGATGATTTCCTTGCATTTGCCAATGGTGGATTCTTAAAAAGTTTTTTTTTGACAATTCGCTAAATTTTGTTAATGAGCTATCCAATATCTCACTTCATTACAGTCTTACCCATCTTGAAATGTGTTTATACATTATCTTTCATTCTAACAAATACGCATTTTAAAGCAATAGTTAAATCACTCCATTTTTCAAATACTTTCCGCTTTCAGCGTTTAATCGGTTTATTTCATCAAGTCCTCCATTCTTGCTTTAAGATAATAGTAATAATTTTATCGTCGCGGACGTAGCTGATAACATATAGAGGACGAGTGATCCTCCTCCCCATGTCAGCTACGCTTATGCGGCAAGCGGTCCTTCTTCCACTGCTCACGTTCAGTCCAAATTATAAAAAAACATAAGCAAAAATAGCAATTCCTTTTCCCCCTCAGGTCTTTCAACATACCTACCGTATAACAAGTTACAATTGCAAATGAGGTAGGAGTGTTTGTGTCCAGGCTGGCACCTCATTTGATAATATGAAAAGTTATCTCTTTATTGATTCGAGAGTTTTATTGGAGCATAGACCATGTCATTGGGATTTCCATAAATAAAAGTCGGTCTTAGGGAAATCAGAGGACTCAGGGCACATATGCTATCAAAAGGAGATGTATGAGCTTAGTGAGATTAGTACTTGAATATCCCTCTGTTACATGGTCTCCTTCATACGATTATTAACAAGAATCGATAGAATTGATTCAAAAGCACATTACATGAAAATGAATTGCTTGTGATAGCCCTATTATCGCTGAAAGAACGTACATTTATCCGTAATATTAATTCTGTTAATAAATGGCGCTATTGACTGGAGATAACCATTGTTTTATTTTCATAAGACTCAGTTAATGTGGATATGATTAAAAGTTTTTCAACCCGTATAGTGTTCTTTGCAAAAATATAAACTCAAGATCGGAGTCTTCAAATTCTACGAGCGCGAGACCTATATATTAATACTAAAGAAACTCTTGACAAATTTGATGAGTTCGTCAGAAGACTAAAGTAGATCAGATTGCTTTTACGAAATAATGCAATATCAGGTATATACATTATAGCTATAATTTTAAGATAGACGACGACCTTTAATAGATATATTGTAAACAAAACGGAATTATCGTTTTTACTAATGAAAAAATTGGGTAATTAACATCAAAGTTACCCAGCAGCCAAATTGTACGTAACAATTAGTTTTGTAATCATTCTTCTTCAGTTAAGTTCAATTCAAATAAAGAAACTTTATTTTATTTTTTTTAAAGCAAATAACCAAATCATTAATTTAATTCGCGCGCTTTGTATATGTGGTTAACTTTTAAATTTTAAAGTTCGCATGATTCGCACATTGAATTAATTATTTTCAATATTATCATCATAGTATTGTTAATCCTTTTATTTTAAATATGCTGGGCTCCTGCTGCTAATATTGTTTTCACCGCTGCTGATGTCATTAATATTTTCTTCTTCTTTTTTTTTTACCCATCACCCAAGTGGTACAGTCATTTAGTCAAAACGTTTGCAAATACTAGAAGAGAGCTTCAAGACCCTAGAAAGTAAGGTTCGATCAACCTCAAATTGTAGATCGATATAAGCATGTCTATCTGTCTGGTTGACCGTCTGTGTAATACCTGTTGCAAATATTCTACTGACCGCAAAAATTAAGCTAAGCTTTGAAAATAGGCCAAATGTGTTGAAGGACGCGCCTACAGTACTATGTAAAGCGAGGTCGCCTATGTTTCTCAGAAGGAGTAAAAAATTGGCTTTTTATTACTCGTAAACTCCAGCAGATAAATCTGCAAAACTTTGAAAATATATTCCACGGGTGACGAAGTAGTAAAATGGAAAAGTCCATAAGTACTTACGTTTATAGTTTGCCTTAATTATAGCCCACAGAAGTACGGTTCACAAATCCAATAGAGTATTTAAATAACTGGTCAGTTTCAAGTTCGCAAAGCACATAACCATGCCGTTCGCGCAACTGTCTAGTAGTTGTGGTACACCCTCTCGCGTTCGTGCAAATAAGGGGATCGCTTATAAACTTGCAAAGGATTTTGAAAATTACTCAAACTTTTTAAAGAACACTTACTATGCCCACACCTCGATGTAAGGAAAACTGAGAACATCATTGCTTTCCGTTCATAAAGTGCAATTTATACACCATATAAATTTTTATCGTAAAAAAGAAAAAATCGGCCGCGCCCATCCAAAATTATAGAAAACTTAGTTCTTTTACGTTTTTTTAACCTTTTTAAAGCTTGTGGGTATAAAAGATCCGGTCACGATCGAACAAAATTTTCTTTTTTTTCTTGTTATATTCCGTTATTTGCTCTTGTTAATTTTTGTTTTCAAAGTTATTTTTCATAAAATTTCAGCGTAATATTTTTTTGTGAGAGTCAACCTAATTGGGCTGTTAATTTATTTTAGTTTTTTTCTGTTAGAAGATAAATAAATACAATTCATCTTATCATTACCATTTGGGTCAAAACTGCTTCTGTCCCGGTCGTATATAAATTCATTACTCCCAATTTTTCTTTCAATTCGAGAATTCTCAAATCAGCTAAGCGCAGCAATTATTTTATGCTCTTCTTTAATGCTGTCACTTTGTTTTTAGTCGATGTATTTCGTTCAACGTTAAGAATATTGGTTCAAATGAACACAATTTCCCAATTTAATGCGAAATTTCTAAGAACAGCGGGCAAGTGACGTAGAACGTAGAAATAAGGCATGCCTTTCAATTTGTCCTTTTATTGTTTCACTTATATAGTCGTTTACTATACATCTCCTTTTATGTTTACACTTTTTATACCATTTATTTTGTTCAATAATTCAACCACACACAACAATTAAAAGAACTCATTAAGTGTAAACAACAAAGGTAGAAACTATAGTGAGCCAAGGTCCACCATTCTACGGATATTCATGTAACGACTGTTCCAAATGAGGCTGTGTATGGGCTAAAACAAGTAAGAATAACAAATTCATTAAAAAATCTTAAAAATTTCGACCTGAAGGCTGAACACGAGAAAACAACACGGACAGACGAGCTAACAAGGGGTAGATCTATCTCAAATCCTTCTGAGAAATGCACACATCCACAAAAACTTTCTCACCGATATACAGATTATGTAGGGTATAAGAAAAATAATTGATTTAATAGGATATTGATAGAAATGACAGTGTAATAGGACCATACAGTTACAGCGAATGTATTTCCCTGCGATGGCTGTCTTTTTACGCCCAAAATTCATACTATAGGGGCAAGTGACGTTTATTTTCAGCAAATTGACATTAACTGCCCTACCACACACGAAACAATGCAAAATATACATGCTTAGAAAACTCTATATTGAAGTTCGCAAGACATTGCGTTGTTGCGCCTTGTATCACTGAAAGAAGGCCTGCTAGTAGTTTGCGTGTTAGCTTTGCAACATTTTGACACCTCACTGGATGATATACCTCATCCCATGCACCTATGTTACACATAGATTTTATATATTTTTATTTACAAATAAATGAATAAAGAAACGTTTAGCTCATTATAGAAGTAGAGCAAAGTGCCTGGGAAAGAAGATTTCATTACATTTTCCATGAAAAGGCATGTGCTTTCCGTATTTTGCCCCTCATTTATGTTCTCGGGTTTAGCTATGTTATCTATTGTATAAACCTGATTGTGCACCATATACATACGGAAAATATGTAGGTGCATATATAAGAATATCTATGTGTTTTCGTTTTTGTTTAACATATTATGAAAATGTCCTGTAGATAGTTTATTTACAAAGTTGTGCAAAACAATTGTACTTAGTTTTATTTAAATACAGAATTTCATGATTACATACATCCGTCGTTGCGGATTATTAAAAGCACATATTACACGTACATATTAGTGAACACATTTTCAGAATTCATGCAAGAATATGTGCACCAAGTCCGACGTTTCCGTCTGGATGTACCCAGATTTGACAATGACGTTTACATGTCATCTATGTGGGCGAATAGCCGTACAATGGACAGTTTGGCAGAAGGATGAGTAAGTGGAAAGACAGAGACATAGGGGGTCATACCGTCAAATGGTCGAACAGATGAACACGTGAGCGATGAAACGATCAAAGGAATAGAGCAGACAATTGGGCAAACCGTAAAGTAGAATAGAGTAAATAAGCAGCTGAATGAACGTTGTAATGGATGTATATAGAAGGGTGCACACACAAACTCACTGACAGAAGAACTAAACCGACTTATGAATATGTTTAAACCAAAGCACGTCGGCCAAGAATGGGCGTAGATGCCTGTAGGTGAACGTTACTGTGAATGTTACAAACGCAATGAAAGCATTGAAGATAACCCCAACCAGATGTAGAGAACATAGAAAGAGCTACAAAGATTACAAGTATTTATGGTATTTTATTTTTCAAAATGTGAAATATGTACGCATCCAACGAAAAAGAGAACGAAACCGAAATGAATGCATAAAAATTTTCTAAAGCTGAAATATTTCAAATTCATCTAAATTATGGGAGAATCTAGTGCGCACAATAAATATCTAAACAATGCACAGTTGTTAGCGTTAAAAATTTTGAAAATTATGGATATAAATATGATGACAAATTTTCCTTTGTTGCATGTCCCTGCATCAATTAATATTCTACCAGAAATTATTATACAATATGCAGTACCTAACGTACATAATAGGAAAACAGATCGAAATTTAATAAACGTATATGGAGAATATTTGACTTTCACTACATTTCTTCATTGCTTCTGTTTCCTTTTTTATTTTGCTGCATTTTGCTTACTGATTATAATCTTTCTACACCTAGAAAATAGAAATCAATATTTTAATGGCTAATAATTACGCTACGCTCAATAACAAAAATGCGACATTTAGTTTTCATTTTTTTTTTTTTTTTTTTTGTTTAAACTCTTATTGAATTTTTCTATTTTCGTTAATTTTGTTTTTTAATTATACTACTTTTCAATTTTTTTCGTAAAGTGTATCATACGCATGCATCCAATTAAGCCGGAAGTTTGTTAGAATGCATTGGTCAACGGAAATAACAATATCGCAATAGCGTTGTGTGTTAAGCTCCTAATACTATTGTTGTTGCGTAAATTTTGCACCATGTCGAGCTAAATAAAACTAACAGCTAGCTGTCGTATTAGAAAACATTGAGGTTTACACCCAGAAATCCAAACTTATACATCCAGCGCTAAGCACCCAGCCGCAAAAACGAACATTAACATTGAGTTAACGATGTGTGGAGAGTTAAATTGCAACTAATTGGCCCCTAAATACATATAAGCATATGTACGTGGACAGGAACAACCGCGTCTGTATGATGATACCTGTGTAGTATTATTTCCGTTTACTGTTGTGCGTATAATGAAACGCATTGATTTACATGAGAAACCAATAATCAGTTAACAATAAATCAAATGACTTAAATTGAAAATTGTTAATTATAAAATTTTTTAATCGAGGTCATTCACAGAACATCATGAAATGGAAAATGGCAAGCGTTTTTCTCATTCTCCCCGCCTCTAATTGAATATTTACAGCACGTTAAAATATAAACAATTAACAATTTATGTATGTATGCGTCGCATGAATAGCATTTCGTAAAATTCTCACGCATACATTATAAACGGCTACGTTATTTACACAATTGGGATAATTCTTTTTCCTTCCAAAATTTCGATAAGATTCTACTCTACTTTTGAGTATGATCTTTCCTTATATATCAAACCATCTAGTACGTGCTATTAACATCAAACTTACATCCTTGCTACTTCTTGTGATGCTGAAAGATTAATATCTTTTCTTTTGCTGATACCGTAGCTTGCGTACCGCTTCTATCTCTTATTGTTTAATCTAATCGCAAATGATTCGTCCGACTACGCCTAGGGAATTATATAATCTGAATCTGCGTCCGACAGTTTAAGTTAAATATACTATGCTCTTCTTCAAACGCATTACACGCCTCGTCTGCAATGTGAGCCTTACAGACCACGTTTTTTCTTTCGCTCGTGCTTTTTTAAAGTTTTCTTTTTATGGCTATTGAAAATTAAGGTTGTTAATCTGTACAATTTTTAAAAAGTCTCCATAAAATCTTTTACAACTACAGTTTTTTAGGTCAAGAAAGATCATTTTTACATTAGTACAGTGCATATGTAACTTTTTTGCTGAACGTTAATTTTTGGTCCTTTACTCTGCCGTTGACTTTAAGATCCCTTAATGACTCCTTAAATGGGTTTAAGAAAAAATTTCTATCATTTTTAAATACCTGAATTCATCTGAAAAGAACTGTTGATGGTTACAATAGTTAATGACAGAGTAAGGTGATTATTTAAATAATCTTTAGTTTTTTCTACCTACATAATATTTACCAATGTAAGTAATGATGTATTGTGGTTGCTTGCAGGTGTTTTGATCATTTTTCCAGTTCTTTCAACGTGTGGATGAGCGCTGTCGTGCATAAGGATGACTTTGCATCCGATTACCCCTATTGCTGCTCTTTCCTGCAACGTTACGTCGTTCAGTTTTTTCAATTGACGTCGGTAGGCACTTTCAGTAACAGTTTCATTCCGGTTCAGCAGGTCGTAATACGCAACTCCTTGCTGATGCCATACGTACCACCACCATATATACAGCAAAACTTTATGGCCATGATTATTCCGCTTTGGTGTCGACATGGACGTCTGGACAAGCTTGTCGTAGCGTTTAGGATTGTCGCAGTAGACCCAGTTTTCATCGCCAGTTACAATACACTACAGAGAACTCTTCTTTTTTTGCCTGGCAACCAATGCAACCGATTCAATATTAATTTGTCTGACGCATTTTTAGTTTAGTTGAACTTATTAATTAATAATAACAATTATTAATAACAATTCAATTGTACAGTAATAATCATTATCATAATTAATAATTGACGTGCCACTAAGACTATAGAGTCCCTTTCGGCACAGCCATGAACTGCAGTAAAGGTAAAGATATAGGTACCATAACAATGCCGCACAATGTTTACACCATATAAGTGGAAAAACCAAGATACAGATGTGATATGTACATTACAAAAAGCGTTTAGCTTTAAATCTATTCGAGCTAACAAAAAAATTATTCCATAACTTTGCAGTGTTAACAAGTAATAGCGTTGATGACTTTGAGTACTTATAGCCACGCAAATATCCGGATAATATGTCGCAAGGTCTGAACCTTATATCTGCAGCAAAAGCCCCTTGTTGAAAATACATCTGACACGCTCCTTTACGAAAACTTGCAATTTTTTGTTCAAACATAATCTAATTTATCATACACGGTATGAGTGATACAATAAGCATTTAACTAACCTTAATTTGTAGAAGAGTTAATCTTAATTTGGAACATAAGATGGGGGTGGCTGCAGTTTTCTCAAAACATTTAGGACACGCGCAGTCGTGAAATTAACGCATCTTAGAGAGAGTTGAAATTAAAGCTCAATATCTTCATCATTTGAATACATGATAAGAAATGAAAATCATAGCCAGCGGATGACACTACGATGCCTTTAAGTTTGCCTGAATTTAACTTTAAAATGTTAAAATAGGACCAGAGAAAGAACTAAATTTTAAGTTATTCGCTCAACGTGGTCCTCCACTACTCCACTTTACTGCGAGAGGTAAATTCATGTGTCGTTAACATGTAAGTGGACGTTATAATTATACCAACATATGACTAAATCATATTAAAAGTACTAAATAAGACAGGCCCCAAAATGAGGCATTGCGGGAAACCAGACGTAGTCATTCTTAATTCTGACGAAGAACCAGCAATAACCATGCGTTAAGATGGATTTTCCAAATAGAACTTAATCAAATCAATCGGAGCCGCGCTGAAGCCAAAGTGTAACTTAAGCTTATGCAATAATCAGTTATGGTCAACAGTATCAAACACCTTACAAAAATCGATAGTAAGAAAAATAGTCAAGTCTTCCCTACCATGCTTCTTACGATCCTCCTCCTAAATTTTAAACGCTGCCGTATTGCCACTATGTCCAGGCTTATAAACCGATTGATTAGCACAAAATGAATTGTTAGTGTTCAAATGTAAGACAATCGAATCAGTTGTGGTGCGTTAAAAGACATTTTATAGCGCAGGAAGAATGTTAATCAGTCGTGAGGAAGAACACAGGATGCCTCTTTCGTAACGAGAGTTACCATCGCCATTTTCCAGCTGTCGGGAAATAACCAAGTTATTATTATGTGATTAAATACATAAGTCGTAGGTGTAATAATACTTATGACAACCAGCTTCATAAACTTGCGGCTAATATTATCGTGATCAACAGCGTTTGGTTTAAACGTGTGCACGGCCCAACAACGGTGATCATTCGATTCTTCAGGGTTAACTTCACACATTCTCTTCTTAACGGCAATTTCCTGGTCATTTTTCTAAAACATCTTAGGAAAACGATTGAAATCTGGCTTCTTATTGTAGCAAGGTCATAATCCTATCCATCGTAATCCTGTCCAGAAACCGCATTAGAGCAACTTTTCCAAATTTTATATTCTCCACTGAAAAGCCTGACAGCTCTTTTAATACCGCTGGAAAACGAACAAGGTTTAGAAGTGCGAACTTCGCAGGTCTTGATTAACACATAGTCGTTAAATAACAACTATAGACAGCACACTAAGCAACACAACTTATCATTAACAATTGCAACGTTCAAAACATTGCTCCAGCAAATTTGGGAGAAGGCGAACATTAACCGAAGGATACTCATTTACGGTTATCATAATTGAAAACACGCCAAGATTAGATATCCCACCAAGAGGGAATTAGTCATAATGCATGACTAAGGAACTATCACACACATCAGGTCTAAAAGAGACGGCTTAGAACACGGGGCATAACATGTGGGCCAAGATTTTACTAAATTCAACCAGTTGATATCGATTCACGCAACTTATTGGCAGGTTAGTTAAATGCAAATAAATATTAAAGTCATGACAGCATATGTTTTCGCAGGAGATAGTTTTAGTCCACTTCTTCGTTTATCCCTTTCTTTTGTCCTATTTTCAAACGATTTCTTCGCACAAGAAGTTAAAAATTATATGACAGAGTCGAGTACTACTTTTAAAGTGTTGCTAATTCTTGATACTATACTCGTTCATATTTTTGTAGAGCATCCTAATATACAAATAACGGTTTTCTCACACAATACGACCAGGTTTATACAACCATTGGACCAGACCTTATGTCAACTTTTAGGAAACACTATGTTAAATTGGCAATTGATTAATTCCATCCAATTCGCGGTGCAAAGCGGTCTTCCACGTCCATTGCACTCGAGAGAAGATTTTCACAATTTCAACGAAAGTGACATTGCCGAAATGACTAAGAAAGAAACCGTAAATGATAGTGACTATTAGCTTAATAGGCAACGAAGACATATATATAATAAAACCTCCTTATTCGCACTTCCTTTATTCGCGGATTAAAAAAATGCGACCCAATTCCCACATTCGCGGCTTTAAATTTCTTTATTCGCCGATTTTTTGTGACTGGTTCCGAAATTGTTTTGTTTCTGAAGTTGAAACTTATTTTAAAAAAAACAGAATGTAGACTTTGAAGCACTTCTAGTTTTTGGACAATGCACCAGGTCATCCTCGCGAACTTAAAACTATGCATCCAAACATAAAAGTGACATTTTTACCTCCCAACACGACTGTGCCCTGCTCTGACTGGGGAAAACAACGAAGAATCTGTGCAAGTTCAAACTTTGACTGCAAACATAGCCGAAATCGCGAATGGAAGGGGATAAGATGGGTTCGAATGGATAGAATCAAGTGACATTCAGAAATTGCTTGAATCGCAAGATGAAGATTTGACTGAAACCAACTCGGAGGAAATATTAAATTCACCGCCCATTGAAGAAGAGTGTTCAACTAGCACTGGAAACGTGCCATTTATTTTGAAAATAGGTTAAAGAATGGCAAATGAGCTTGGCGATTTCTTTATGAACACTGATCCGTCTATGGAACGAAGTCTTATTTTTAAGAGGCAACTTGCTAATATGACTGCTGCGTATCAGTCTGAATTGAAGGAGCTTTTAAAAACTGCCAAGCAAGAGAAAATTACAAAATTCTTCACACCATTGCCTAACCCTTAAGATAATTAGTCGAAATGTTCAAAAGCTTCAGTTAAATTGATTTTTTTATATATTCGGTTTTGTTTTATTTTGTCGCCTAGGAACGTATGCCCTGTAAGCCTATATAAATTACCATTCCGTATTCACGGTTTATTTTTTTATTTTGTCGCCTAGGAACGTATCGCGGCATTTATGTGGAACTTCTACCCCACGAATAAGGAGCTTTATACATATATATATATATGTAGAAATCCAGCTTTGCAATTGGAAAAGCATTTCCTTAAATAAGGTAACAGTACCCTAAAAGGCTTAAAATATTAAAAAGAGCTTCGATCGTATACCTATAGCTATGGCGAAGTTTACAGGTAGCCGATCAATCGCCCGAGCATACCACCGACTACATACTAGCAAAAACTAAGTCAACTCTAGTCAACTTCAAGTAACAAAAGCGATTGCGAACCATTTCATCGCAAGAATGTGCGCGATGTGGACTACGACTATTTATTTACGCATACAGTTATCAAAGTCATGGTTTCGAAATTAAGCGTAAATAAAACACACTTCTGATTGAGACTTCGATCAATTCTTTTCGGCATATCATCCTCCACAGGACGTCTTACATGGCTAAATCCTGTTGAGGTAAATTTTGATGGTTGGCTGCACATAGCTCGGCGATAACTTGACAAACGTTCGCGTTCAAAACATCAAAAGTTTGAGGACTATTCGTATAAGCTCAATCTTTTGCACAACCCTGCAAAAGAAAATTCAGCGGTAAAAATAATTTACATCGCTAAACTACATGCCTAAAAAATTTGTGGCGGAAAAAAGCTAAAACGGGGCATGTTGCATGGCTGGTCGCATCATCCACTGCAAACCACGTATGTCCAAAATCTATACCTTCAACCCAAACTTCAAATGCCACGCCATGGCGTGACTTTTTGAAAATGCAACGGTTTTTCGACAATTACTTGCTGTTTTTACAGCTCCAGATGCGACAATTTTGCTTGTTCACATATCCGGCAAACAAAAGCTGAGTGCAATCAGATGCAAATTCAAATGAAAAATACACGACGATCTGCCGTAAGATAGACCCAAATGCTATGCGCGCGGCATAACTACTAATTTTGGATATTTTTCGACTCTTTTACTAACAGCACAAATATTTTTGGTCGAGCGCGTTTCGATAATATGTCTAGCTTTACAAATCTGGTGCAGGTCCAACTCTCTCAAATTTCTTCACAGTTTTGCCTACAATGCGACTTTAACATCGAAGATGATCTACTCACAATGCAGAAAACGTACCTGCTACAGAATGAGCATTTTTGTATAAAGTTTTTACTAGCTGGGGATATTAAACGATCCATATTGTATAATAACAAACATTAAAGGAAACATGTGATGCTCTGGATGGCACGACCCACGAGATAGATAACCCTATAAATTTTGAAAATTCATCTCCATATTCAAAATGAAAAGTTAAAATTTTTTAAAACGATTCATTGTACTATTTAATTACATATTTTGTTTGGAAAATATTTTCTTGCCATTTCGCAAAGCTTTGAAAAAACAGATTGTTGTGTCTGTTAAAAAATTTCCAAGCATTTTGTTTTGGTGTTTTTCCTGCTGCCCCTATTTATCACACATAAAAAGGGTTTACCTGTATTAGGAAAAAATTGTGTATGGATTTAGTGAACCTTTTGGTTATCCGCGTAGTGGAAGATTAAGGTATCAGATAGATCTTTTATATGTTCGCTCACTTCACAATCTTTTGAAAATTCAAAGAATACGTATTTCAGTCATCAACACAATCAATATGAATACTTCTTGCCTAAAATTTAATTGGAATGGATTTCATCACAATATTTTCCAATTCTTACAAAAAATATTCTGTGAAAATTTATACATGTAAAAACAATTCGCTTTAAGCCGGTGGTCCTCTTTCTCTTGAAGTATACTGTTGTAGCATAATATAAACTAACTAAAATTGAAACGGATTTTTTACTTGTAGATCACATTATAAAAATTGTCACTGTTAAGTGAAGATAGTCAAGAAAGATAGACCACATTTTTCTAGGTTTGTCTCTTTACTAAAAGTACCTATGCTAAGTTATGACCCAACGCAAAGTAAAAAAAAAATTAAATAAGTATTAAAATATTAAACTCAAACAGCAGTAACAAGCGTACTCGTTTAGAACTAAGTCTTTAGAATTGACCCAAAAATCAAAAAACAAAATTGTTCGCGCGTTCAATATTTGTACTATGTAACTACATATATTCGAGAGGCTATATATTAGGGAATATAATAATGAAATTAGGTTTTTCTGCTAGACTTCAGCGTCCTTTAAAGTATACCAAAAGTCTGGAGTTCTATAAAAGTGTTTATAACTAAACTTTTTTAAAAAGTAGTACCATTGCAGCCAATTAATACTACTATTTTCTTATGTTAGCGCGTTTTCGCCTCCACTAGATCCATTTTTAAAGCTCAAAAGCTTTGCAAGGACCAGCAATGCTTCCTTAGAGCGAAATCATTTTAAAACATTTCAATTTCTGAATTTAAACGAGAAGATCTTTAATTCAACATTACCCGTCGTAATCCAAAACTCGCATTTTCTTATAATGAACCGGTATGTAATATCCTTCGCCCTTTGAGGCTATTAAGATTGATTCATGTTTTGTTACCATGTAATTGATGATATGTTTCCCAATGCTGTTGGCACTGACCTGACTTTACGGCCAACATACGCACAGCGAACCAAGTCTCTATACATAAATTCTCGTAAAGCGCATAAAAAAGATTTGCACAAAACAAATCGCGCAAACAAAGCACAAATAAAAGTCATATAAAAAGCCGCACAAACACAACTTCTACTTAAATACTTTCCTATTAAATAATGATATAGAGAGGTGTTAAATATGTAGGAGAGTTCAATTACTTATCATCTATTAATTTGCTGCTGTCATTATTAGTATTATTATTGAAATAGATATTATTAATTTATACATAAGCAACAAGATAAGTAACTTCAAGTCTTTTTGTATATCGTAAATGGCCGACTTGAATTATCCTAATAAATAACTAACTAAATAATATTTATGTAACTTTTCGCAAATTATGTATACATATATATATGTATACGTTACGGTAAAGAGTAACAATACGTTTCTTTTGCATTTTTTATGACATAAAATATTATAATGCTTTCGTCTATGTTCGTATTCTCTATTTTTGGATAGTTTTTCTCTCTCATCTTTTTTTTTTACTTTTCCAATATTGTCGAATTATCAATTATCTTACCGCAGGCGCGAATAAAGACAGCTCACCTTTTAGCAAAAACGTCATATCCAAACAAGGCCAACTATTTAATACCCTACACCGCTACGCCTAATACAGTTATTCGCTCATTATTATAACAATACACCAAACCTTACACATCATGTTTATGCAAACGCATACTTTTCATAAAAGCCCACGTTTTAAAGAAATCCTTTTAAGTGGTGCTATCCAAAAGGAAACTTACTTGTTTCAAATTCAGTAAGATTTATTTCTACGTTCACTTACTACTATCAACTAATTTTTACCATGAAATATTAACTATTATACTGTTTCATTATATAAAGATTTAGTTTTCGTAGAAACTGTTACATAAGAGGGGATGTAAAAAATTGCCTCAGCCGGTCCAAAGTTTTCACACCAATTTAGAACGCCGAAATACTATTACTTAGCCACTTTTGTTAAGAAATTAAAAAAATTTTTCTTTATATGGAGAATGGTCAAAGAAGTGGCACGATCCTAACCATTTCCAATAGCGGTCGTCTCTCTGTCAAAGCAAGGCATTGCATCGAATTTCGTCAAAGTATTTAAACAATGACGACATATAGCTTGAACACAAATTTACATGGACAGACGCCAAGCAGACAGAAGGACAGACAGGCTTAGATCACTTCAAATTATGATTCTGAATCGATCGCTATAATTAAAGGTGGGTCTATCTTAAGCCCTTCTACATGTTACATACGTCCGCACTAACTTAATGTGGCCTATGCCACAACTGGTGTAGGGTATAAAAATTAATGCATAATAGTACTTTGATATAAAAATTAACTATGCTGAATTTTAAATACGTACCACAATTTTTTAACTTCTCGGGCACAACCACTCTTAGGAAAAGCAACCCTTTATTTGCAAAGAGCTTTAGGTTTTAATATACAGTTCCATAATAGCAGCTATAATTTTTGTGTTCTATTCACATGTCTGCATGACAAAAACTTTTATTTTGAAAATGGAGAAAATCAGCTGCGCCCATATATATTACAGAGCATGAAAATTTTGTTCTTTTACTACTTTTGTCTTTTTTAATTTTCTTAGTTGTCTTCATTTCGTCTTCAATTGTTAGGCGCAACACTATTTTATGATAAGAAAAATTCTTTGCAATATGCTCATTAAATAGTTGCAAACTTACAAGTTTCTTAAATTCTTCAAATTTGATAGATGTTCACGTTACTCTAGCTTATTCAAAACAAAGGCCGATGGTTCGACTAAGCGCGGAGACCTGCAACTGCACTAAGCAGCTTAGTGAACTGAAACACGACTCAAAGTTTTTCTTCTATTCCAGTTTTTTCCAGAAAAATTATAGACAATGACCATAACGTATTTAAGACCAGTAATTTGATATCATTCGAATAATATTTTTCGGATACGCTATTTCTAAATAATTGAGTCGGAAGAGATTTAAACTACGTAAAACAACCAAGAGTTAGCACAGAGTCTACTTTAACCAGTTCGTACTGACTGAATTTCGGTAAATGACCTGCTCATCAGAAATTCTTTTATAGTTGCAAACATATCGAAACACTCACATCAAATAATTTAAATATCAGCCCGATGTATGCCACACACAAGCAAGGAAATGCCGAGCAAAACCAGACTGAACATTTATTTCCATCAACAAGCAATATTTAATCAAAAGGCGAAATTCTTTGTTATAAATTCTTGAAGTTCGGAGTATAAAATACTTTACATATTTGTGCACATATTTAATTTTAAGCCACTCCGGAATACAAGATAAATATTTTAGCATTTAAGCGATATACTTGTTCGCATGCTCACAAACATCGACGCACATTTATAAGCATATATGTATATAAAATTAATGATGCAATAATAGAAAATGATATTTCGCAAATTGATTAGTTTGTCACCATTAGCCTCTCTTGACACAGTAAACAGACCATAAAATTTGTTCGAAAATGCTTCAGAAACATGAAAATTAAATTCAAACGTCAAAGCCAACCCATATAGTGTGCGTGCACATAACCATTTTAGATATTCTTGAAGAATAAAGGCGCATAGTGGCACTATGCTGTACTCTTAATAAAATTTTCGACAGCATGGAATGACGTGTGTTGCCGACATGTTTATATATACATATATAAATGAATATATATACGTGGTCTATATGTGCATGGTTATAACAAACGAGCAAATATATGGGCGCAGTCTAGGTATTATATGCACACATCAGTTTGTACATATTAAGTTTACAAAAATTGACTTACTAAACCATCTATGCGTATGTACAAGTGTACCATACATGTCCATATAAAAGATCCAGTATAATGACCTAGTTCTACGAACGCTTGTACAGGCTATTCGCTCAGAGTTTCGTTGCATAATGAACCGCACTTTTAACCTATAGTATATATACACTAACTCAGCTGCACATAGATACACTGGCAAGATATAACATTTGTTTTGCAATTTTCAATGCTCCCGTTCATTGCACTGGTGTCGTGTCACTTTGTGGCGGTAGTATTCTCCATCGTCATAGTGTCGTCATTATTTCTGCTCACTATCAACATTATTATCCGCACAGATTCTACTTAATAAAGAATATAGGCAACACACGATTTGAAGCACGTTTAAACGACAAGAGGCCGGTACGTATCCAACTTTTGGAGAACACTTATCGTTGTACTTAATGTTGTGTACCACATACACGTCTTAAAGCACATATCGATTTCGCGGATAAGGACTAAGAGTAAATAATATGTCTGTTTAAAATTTATCATTATTTTAAACGCAAAAAAAACTATGAGAGTTGATAAACGAGTATCTTATATTATCTCTTTGTAGAATCGCAACATTTTCAGCATCAAATACAAAATAAAAGTCAACCCAATGGTGGTGTTTTAACTGGTTTGGGTACAGTATCTCATCATATAAGAGCGCCACGACCACCGGTTAGAAATGCTTCCTCCACATCAACGGGTTGTGGTTCGGGCGGTGGCGGTGGAGGCATTAATAGTGGCGTTAGCAATTTAATTGATCAAACGCCTTCAAATGGCAGCAGTAGCAGTGGTGTCAGCAGCACACCATCTTCGAAAGGTCACTCGCATCAGCATCTCGGCCATATGCATACACATGCTGGCAATAGTATGGACAGCATTGGTTTAACAACATCGGCGACAGCAGCAACATCATCTGCGACGACCGGTGGCATACATCTTCTGCAACAACAGGTGCCTCAAGCGGCCATTGATGAAATGCGCGTCTGATAGGTATCGGTGTTCGAACTAGATTTATAGTCGCCCAGGTGAGTACAAGAAAAAGCTGCTAGCGTTATAAAAAAATTTATATTCCCAAAAAAATGTTATTTCTTCGAATACGAAAAATTTTCGGCGAAGAGTTATTATACTAATTTTCCAAAAAGTATTTTCTTCAATAGCCGCAGGAGTGACTTAATATACATACTTTGTACAGATTTTTTGAAGAAATACTTTCAAATCAAAATGCAAAAATATCCATGAACAAAACTATAAAAATACTTCTAAAAAGAATTACCGATGATAATATTTGAACACTTTTTTTTTTAACCCTTAGATGTATGTTCTTGCCAATTGTCTACATTCCAGTTCCACGTAATTTTAGACTTAATTTAATAAAAAAAGGTTAATAAAAAAAATTTAGAATGAAATAAAATTGGCTACAATATGCATTTAACGGTTAAAAAAAAAAAACTGTGCAAATGTAACTACATAAACACACATGAGGTTTTAAACATACGATGTAGATCAATATCGCTATGCGTTTAAGCATTAAACATTCGGCAGGGTATGTAAGAATTTTTTTGATAAAAGGTCTTTAAAAGTCTTCAAATGATGTGCACACAATTCTGGGATATCTTTCTATCAAACATTTTTTTTTTAAATTTCAAAAGTTAATTAAAAACAAAATAGTCATACAAATATACTCCCGCGGAGCTGTTGAACGCGCCTAGCAAAGATGAAATTATACAAGGCCGAGTTAAATCTTTCATAATACCACTAGGACCGCCAACAATAATTAGTCAGAAAAAACTGCCTTGGAAAAGAGAACTGGTCATCAAGTCACAGGGGTAGCATTGCACCCAAAGTTTCGTCCAAACGGATCTAAAACCAAATTGGCTGGCTAAGATATGCGCGGCCGCCCTATTAGGACAACGACCTTTTCACCTCGCCAAGTCTTCATTTACCCAATCATCTGCTCGGCATTTTCACTTTTTTGACAATACAACAACGTACATTTCTCGGAGGAGTTTTCGTAAGGCTGGGTTGCTTCGTCCAACCAATTGTTCCATGCTATTGGAAAGGTCAAGATATCTTGAAATCCGATATATAGAGTAGATTGCTGCTTTAGAAAAACATATTCTGTATCAATTTTTTTTTTTTTTTGTATTCAAATGATTTTTTAAATTAAAATGGTTTCTCTTATTATTAATTAAAATAATAAGAAGCAAGCGTCGTCCCGTATAGGTGCACATAAATAAGTACATATGAAAAGTAATTTATTTTTTAATTCACATACATCCAATTAAAAATTAAAACTTCTACATAAAAAAAGAAAACAAACACCTCTACACAAAAAAAGAACTAAAACTGAGAATTAGATGCTTTTTCCCAATAAAAACTTGAAGAACACTTTAAAAACTCATAAATTGCAAGCATTTGCAGACTTAACCTGAGCCAAGCATACATGCGAGAGCAAATTGGTAAATGCACACATCAACCTACAGCAACACCAGCAGACAGACAGACATGCTTATAATAAAATGGAAATGTATGCATACATCCATTCAAACCTGGTCGCAAATGTTGTTAACAATTTATGGCAAGTAAAGGCCAAGGTAGATAGACTTAGATATCACCACGGATACGTATATACCGGCATAGCTCTGTATGCATATATATGTATATGTACATATTTTTATATAAATTTGTGCGCAAGCCTCCATAAACCGGTGTATCTGTGAAGGTGCGTACAGGTGAATTTGTATGTGTTTCGGTATTTATGTGTTGTAATTTCACAAAATCATTTCTGACATTAATTAAGTGCTTGGAAAATTTGTTTTCCTCTACAGAAACACTTGAAACGGTACTTGGAACAACATCACTAGGTTTTGCTCGTTTTTCAACATGTTTTCCTTTTATTTTTTTTTTTTTTATTTTTTATTTCTTTTGCACATTTATTTTCGTTCCCACATTCATTGTACATTTTGTATGCCGAAACTTAACCCAACAGTTTACTCTAAATTTAGTTTGAAGAAGTGCATGAGGTGAAGTTCCATGTCATTCATGTAAAGTGCCATATTTTAGAGGCCAAACCATAAGTACAACATAAACACAAAACAACACAATTCGGCACAACTGCAAGACAGCCAGTAAGCAAGCCAGAAAAACGGGCAGGCGAACAAATACTAAACCAGCTGTACATCCTTACACTCAAATCCTTAACACATGCAACACTGCAGTGTGAAATAGTAGTAGTAATGCACGTATAATACATATAGGTATATATATATGTGTATATATGTATGTATGTGAGTGTTGCATATTTATGCCTCCTTCGCTTAATGTATTTAGCAGCACAAGCCTAACCACTGAAAATGTAGTTTAGGTTTTGTTTTGTATGTCTTATCTCTTGCTATGTTTGCCGTTGTTTCTATTTTTGTTGTTGTTACTTTCAATTTTTTTTTTTGTTTTTCTTTCCGCTTATTTATTTGTAAGCATTAATCAAAAAAGGAGAAGACAAACTGTTTCTGTTATTGTTTTAGATTTTAATCTTTTCATTGTGTGTTCTTTTCATGTCATTTAATAATTTTAACATTTCAACCTAAACACAACGCAAAAACAAAATTCGCAGTTATTTAAATGTGGTAAGGTTTTTTAAAACGAGAGAAAGTGATGACCTTATCTAAACCCTGGAAGCTAAGATCCCATCTTAACAATTAACGCCATATTTGCTTGCTTAGTACTCTTTATATTAAATTAATCGAGAAACCGCATGAAAGATTTCGCTATTAATAGTTACAAAATGCACGCCAAAGTAACGGTATTCCAAATAAAGCACGGCTTAGCGCAAATCTTTTAATAGCCACACCTACATATGTCCAAAATATTTTAAGATATCTAGATAAATCTAATATAATGCATATGTATACATTATATATAAAACTATAGGGGTTTTCCCCAAGGAATGCTATTTAAACCTTGTGCAGTTTTTTTAATTCCCAACATACAACTGCCATTGTGTCAGATACATCCAAAGAAAAAAGAATTAATTAATTAATATCAATGTAGCAGCTTAAAAGAAGTAAGAATATATAGTCGGGCAAAGACAACTGTTAGATACCCCACACCGCCTTCGCCTAAAACAATTATTCCCTCGTTTTGGTAACAATACACTAAAAGATATTTTCATCCAAATACACACTTTTCATGAAAGCCCTCATATTGAAGAAATCTTTATGGTGGTATCCAAAAAAGTAGACATACGTGGTCCAAATTAGGTAAGATTGATTTCTAAGTCGATATACTGCTATGAACTAATATTTACCGTGAAATATTAAAAAATGCTTTTCACTAAAAAAAGAGTCAGATTTCGTAGCAAGGGGTGTATGAGATAGGGTTCAAAAAATTGTCCCAGACGAACCAAATTTTTCATATCAACTTAGAATATTACAGATCGAGTTTTGTTGAGAAATTTTGAACATTGCAATTTTTTCCATATAAGGACTCTTCAAAATAGGGCATTATAAGAGAATGAGTTGAAAAACTGAACCGATGTAACACATTTTCAATAGCATCCCTCCTCGGATTAAAGCACGTCAGTGTACCAAATTTCATCACAATATCTCTAAAATTGCCACGTTTAGCCTGAACTCAAGTTTACCTGGACAAGCATCAGACGGACAAGCAGACCGACAAGTGGGCTTGGATCGGTAGGTGAATCTGTCTTAAATAAATGAAGTTATTTTATGCGCTTATTTGGTTTGTTTATAAGCTTTAAAACTACTGCTTTTTGCGTTATTGGTGATTATTTGAATTAAAATGTTCAATTTTCTACAAAAGAAAACCGATCGTTTATTAATAACTAAAGATAAAATGAAGTTGCCAAAAATTACCTATGTTAGCTTATAATTTATTCAAAAGATATTGTCAAAAACTCGCCTAAAAGCATAAAAATTGTTTTATCTATGTTGCATATTCTTTTGGGAAATCTTGTTCCGAGAAAACAGGGAAGCTATTTAAAGTTTTGTGTGAAATGTTGTAATCATAAAAGAAATTAAAAATTTATCTATCAAAGATTGTTACGATTCATTTACACTCTCATAATGAGGATAAGTAAACGTGTGAAGTTCTATGGAATTGTTTTCATGCATAAATTATATGACCACGATTAAAATGTAAAAATTATTGCTTGGGTCTGTTTTGAAATATTTGAGAGTTGACAAGGCTATAGCTGCAGCACTGTGCTTCTCTAAACGAAATAACTTTTTTGTTTTGACATTTAAGAAACAAAAGATACGATGGAAATTGTGCTCACCAGAGATGTCCGAACGTTTTTCTTGTGGTAAGGCTTTCACCTTTGCCCCAACAGTTACGCCGTATTTGTTAATGGAGCTCAATAATTAGCGGGGCCCAACAGTTAATGAGCGCGAAATTAACGTTAAGTGTTGGCACTTTCGTAGAACAACAGATAGATTGTTATTCAGGCATTAATACAATAATTCAGCGATTATTGTTTGTATATATGTTTGGTTAGACCCATACTCGAGTATGCCTCTGTTGTGTGGTCTCCTTCATACAGGTGCTATGTAGTTTCAATTGAATCTGTTCAAAAGCAATTCTTCCTGTTTGCTCTTAGAAATTTGGGTTGGGATCCGATTGCCTCTCTTCCTCCCTATGAAAATAGGTTGCTTCTGCTGTCCTTACCGTCTCTTGAGAAACGTAGGTTTGTTCCTGGCGTTTCCTTTGTAATCAAAGTACTAAATGGTGCTATTGACTCGCCTTTATTACTTGGTGAAATAAGCTTTAATGTCCCCAACCGCTTCTCTAGGCACTTTATCTTGCTTAAGCTTAGTCAGTTTAAATATAATTATGAGCTGTTTAATCCGCTCAGAGTAGTTTGCAAGAACCTAAATGGCGTCTATCACTTATTCTCGTTATCGGACTCTTTAAAGTCCATTAAAGCAACATTGCTTAATACGCACGATTTACCTACGTTTTACTTAAACTAACTTTTATTCTTAAAAGTGGTTACGATTCGAAAATGAATTGTTGTTAAGTATTATCGGTTGCCAGGCTTATGCATGTTTGCGATGGCTTAGGGGTTCATTTGCAATTTGGTCCTGTACCGGTTGTAAGTGTGGCTCTATGCTGGTTGTGTACATGCTTTTTTCTTTTTTTTTCTTTCTAATTTGTTTTATTGTACTTATACTTGTTATTAGTTTGGGGAAAAAGAAATCCATTATTTTTATATGAACTTCAGGACTTTATTTAACATGCTTCGGATTGTCCGATTTGGATCAAATATGCACCGTTTTGTTGTATGATTTGTTGCCATTTTAAAGGTAACTTCAAAATGCCACTCTCAAAGAAGTCCTGGTCTCTATTTGCAAAAAACTCTAGTAGTCGATTTTCACAATCCTCCCTAGATTCCAATTTTTTATCATTAAAGAAATTTTGCAATGCAAGAAAAAGATGATAATCGCTTGGTGCCAAGTCCGGACTGTATGGCGGATGCATTAAAACTTCCCAACCAAGCTCCCGAAATGTCCGGCGAGTCACTGTAGATGTGTGTGGCCTAACGTTGTCCTGGTGGAACACGACACCTCTCCTGTTGGCTAATTCCGGCCGTTTCTGGTCAATCGCTATCTTCAAACGGTCCAGTTGTTGACAGTAGAGATCAGAATTTAGCGTTTGGCCATATGGAAGCAACTCATAATAAATAATCCCCTTCCAGTCCCACCAAATGCCTAGCAAAACCTTCCTGGCCGTTTGAGGTGCTTCACCGCTCTTTGACCACGATCGTTTTCGTACAGGGTTATCGTATGTGATCCATTTCTCATCTCCAGTCACCATCCGTTTAAGAAATGGGTCTATCTCATTCCGTTTGTTTATTCCATCATGTTTTTTTCTGTTAATTGGTGTGGCACCCAAACATCGAGCTTCTTTTTGAATCCAGTTTTGTGTAAATGGTTTAAAACTGTTTTATGGTCGATTTTTAGCTCCTGGGCGATGTTACGACTGCTAACATGCCGGTCAGCTACGATCATTTCTCCGATTTTATCGACATTTTCGACGACCGGCCTACCTGTGCGAGGTGCATCTTTAACATCAAAAATTCCTGAACGGAATCTACGAAACCATAATTGCACATAATTGGCTGTTACAGTATCGGAACCATAAACACCATTCACAATTTTAGCCGCCTGGCTTGCATTTTCGCCTTTGTCAAAGAAAAACTGTAAAATGTACCGAATTTTCTCTTTGTTCACTTCCATTTTTAACACGCTGTAACTCACAACTGAATGCACCAAGCAAAAAACAGCAAAAGAATTTTTTTCACTGCGAAATGTACAGTATGTAAATGTACAGCATCGGAAATTGTTTGATCGATACTTTACGAGAAATCTATCAGTGCAGCCATCTACCGAAAAAATAATGGATTACTTTTTCCCCAAACTAAATATCAATTTATATAAGTTTTGCTTTAAGTGCCTATTGAACTCGGCTGTTATTTGTTTAGTTGAGTTTCATGTATAAGTAGGATTAAAGTAAATAGATATCGTTGGAGTAACCAACGCAATTACTAAACTACAACCTTATTCTCCTGAGCTTGACAGAGCATCTACGCAATCTGCGCGAAGTATCTGTGATAACTCTGTATTTACTTGCGTTCATTCAAGACTTGTCAATGTTAACTCTGCGAACCGCTTTTTTCTTCTAGGCCCTAGTGACAATGATATTTCCAACAATGAAGTAAAATGGACTAACAATTTCTCGTAACCTGCCGTAAATCGGTATATAAAACAGATGATAGAAAATTTGTCAACTGTACATTACCTCTCCGATATATTTTACTTGGGAAACATCAGGTTCACGCCAAGCGTCGACTAATACATCTCGAAAATCAAAGGTTGGTGTCGGGTTCCAATTCGATCATTATGATTTTAGCTTTGTCCATGGGCTGTTTCCTTGCCCCAAATGCAGACCCTGTGGCTTCCTTTCTCTTTCGTGAAGCAACTCTTCACGCCAATCGCCGCACGATTCGTCTGCTGACATTTTAATTTATCTCTATTACGGTAAGCTAAAGAACAGATTATTTTGCCATTCTTTTGTTAAACTAATACAAATTATGAAAAGAAGAAAATTTTGTCCTTTTTCTCTACTTTCAATAAACACGAGTAACATTACCGGATAGTTTTCTAGGCAAAGGACCTATAAGGTCGGACCAAACCGTTATCCAAGGCTCCTGTGGTAGATTGCTGAACATTTCCCCTGCAGCCTTTTTTTATTTCACATTATATTTCGAACAAGACTAGCATTTCCGCACATACCTATTGATATTATCATACATATCGGACCAATAGCAGTGTTGAAATACCCCCTGGTCGTCTTTCGGATTCCTAAATGCCCTGCTGTCATATCAATAAGATTTACGTCAAGTACAATAGCTAGGTACGCACAACTTCCTTGCTTCGTATATTTTGGGTATCCAGACGGATTTTCTTGGATTTACTTTATCTTTTTAATCCAATTTCATCTTTGTTCCGAAGACTTGTCACGGACAGGTCTTAGTGCTGCCCCGTGCTGGCGCGATAGTTCGTCGGCTACTACATTCTTTGCACACTTCTAGCACTCCGCTGTAAAATCATTTCGCTGCAATTTCAATACCCAGCCCGATATTTTTCCTGACGGATCGATGGCATTTAGCCATTTTAACGGCAGATGATCCGTAATTACAAAAAATTGTACCCTTCTAAGTATGGCTCTATTTTTCTTATCCAATACAAAATTGCTAAACGCTCCTTCTCTGCTAAGGAGTAATTTCGCTTGGCCTTTTCAGCTCCAACTATCTTTTGGGTGAACACGGCTTCCAAACCACTGTCGCCTACATCTGTCTGCAGGAAAAACGTTTGCGTAAAATCTGGACAAGTTAGTATTGGTGATTTGATTAATCCATATTTTATTAATTCAAATGTTACATGTTACCTGCTGTTTCTCATACCACCTCCAAAGCTTTCGTTTAAGGATTTAATGGCTCGACAGTGGCAGCAAACCCCGGCATACGGCGGCAAAACCAAGAGGCCATTCCCAGGAATCTTTGGACTTCTCTTACTTAATTGTAGCAGTCCTTTCCGGGTCAGGGTGTACCCCTTTGTAGGTCATAACGCGCTTTGAATGCAATTTCTGCTTAAGAAATTCACACTTTTCGGCTTTAATTCGCAGATGTGCCTGTCAAAGTCTGTATAACACTTGCTTTAAGTTAACCAGATGTTCATCTAACGTTCTTCCGATGACTATGATATTGTCAAGGTAAGCGAACGCAAACGGCTCCATCTACGGCCCAGTTATATAGTCCAAAGGTTGCAGAAACGTAGCTGGGGCAGGGTGCAGCCCCAACGGCATGACTGGCAATTAGAATAATCTTCTACCGGTCGTAGTAAATCCGCTAAATTGTTTGCTCGTTTCATCTAACGAGATTTATCAGCATCGCGACGATCTAGGCTATTTATATATTTTGCTTCTCGTAGATAATCCAGAATTGACCGTGGATATGCATGAGAAACGAACCTTTGATTTAGTTGACGGAAGCCCATGCGTAACCTCCACGGCCCATTTATCGTTTTTGTCAAGGCAGTCGGTGAACTATACAGGCTTACAAAGGACTCGATATATCCTTGTGCCAGCAACTTATTCCCTTAACAGAACTTAACCAGTCGCTCGTCTTTTAAAACTATGTTATCACGGAGTATATTCGTTGGTTCCTGCGTACCGGCAAACTTTTTCAACACCCGTTGTAAAAACTCTTCAAAACATTGGTGATCTTCTCTGTCGTCGCCTCTAATATTCTTCTTGGATTTAAACTGTGCTTTGTTATCCAGTTCCCCGTTCAGGTCTTTCGATTGACCAATTTCTTCGATTATTACGTCGTACGGTGACTCTACCGCCCCGGAACTAATGTGACTCCTCAAACTTATCGAAGGTAACAAAACTTTAGCTTTACTTGGACGGTAGAAAGAAACACAAAAAGTCCTTTTTGAATACCTCGCACGCGGTCCATACGCGATTATTATTCCTGTACCACATCAACGCCTTGTCCTTCAGCATGGTTACCATAATATTCGGTCACCCACTAGAGTCTATGCCATATGCCATGGGTCTCGTATCCTAGTGTAATTGAGTCCACATTTTCTGACGACGTCCATAAGCGACCTATTCTATATAGGTGGACGAACTGTGTCAGCTTGCAATATATTTGACATGGCATAAGTAGTGCGACTCATCGCCCATTTGTGGCCAATTTGATTTATCATCACATCCGGCATGTGTATCGTTATGGAATTATAATGGCTCCCAATCGGAACATTTCATTGACTGAGGCTACAATATTAGAGCGGTTTATCGTTCCACTGGCCAACTCGGAGTAGTTCATACCTGGGGACGGTAACCCTTCAGACTGTTGTTTGACTAATAACTCCATTAAGAATCTGTTCCCTTTCTTTTACATTGGCATCGGTGGGTGTAGGCGTTAGAGCACGTGTAACAGTTAAAGCTCTTGAAGCCCGTAACATTTGCGCTGCTTCATGCTTTTCTTGTAATTCTAGCAGCGGAATTGTAGTTTCGGAACTATGTTCGCCTTCTATAAACCTCCCTTTCGTTTCCGTAGCTCGTCGACACTTCCGGTTGTGCCCAAATGAAATTCTACTAAGTATTCCAACAGGTCGCCCTTGCGCAACATGTAGGCTCATGTCCGAAGCACGTTTGCCATCTTACAACTATTTCGTTAGTAACTTTGATAAAATAAATGGCCAGCAATGCTTGTCCACTACAAGCTTTCGCCATAATGGGTCATATATTTCGAGCATCTTTTTTGTTTTGCAATTACAATTTTTTTTATTATTATTCCGCTCTAATTATACATCATTTAAATAAATAATTTTTACTACACTAGCATATATCTAATGTGAGACGAATTTCGCGCAGTGGAAGGCTAGCAAGGCTCCGAGCGCGTTTTCAATTGGGGTTAGTTTTCCTTCATTGGATCTAAGATACGAGATCGGAACGACACCTTATTTGTGTAAACAACAAAAAATTTTATTTCCCCTCTTTTTACCTTCTTACTCCTTTCTTTTCTTTTTGCTATATACGGGATTTTGCTCTTTTTTGTTTTGTTATAATAGCTATTAAGAAAAAAGCCAAGAACCGTTCTCCGCATATCACCCTAACCGAAGGCCTACTCTTTTCGGACAATATCAAAACCGTTCGTACACGTCAACATGAACTGAGAGCTCTTCACTCAGACGTATGTATTGTATCTCCCTTTTTTTATAGTTGACGTACCGGTGTTAACATATTTAAACAATCGCTGCGTTATTATTTTTTTGCTTGTGCTCAATGTCTTTTTTTTTAGCCTAAGAATTTATTTCATTAGTCTAAAATTATAATAATAATAATATTTGTTTGCTAAAGTAATTTTTTTTTTACAAAAATTCTCCTGCATTTATATGTGCATTTTGATTACCGATGCTTCAACGAACCCAAAGATTTTCCCATGCTAACTTGAAATAAACACAGAGATGTTTAACCAATTACATCGGTGCTCGCCGAAAAATTTTAACTTTTTTGTTTCTTAAAAAAAGAAAAACCTGAGCAGTATTAATTCAGAGACTTAATTGTGATCTCAACGGAAGAAATTAATCCTGATACTTAAGCGTTAAACACGAAACCCGTGTCCCCCGCGGGTATTCGATAAACAGAAAAAGGAAATAATAACGAACGCAATTCTGATAGTCTCAATTAAATGGCGAGTTTACCATGAACTTTTAACAGCCGTAGGTAAATTTCCAAAAAAAATTTTATAAATCTTTTGATGTGTAAGAAGAAGAAATTAATTATAAAATTTATGTTTACTGAAATGTTACAATTTTCTTTATATATGTTTTTATTACCTATTGTTCCGATGACGATGTTTAAAAAAAAAAATCGAAATTTTACAAAACACGCACATCACTAAATCAATTCTAATCTACCACAAATCATGCCTTTTTCGATAATTGCTGTCCTTTTTGATAAAAAAAGAGGATTTTTTTAGCTTGAAAACTTCTGTGTTTTACTTTTATTTATCATCACCACTAGGCGGCATTCTTTTTAAGAATTAGAAGTACTTGCTTTCCTCCTTTTTCTATTGCTTCGTATTGTTGAAAGTTTGGTTTTACTTTATTCTTCAAGATTTCGGGGAAAAATGCTTTTGCCTTGGTGCGTCTTACTTACCGATCCCGATTTCTTTGCTATCTGGTTTCCTTTTGAACGCAGTAATTACCTTTATCGTTTTTCTTTTTCTTTTTGTCGGCGTTTTAGTGTACAGTGTTAATTTATATAAAAAAGCCCACACCACTAAGTTTAACTTTCTCCCTTTTTTACGTCTTATTATTATTATTGTTATTATAAATTTAGCCAGAGAATAAATTCTAAGACTAAAGTCTTAAAGCACTAGCATCTAGGGCTATCGGCTTTTATTAAAAAACTCTACCGAACTTGAGGTTTGAACCCACGACTAGTCGAGACTCTTGCCTACTCGGCCACTCAGGCGGATTTTACGTCTTAAAACCACGATCGTCACAGCAACAATAATTTCTTTGCAACCTTTTGCTTTTCCTACAGATCCCAATACTTTCAATTGTGTGTGCCACACAGATATTATGCTTTTCTGTACTTGTATACAAAGCTAACGGCGATTTGCTCTGCATACGTTTCTTATGACAGACACAATTGCTTGCATTGTTGGTATTTGTCACTATTTAGGCACTTTATTATTTCATGCTTTTTCTTGATTTCATTATCTTCTCTTCAGCAGGAGATAAAACGATGGTCGGTTTTTTCCTTACATCGTTGACACCGTAGCAAATTTTTTACCTACCTCTTATGTTATTCGTTCGTTTTGATGTTCACAATTTATTATTTTTTTTTGATTACTTATTTGACTTTGTCATTTTAAAGGCTTTATTTTTTTTTTTCCTTATTATTTTTATGTTATTTTGATGTCCCTCCCGGGCTTTAATTTATGTACCATTGAGGCATCTTTGCTTTATACTCTTAGGTCTTTACTCTTTAGGACTTTAAACTTTAGGTCTTAGGATCGGTCACTTTACCTTTGTTGTTTCTCCGCCGTGCTGGGGAATTAAAATATTTAAATTTCCCCGAATCGCTTCTAAACTTTTATTAGCAAATAAACGAAAACAAGATGTCGCTGCCGATGTAAAGACTGAAAATTCCTTGTCTAAACAAGAATTTTCCTGACTGATTGCTGTTGCAATCGTTTCTCCTACTCCGAGAAATTTAAGAAGAAAAAACGTAGATTTCATTATATTAAATAACCTTTTAAGACTGTATACTTCATTAATATTTAACAATTTGATACAATGAGAAATCTGTAACATACCTCCTTAGGTATATTGGCGTAAACTCCCGTTTAACAATGAGTAGACTCCCTAGACTTTGCTGTGTCCCTGACTAGACTGTTCGTCCTACAGTCACACGTCACAGTTCCCCTAGACTAGTCTTCCTATCCCTTCTCATTCCTTTCCAGAAAGGCTCCTCACAGATTCAAGGGTAAAGGGATTTCGCAACTTACAACCTTTCGGCACGGCGGCTATCAACAGAGAGACCGCCGTCATGTTCTCTAGACCTATTTGTCATGATCGTCGTTGCCCATCAACTCGTCATCACTATAACCCCACCGATTTCTGGGAAAATTGTGCAGATTGTCCCTATACTGTGGCAATTCCGCAAGAGTTTATCTATGCGTACATAGAGAAAGTGCATATGGATAAGAAGAGTGAACAATGCATATATAAATGATAATTCGAAATAATATTCCCATAAATATTTAAAAAATAACTCGAAATAATATTCAAATAAGTATACACAAGATAATTCGATGGAAACTGGAAATTTTATATAGACTTGCGAAGACATTACATTGTAAAATTACATTGTACTAATCTTCACTTAAAATAGCATATTTTCATATGCATATATTTGATACATTTTGTACAATCTTAGGCGCCGCGAAAAGCGCCTTAACAATTTATTTTGAGAATACATTCCGATCTATGCAACCAGTAAAACGATATGTACGGTATGTAATATCAAACGTTTCTCCTTAATACTATCCCAATTTGGATTACTGTTTATTTTCGAATTGGCATGTTTACCACAACGACTGTCATGTGTGGTAAATCCATTTTGACTATCTTATTAAAAATCAGTTTCCTAACATCTAACTTTTTGTTGTTAGTGTTTGCTGCATTGATCATGAACGTTAACCATTTTTCACAGAGTGCTTTTTTCTAAGATATACATCCCGAAAAACATCTCTGGTCTTGTCCTTATGGCTGCTTCATTGAACGCATTTCAGAAACATAGCCTATATTCATTTAATAACATAGAATCACAGTATACTTCATATCAAGAGACCCATTATTTGGAAAATCGTATTTTTTGCTAATTTAAACAGGCATAGGCGGCTAATTTAAACTGGTCTTTAACTAGATTGTCCGCAAAGTTTCCGACACAAACTTAATATACGTCTATACCAAATGAACAAGAAAATATGTTTTATTTTTATCGTGGGTCGGAGATTTTTCAAGCAATCCTCCGGATACGCGCCACATAGTAAGGGTAGATCCGTGGCTAACACAAATCTTCTCCTAGACCTTATACAATAAGAGCAACAAATTGGAGCTGAAGGGGTCACTTAAAAACAAGGTTCATACGCACCCCATCGATTACTGTTAATATGAAATTTAAAAACCAACGCAGTTTCTGAAATAAATTAAAAGTTTGACTAATAGTTAGTTAGTTAATTATCACCATGAAATGAGCGTTGACACCACAAGCAGTAGAGAATGTAAATAGCCTGAATAGACTTAGTGGACGAGCATAGTAAAACGTGTGCATTAATGTTAGTTTAGTCAGATTTTTGGCAAAACTATTTTAAGTACGATTACGAAACTTAGAGAGTCCTTTCACTAGCTTTGAATAACAGCAGTTTTCCTTGTTGTTCTTTTTGTAGCGACTGAGCTCTTTAACACAACACACTGGGTGTGTACAAAAGTAAAAGCACACCTGGGCTTAACTGCAAACACACGTATCGACGAATGCAGACGGAAAGCTCTTCTTTTTTTCTTATTGTATGATTTATTTTAATAGTATTCCAAGTATCTAGCAAAAGGGCCAACTCTCTTGGTATCTTTGGGCAATGTTGCTCACAGCATGGTCGGTGGTTGTTACTGTTATTGTTGTCGTTAAATATGCAAACAATATTCAAATTTACACAAAAGTGCACTTTACGTATATCCACCTTTAACACTTGTAGGGTTATGTTGTTAGAATAATGCACACGGACGGCATATAACCAAGCGAAGTTTGTTGTTTTTTTTTTTTTTATGATGGATTGTGTATAATATATTATTCATTTCCCTCCGTTTTATTTTTATAGTTATTTGAAGTCGCTCTTTCGCTCTGCTAATTTTTTATTCCTTTTACTTTGCCTTTGCATTAATTTACGTGTTACAACAGCTATTATTGCAGTTGAGCAGCACATATACAATTAAATTTACATTTTCGCTTGACTGTGTGTTTGGCTAGTTGATTAATATTAATCTAGCGTTAATTGCTGCTTAAATACACTTAAATACAGACTCTGGAGAGTAATGCTTAAAATGCCTGCAGGACTACATGCATACATTTTGGCGAAACCTCGTTATTTTACTAGATTACGAAGCAACATTTTTAGTTTCATTACAATGAAAGCAAGCCTTTTCTATATACATCAATATATTTCTAGAGACAACGCGAAATGGATATACTTAGTAGTATATAAAGAAAAGCAAGGATACACAAGTGGACCTTGAATTTCATTACTTTACCTTTTAACTTTTACTTTTCCATTAAAATCTTCGACAGAATATCAATCAATTATCAATAGTGCAAGACATACTTTTTCTCTTAAGTAATTTCTCAATAAATTAATATAAATAGAAGTGGCTTCGTTAACATCGGAAAAGCTCCACATTTGATGGCTCAAATTGAAATTTTATGAAAATGAACGATTATATGAGCAACAATTGTAAGCAAAGAAGTTATATTCGGTCGTCACGCAATCTTTTATACCCACTTCCGCGATCATAAAAGAAAGAGAAGAACTACATTTTCATACTCTATGACATGATGAGCGCGGTTGACTTTTCTATTGCTAGAGTAAAGCTGCAAATTTGTATGGTGTGTGTGTTGTACTTCATGAGTAACAAGTAAAAAACACTTAGAACAAAAATGCTCACAGTTTTTGTTACATAGACGAGTGGGCCTTGTAGGCGTGTTTTTTCAAAAATTTTGATAATTTTCAAATTTTTTGCCGACATCTTCATTTTTGCGAACGACAGGATGTTTATTACAGGCGCTATATAGCTGCGCAAATGGACAGAGGGATAGATAAATGGGCGAACACCTCTTTCTTCTGGGCTTTGCGAACGTTTTGGCAAAGTGAACAATGAACCCAGCAACCTTCAGAGATGTCTACAATAAAAGAAGACGAGGAAAAATACATCAAAAATAAATGCGTTCAAAAGTCCAATTGATGAATGAGTTAACCAGGCGATTACCAAAGCAGTTAATGATTTATACAATCTACTGACTGCAAAATTAAAAATTAACAAATGGAATTTTAAATGTATGCTGCACAGAAGAAGCTTTGAGTGATAGATTGATTGAAATCGATGGAAAAGAAAAATTCCTGAATGAAATTCCGAATGAGGGCGAATTTTTTAAGTTCCTATTACGAAAGATTACCAAATTTTACAAACATTTGAAATGAACAGTTACATATTATGTCTTGTCTTGTTAATATTTTTCTTTTTTGACGTTAATTATTTTAAAGTTTAGTTTTTAAAGATTTAACACGCACAGAATGGACATTCAAATCAATTTATTGTCAAAACTAGGGAATCCCAAAGCAAAGGTTAGTAAAAGGTTAGTAAATAAGAATTACCTACTAGCACGCAGTAAACTGACTCTGAGACAAGACTGTTAAATCACTACGCACTAACCGCTAGAATGTGACGAAAACAAAAATAACATAAGTCAAACAAATCATTTTTCTTCAAGAAATATGGAAAACTCATTGACATTATTCAACCTATCCGTCCATACTAAGATACGTCTGTGACTGGAATCCATGCAGAAGTGGTGAATTGGAATTGCGTACGGAATTCCTTTACACTGAACAGTGATTAAAAGGAGCAGTTATGTTATATTGTTCATTCGTAGCGAAAGAAGTATTAAGGATTGTACATCCTCTCCATATTGTTACGGAAATCCCAAATCCAGTTTATTCCACCTGATTGACTTTCCCGGAAAATAAATTTTCGAGAGAGAGAAAAACCAAGTGCAAACTCGTGGGCCGTCATGCAGCTGCCGGCTAAAGAAAAAGATTAGTGGAAAAATGGATTAAAAATGAAACCATGAACTCAGGTAATAGAAATATGCTTGTAAAAATCTACATAAACAGAATATTTGCAGAAGCCACAGTCAGTTGGAAAAGAATATTTTAATTGCAAAGAAAGCTTAAGCTAAGAATGCTGTCAAACTAAATAAACTGTAAATAGTCCTATCCTTAAACAAATTGATTGTAAATAAAAGAATTTTAAAGTGAAAATACGTAAGTGTAATTCTTTTAAAAAAATAAAAACTACAAATTCGTGATACGAACCGTGGCAAGGGAAGCAAATTTCGTAACAATATATTCATCATATGCTAAGGAATAGCAAGAGGAAAGCGGAATGCCTGTACATTCTGATTTATGTAACCAATGTTGAAGGAAACTTAACTGAATAGCACGCACATAGAAATTCGGACTCAAAAAAAGAAATAACATAATTTTGTGTATTTTGAGAACTCTCCAAACCGTTAACCCAATACCGAATAGAAGTTTATAGCCAAACCAAAAAACAAAAAACAGAGCAATGAATTCGCAACCGAAACGCAAATTCTAAAATTCTGCAACAAGTGAGCTAAAGAAGATACTAGGAGGATCTAAGAGGTTTTTCAAGCGGTAATGTAAGAGACATTAAAGATTCTCTGTCAAAGAAAAATTCAAGTGAAAAAGAAATTAGATTTTTAAAAAAATAGCTAGAAGGGGACAATGCTAAACATGATGATATTGGAGAACATAGTGAACTGTAACTCTATTTGGGTCAACGGTTCCGCGGGACTGGCTTGTCAAGGACCGCAACGGTAAGCAAAAGGAATTATATGAATTGTAAAAAGTGGCAGTGGGGATTTTTCACAAAAATTACATCAACGCATTGGTGGATTCTCCACACCACATTTCATCTCGTAGGAGGATTTTATCACCTTAATCATTTTGCCTTTCGTTTTATCTGAAAAGAGGACGTCTGCGACTTTTATTTCTTCTCATCTTATCCGTTTCCATCTCCAGGAAGACGTTCTGGTGGTCATTGTTTAAGTGATCCTCTCTTAATATCCATCTCCATTTTGACACTACACTACTTAACCTTTATCCTTTTCACTTTAGCTTTTACATAACCCCCAAGCTGCTCGAGCGCTTCTTGATTTGTGCTACATGCCCAACTCTTCACGTTCCTATATACATAAGTTATCCATGTGCTTAATAAGCGTTTACAGAATTAGCCTACCGGTAATAAGTTAATCATTTTTTGACCCTGTGGGAAAACGCCTGCTTTCAAAGAATTGTTAGGAATCTTCGGGATAACGCCGCGCAGCTCACCAGAGTATAATCTACACGATGGAATGCCGCCAAGCCCAGGCTTGCAACTATATTTTAGATACTTCATCCAAAACGAGCTTTTCTGGAATGACCAAGTTAAGAATCGAAATCTGATACGGATACTTAAGAGTTAAATCAGAATCAGCGCGGTCACCAGAGCGGTCTAATCGAACTTATCTGAAAGAATTGTGAAAAAGTTCCAACGAATGCCGATCGAACATTAACCGCGTTTCAGTAAAAGCTCAACAGGAAAACATCGGACTCTGTGAATTTAAGTAAGTAGAACGAATTTTTGAGCTTAGGCCCCTAGCACTTTGGTGAATGATTGTTACTAGTGTTGAGGAAACACTCGGTTTTTTGTGGATGAAAGAACTACCAAATTAGATTTTCGGGGTCTATTGCGAGGAATAAATTCCTTTATTAAGGAACTAAGCGGCCACAATGATTTATTTAACAAAACTTCCATGTTCTCAGAACTGAAACCTTCAAGAACCAGATAAAGGTACGCTTTAAATTGACAGATGGGACATTTGCAACAAGGCAACATTTTATATTATCCTCACAGATTTCCAGTGCCAGTTTTCAAACGAGTGTTGCAGTTAGGGGGCGTAATGCTGTCGAGGAGACATCATTCGCATTAGGGAAATTAGCAACCACGTGTAGGCAAACTAGAGTTGGGGACAAAATAGAAGGATCGACTATACTTGCTTGTGTAGTTTGTTCAACTTGTGCAACTTGATGCTCAGCAGACACACCAAGGCAACTAGGCGGAGAGGAGGATTTATTGTTTTTATTTATATTTTTTTAAGTTTTAGACTGAATGACGGCACTAGGAGGACATACGCTTGCCGCATCAGCAGGCCACTCTGAAGCACTCTTCTTCTTCAAACTTGCATTTTCTCCAAACAATTTATTTATAGAATTGAAGATCGAACACGAATAGATGACGTTAAATATCACCAACATGCAACAATTGAAAAACAAGCAAATGTTAGAAATTAAGTTATTGTGAAAGATGGAGAGCACGGACAAGAACGCCAAATGCTAATAGCAGAACATAAAATGATCTCACAATTCAATAACAATTCGAAATGTATAAATACACAATATAATTTAATTAGGAACCATTATTTTCGGCTATTTAAGCTGTATTTAGAATTAATAGTCAATGAAATCAAGACATTAGCGTTTGTTGTTAAAGCTGTGTGTGAAACTCGGTGTCTGTTGCTATGATTGTTATTGTTGCCGATTTTATAATTTTATTATAATTGCCCTTCCCTACTACACGATTAAGGTATGACGTTGACTGATCAGTACAGCTTTCATTAACAAAGTCGTCTTTAGCACGGCTACATTTGAATTCAAATGTTTTGCGTTGAAAACGATATCATCGGCTTGCTAATTTTAAAATATACTTCGCTCACGACGATGATGCTGAACGCTTAAAAGAGACGATCACTTCGGAGAGTAAAAACTTCCCAGAAATTATCTTCAATAATCCCAAAGTGAAGCAAGAGTGATAGGCAACCACATTTTTATGGATAGTTTAGCAGTTATTCATCGTTCTATTCTTGGAACAAAAACATTGCCTGATAAATCGACGGTATCCTAAAAAAGAGCATCAAAATGTTAAAACACCATGTACTGGCCGTATCACCCGATTCTGACCATTCTCTACTGATACTCTATTAACGAATAAACTCGAATTTTGCAAAAAGAGAACTATTTCGTTTCTAATTAGTTGCGAAATTTATTAACCGATTTACTCCGTGCATGCATGACCAAGTTAATCCAAGCTAAAATGGTTTTTTTCCGTTTTAAACCGTCACAAAGGAAATGCCCTTAATATATTTACAAGACAAAATATTTACTTGGACGCTTGTACATCCATTAATGCTTGCATATATAATTTTCTCCACATTTAATTTAAAAACTTTTAAACGAATTTTGAAATTTTTCAAAATGTCTCCATAGTTCGCGTGCGTCTCTTTGTGTTATTTACAAAAAATTACGTACATATACACATAAATCTACATACATGGGCAAGGCTCGGCTAAGACATAGAGTTTAGAAACTAAAAGAGATATAGGTAAGAAATTTTTGCACAATAGCAAATACCGGCAATAAACCAAATTAGTCTTAAGTCCAGAACGGGGAAAAAGAAAGACCGAAACATAAAGTTTAAAAGCAATTTATGAAAAAGAGAAAGGTCTAATCAAGGTGAAGTGTGCATCTCTCAAAGTAAGAGCAGTTTGTAATTGATTTTGGCATATTTTGCTGTCAAATCTCTGTGTTTTCTTATTAAATTGTGTGAAGTGAAAAGCAATACCTGCGTTTTTACCTACTCCGCTTTTTGGAAAATTCGGAAAGTGATATCACTTTAGCTTGTGCGACTAGCACTTCGCACTTCCGCGCATTGTCTAACGTGAGCTGTTCCCGTTCTTTTACTTTTCTTGTAACTTTCTCTGTTTGTTGATATTTTTTCTATGGATGACGACTATGTGGTTCCCAATCTGATTTTCATTGGCTTTGTAACCGTCAGACTTCGAATTTTCTAATATATTCTGGCTTCAATGTCATTATAGGGTGTCTAATGATCGGCCTTGCCTCTTATTATACTTTGACTTTCTTTTACCATTTTGCTTTAATGGGATAATTGAATACACCAAGTCTCACCAAAACAGGATTTAACTGTTACCTGGTGCTTCGCCGTTAACTGCTCAACCCACCTAATACTTTCTTAATCTTTGAATGGCACTGATTGCTGCCCTTTATCTACATTTATTAATCGTATAGTTAATTATCACATAGTATGTACTGACCTTAGCAAAGGCCTTGACGGAGTTAAGCACAAGTTATAGTTCTTTAAACTTCAGTCCACTCAAACTTATTGAAATGGATAAGCCCGTATCCTTTTTAAAAATTCATTTAGAGCCTTTTTCAATTCCATAACTTTTGAAGAATGCGCTGTAACATCGGGTGTCTCTGAAAACAGTCATTTAGAATCTTTTACCTTTATCCTACTCATCAATCCAGACATCCAATCGTTGGTGAAGTCTCTTTCTATGTGATTTGGATAATGTTAGTTGCATTTTACTTGACAAAAGCCTACGTTTTATTTTTGTATATAGAGCTCTCCATAAACAAATAAAGCTGGGCCAGCACTAGGCTGACTAGGGTCAGCAACGGCGAGTTATGGAAAAACGATGCATGAGTTTGGTAAGACAAACTGTTTAAAATGACTTTTCCTTATGATCCCTTTCCTACGGATGGTCCTACAAATCCAATAGAATCATTTAAGAAGAAATTCTCGCTGTACGTTTTTAGGAATTTGGAGCTTGCAATCTTAAGAAACGAACGTTTATCTTAGGTATTGTTACGAAAATCCCAAATCCAGTTAATTCCAGCTAAGTAATTTTTCCTAGTAATAAATTCTCTAAGGAAGGAAAAACCAATTGCACATTCGCGAGGCGTCATGCAGCTGCAGGCCGATGAAAGCGATTAGCGGAAAAGCAAACAGGTAAAGACAAAGTGCACATTCGCAAGGCGCGTCATGCAGCTGCAGGTCGATGAAAGCGAGTAGCGGGAAAATCGGTCGGGGATTAAATGTAAAAACTATGAATTTGAGTACATTGATTTGTGGCATGGGTTTAACATGGGTTCCTGCCTGAAAGGCTTAAACCCACGGCGGCCCAAGCCACTTTAAGCATAATAACGCCCCCTGGAGAGTTAGACAATCCCTAAAGAGTAGGGGCCTAAACAGCACCGGAGTCCGGAACGGCTTATTGCGTATGGATCACTAAACCCCACTCTGGTCAGTGGTGAGGCCTAGCTGCACTCGATTGTTCCACTTTGGCTTGGAACTGCCAATCACAGCCACCACGAGTGCCCCCGAAGGGCCGCACCCAGCTGTCAGGGTTCACAAATTGATCAACTATATGCGTTCAAAAAAGGGGAAAGAAAGATGCGCTTGCTTCCACCATAAGGTTTCCACAAGCGTAGTTGATCAATTACCACCATTACCGCTAGGCATCTGTGGATACAATTTAAGTGTACAATTTAAAGTGTAAAAATATAGGCAAAAAGGGTAAAAAAGCCTGCCGTCAAATCTCTTTTCTTTCATTTATACATCTAATGAACTCATATTATTTTAAGGATGTAACACTCTAATATTCACCCCTTAGAGGTACATATTCAAGGCAAAAGAACCAAAACACCTTTAGAATTTGGGTACAGTAACATGTTGTAAAAATGCATATAATTAGAATATTTGTGGAAGGCAAAGTTAGTCGGGCAACAACATAGAAGTTGAGAGTACGGCCTAAATAAATTGTGAATAATCCTACTTATAAGGAATATAATTGTAAATAAATACTCCTACTGTTAAGGAAAGACAAAGTATTAAAAAAAAGAACTTTGAATATCCGCGATCCAGTGATACGGACTATATCTTAGAAAAGCGATTTCATAACAGTATCTTATCCTTAGTTGAGTTAATAATAAATTTTACTATTGGGTCGTCAATTTTCTTGGGAGAAATAAACTTCAATGTTCCTAATCGTTGGTCTATACACATTATTTTCATGAAACTCAGGCAATGTAAATATAACTATGAGCCTTTCAACCAGTTTAGAGCCCTGGCCCTTGTTCCTGGTCAAGACAGATGGTGTCTTTAGTTTAACCTTAATATTGTGCTCTTTAATTACTACCAAATCAAGTCCCCTCAATGCTAGAAATATGTTTTTCTCCCTTACTTGTTTATTTACACATAGATTTTATTCCTTTTCTTCTCCTTTTTTTATAGTTTACAGTTAAATCCTAAAGTTAAGCATAAAATTTTTTTTAAGATACTACTTAACTTGACTGTTATTCTCTTGTGGCTGAATTTCGTGGGTAATTAAATAGAAACATTATATTCGGACAATGGCAAAATTAATTTCCTTACAGAAATTCGTATTATTCTTCTGGTATTTTGGTCATATGGTATTAAGAAGACGCTATGTAAAGAATTTAGAATAAGAGCACGTATACGAAGTTAATTGTTAACAGTTAATTTGTGCATCAAATTACTATCGTGAACCAACTTTGGTCAGGAAATATTTGAAAATTAATCTTTCAGCCATATAAAGGCTTACTTCTCAAGAGAACGTTCATCTCGAATGTGGCCAAAAAATAAGCCTACGTGGTCCAAATTTTCTACAGTTAGTATCTATCTAAAATTATTAATTAAAATATTAATATAAAATATTAATATATATATATATATATATATTTTGTCATATGGCAACTCCTTCTAATGCAAATTTTTCAATCACTTTAGCATGTTCAAATACAAAGTTTTCACAGCAATTTTAAGTTTATTTTTGTATTTTTCCTACACACTAAATTCGGTTAACACAAATTAAGAGACGAATTTAATTCGCTCTTAGAAATAAATCTTATACTAAGTGTTATTAATAACAATTCAAAAGTATTGAAAGAAAACTAAAGAAAAAAGAAGAGAATAAAAAGAATAAAATTATTGCATAAATAAACACACGAAAAAAAGAAATAAAAAGCATATACAGAGGCACACCCATAACCGGCGCAAATCCTTTTTAAAGGTCAACCCCCAAGTTATTGCAAAACATGCAAAAGCTTGGCAAACAATAATAGTGAAAAAATGCAATTCAATTTTTGAATCTTATGAAGGTATGGAGTTCAGAATATACGACATGGGCAAAGCGCTCAAATTTAGGAAAGTTGATTTGATAGTTTCTTTTTCCGATTCCTAAATTAAGACTAAGTAATAGGCATCATTTAGATTTAGATTACTCTCAAAGGATTGAAAAGCTCGCAATTATATCTTCATTGGCTAAGCTTTGTGAGAGCATAGTTTTTAGAGAAACGTTTCAGGACATTGAAGTGTAGAAGAAAGAAGAAGAAGAAAGCAACACTCGTATTAGAACAAGTAGTATTTGAAGCATTAGGAGTCAAAGGTAGGGAATTTCGAGATGGGGAAAAATGGAGAGAGTGACTCTGCTATTTTACTACTTGAAGCTCTTCAGCTAGACACGAGTTAGGGGGAGAGGAAGGTTTACTGCTTTTGTTTACCGTTTTCTGAGGTTTGGGCTGAATCTGACCATCAGGTAGAAACGCCCGTACCGCATCAGCGTAGCTAATAAGAAGAGCGCTGCTCGAATTAATAGGCTTATTAGCTTAGTTTCCTATGTGAGAGATATTGATAGTATTTGTTGGGCTTGTTTTGGCTCGACATAGTGTAAATAAACAATCCATGTTGGAAGACAACAGAAAAAGATGAACTTATGAAAAGTGGAAAAACAAAAAGTTTATCACATATTCACAATGTTCTCAGGCACATAGTAAACAAAAAGAAAACAACAAACGGCGCAAGCCGACGCAGATGCTTGGAAAGTAACAATAAACAAAAAACCAGAAAAACAGTTTTTGCCAAGATCATCAAGCGGTGGTCACAAAAACCAAAATGATATCAACACATAGAACAACAGGGTAGATATAAATTAATAGCGAAGTTCAACATATTTCAATATTTCAATATTTTCAAATTTTATAATTGTTTAGGTTTTAAAGCCGCTTAAAGCAATAAAATAAAAAAGAATTACAAAATTTACCCACCACCAATCGATTTAAACCCAACCAAACATGAAAGTGATCAGTACCCTTATTCTCGTAGTCACTCGTATTACACTCACTAGCAGACATAAAAAGAAAACAACCTGAAGGTTGCTTTCGAATTTTTTTTAAAGAACAGCGTTACGAGGCAAAGTAACTCGGTTGTCGTGTTGCCAAACTTTGTTTTTTTGCCACTTTTATCGAGAAATTTTGAAAATAGCAATTACTTTCGATATGATGACTTTTCAAAATACCTTATTAAAACATTTCAAAACTTGCTACCTGTAGTTTTGATCAGAAATTTACATGCAAAAAGTGCTTATAAAGTATTGTGGTATCTTAAGCGATCCTGCGTGTTACATACGTCCGCCGACAATTAATACACCCTATATCACAAACTGTGGAGGATAAAAAATCAATTCACTCTAAGTCAGCATATAAGTCGTGTGCAGAGTGGCGCAGTAGTGGCCTGTTGAGCCAATAACTCAGAAGCCCGTCGATCGAAAAGTTGATCTGCTATAAGTTATAACGACGAAACTTATATTCTGCAATATCTCCTGTTTTTATACGCATCACCGAAGGATGAGGGGTAAATTCATTTTGTCAAAACATTTGCAACGCCCATTCATAGACTCTACAAAGTATATATATTCTAGATCGGCATCAAATTCCGAATCGAACTAAGCACGTCCGTTTGGATGTCAGACCGCCTGCGTAGTCTGTTGTAAACATTCTTTTGACCAAAAAATAAAGCTATCGACTATAAATTTGGCACAAACATTGAAAGTGCTTGCGCGCGGATTAATATTTAAAATGGGCCAAGTCGATCGAAGGACACGCCTGCAGTACTATGTAAACTGCGAACACATCTCTTTCCAAAATGAATAAAAAAATGTTTTTTTACTCATTAGTCATTAACTATATCCGACAAATGTACAAAAATTTGAATGTATATTCTACGGGTGACGCTGTAGTATGTGGACAACAATCGGCCATGCCTACTTAATTTTATAGAATGCCATAATTTCCTTTCTTTTTCAAACCTTCAATAACACGCAAAAGCAAGGTTCAAAATCCCTACAAATTATATCAATTCTTGGTCAATTTCAAATTTAGAATGCACCTAAGCATGTACATTCGTTTGTGTGTCCATCTATCTGTTTGGAAAACAGGACACATAAGTAGTATCCGCAGTAAAGACATCGCTTACAAGCTTGCAAAAGAATTTGGAAAGTACCCAAACTTTTCAAAGAACGCGTCGACAACGACCACACGCCTATGGTTACCACAAGTATTTTGCTTGTTACTCACAAAAAACAACGCATACACAATATAGATTTGAACTTTTATTCTAAAAATAAAAAAAAACAACGGCACCCATTTAATATTACATTCAAAAAGACTTGATTCAGAATCACCTTCTGCTCGTCTGTCCACGTTGCTTAGCTTTGTTCAATCTGCAAGGCGCAATTTTTGAGATATTTTGAAGATATTTGGTACATGGAGCTTTTTTGACCCAAGTCCGAACGCTATTGGAAATGTTTCATATCAGAACGCTTTTTCGATGATATACCATATAAAGCCTCCTTTTGAAAAGTCGTTCAATGAATACCTACAGGCTGGTGTATCATATTTAATGATAGGCCGGGCCCAATCCCAAAGCTTCACTTTGTAGTAAAATGAGTAAAATTTCGTGAATTTTCGAAGTCAATTTGAGAACACCTCTGCTTCGCAAAAGGAATAAAGAATTAGTTTTTTGCTCATTACTAATCAACTATAGCACATAAATGTACAAAAATTTGAACGCATATGCTATGGGCGATGCCATAGCAGCTTTTAAAATGGGGAAAATTGACTACGCCTATCAATATAACAGTATCTCAAATTTTAATTTTTTTTCATACCTTCATAACGCATGGAAACGAGCTTCAAAGTTCCACAAAGTACATAAATTCTTGCCCAATTTCAAATTTGGAATGCGCCTAAATGCGTTCGCGCAGTCGTCTGTCCATCTATCTGCCAGCCCAATCGTATAGCATCTGTGGTAAACATTCTCCCATTAGCAAAACTGAAGATATCGCCTACAAGTTTGCAAATGAATTCGGATGTGACCTTAACTTGTCAAAGGACGCGTCTTCAAAACTTGCACCTATGCGCCAAAAATCTTCTGTTTTGACAATAGAAAAACTGAGCCGCGCCCTCTCCATGCCATAAAGCATGAAAATTTATTTCTTTTATTTTTGTTTGCCTTTTTTAGGATTACGGCGATAGGTATAAAAAAGTTGGTCACTACCAAATACACTTTTCTCTGTTGTTCATATTTAAAATTTTTGTAATTTTTAGTTATTTTTATTAAAGTTAAGTATAAAAAAACATGCTGTAAAAATCTGTTTGTTTTTATATATTGTGATTTTATAGATTTTTTGAAAAACTATCTCCAATACAACCACCACAATCATCATCATCATCATTGTTATCGCCACCAACTTTACCGGTAGATGCTTTTGAACAGGATAGTTCACTCTATCAAAGACTGGTTCAGCAGTTTATAGAAGAGCAACAACCGCAATATAATTGTTGCGAGGCGACTTCCTCCTTGCCACCCACAATAGACAAAAGCCAACTAACAGAAGCCGTTAATAGAAAAGTACAACAAAAACTAAGAAAGCTTAAAATTAGAGAATTGCAGCTACTGGCATTAGAGGGAGGTGATACAACTCGAGGCTATTGTTCATGTGATGAGCATTGGACAGCTTCATCATCATCACCGCCAACATCTATGTCGCCACCACCTTCGCTACCAACGCATATGCCTACATCATCAATCCAATCACGGTACAAAGATGACGAAAAGCTATTCGTCAACGGAAGTGAAACTAACGAGGCGGTCACCGGAAACGGATACAACTGGACAAACAAACAACATACGGGCTTGTCAATGAATGACAACCGTCTGAATTCGTTCGACGTACACAAATTATTAGGCAAGTCAAAGAAAACACAATGCATAACGCCAACCACAACAACGACAACAGCAACAACAACATTTATCATTTCAGGTGGCAATGAAGCTTTAAAATACCACCAAGCAACAGCAGCAGCAGCTGCAGCCGATGCGGCACGTATTAAACAACAGCATCATGTTCGCTTTTCGGATGAGAAAAATTTTTCCGATTAAAAATGGGCAAAAAAGCAAAAACAAAACTACAAAAGCTGCTTCTCGTTTCGCTGAGTGTTTAGGTCTACAGTGTTTAAACGACACAAAAGTTTTCCCCTCATAACAATAATTATCATTTTTATCTGCAGTATAAACAAAACAATCAACATGAAAAAAGAAAATATAATAAAGACACACTAAAATAGTCAGACGAACTTTGAAATAACATGTCAAATGAAATTTTTGTGGAAGTTTTCAAAAAAATCCATACATCTAAAGTATTTTGTGAAGGAATAAGATAATCCTGTCCTATTAAAACCCATATATCTAAAATATTTTCTAAAGGAATAACATAACCCAGTCTTGTCAACATTAATATTTTTAAAATAAATTATAAAGGCATAACGTAACCCAGTCCTATCAAAGTTAACCTTAACAAAGAGGCAAGATTTTCTTCTTGTTCCCTCCATCTAAAGCACACAAATAAATGCCGCGATTTTTCCAAAAAAAATTAACAATCAAACGGAATGAACTAAAGCTTACTTAAAAAAAAAATTTTATATCATTCTAAGAAGTCTCCAATGAATTTTGAGTACGGCCGCAGAATTTTCAATCAATACGTTTGAAACATATATTATCACCATCCAGCATTCGCGAGCATTCATTTTGCAAATTAATCAAGACTTTATAATATAAATTTGAAACGCGGTTTTGAGCGTGCGATTATAAATTCCAAGCCTGTCGAATCTATGGCGATTTCTATTTATTGTTCCTCGAGAATACCGACGCAACGAATACTCACTGTATATCACATTCCACATGGGAACAAAAAGCGATTAACTTATTTAAAGAAAACCTCTATTTTTTTGCTTAACAAAATTTATTAATTGCTTTCTATGTAATTGCATCCAAATCAAGCCTTTAAATTGTCTAAGTATGCCAGCATTCAAACTCTATTGCAAGTTTTTCAATGCCGTAGATTGGCCGCAGAGAAGCCCTTTCGATTGGAAAAAAACCAAGCTGTATATACTTTATAGCCTCTGAACCTTTCTTTGGCAACTACACAACTTCTAGGTGCACTATACTAAGAGCATGCCTCTCATATACTAATGCAACAAACTTTTTGTTGAACTAAAAAACAGAAAACGCAGAATTTTTATAAGTTTTGGTTTTTCACCAAAAACAGTATCAGCTGTTGTACATTCCTCGAGTATAAGCACATGCTTCAATTATAATAGAACCATGCCCATGAACTTCATCCACTTCAAAGCCAAAACTCGATCATTTGGTAATGGCCTCTAATCCACCTAACATCCAATTTTGCTCTATATATACGGCAACTGGCAAACTTCTAAACCGTAGTTTTTTCATTTCTTTGACACAATTGTTTTCTTCTTCTTTAGTCTCCGACTGAAGATCTCTAGATCTGCCGAAGTACAAAAGAAAATACAAAAACCAAATGCTATGTTGTTATCATAGCACACTATATTTTCGACAGTCAGCTCAAATATGTATTATATAATCTTCGTCTATAGCCGAGAATAAATGAAATGCCAAATTAGAACAACCGATCTTTAAATCATTTCCTAGCCATTTAAAAAGTTGAAAAGTAAATCATAAAACTAAAAGAATATAAATAAGATAGCGACATATAAATAATAATAGACAGGTGGGCTTGCGATCGGACGGTCATAACTAAATTATCCCAATGTTTGGAACAACAACAACAACAAGTATTACAGAATACTGCTTTGCCAATTGCAGCCGATCGGAACGATTTTTACCTGGAACTTTCAGATAGGCTTCGTAACTATGATGTAGAAAGTTTTACATCAATATCTACTAGTTATTAAATAATAGTTTCTCGTTGCTGTTGGCGTGGCAATAGGTCAATTACGCCCATTTTAAAACTCGACCTATGATCACAAAATTGGAAAATGTACGTCAAATTTCGATTTTTAATCTCAATAATTACGGTGATCATAAAAGGATACCTTGGGAATGCCTTGGGGTGATCAAGGGCATATGCACTTAGAATCCCCCCTGGTTCCGCAATTCTCCGCGTTACAAACGGATGAACACATCTTATGTACACACATTCATTTTGTCGTTAGAAGACTGAGCGCAATACGCAATCCATAGAATTTTTCTACAATTACCTATTTTGTCTCATGCCCGAGTGGATCTTTTATTTAACAAACTTTTACTGCAATAGTGCAAAAAAATAAAATTAGCATGAATTATGGACTCTGCCAGTAAAGCCACTAGAAAAACAAGCAAACAAATACGCAAACACCTATGTACTTCGTTAATCACTTTATTTCTCGCTGGGTTAGCTGCTCCTCACTTTATCAAAATGTTTACAACACCTAGAAGGAAGCTTCAGAGACGCTATAAATACACTTGTTTATAATTAGCATCAAATTCTGAATTGATTTAAGCATGTCCGTTTGTCCGTCTATCCACTTACTCGTCTGTGCAGTATTTGTTGTAAAGATTCTGCTGATAGCAAAAGCGAAGCTATCGGCTTCAAATTTGTCAGAAACATTGGAAGATCTTGCAACCAGATTGGCATTGAATTGGGTCGTTTACAGAACTACATAAACTGAAAACATTTCTTTATCCAAAAGAAAAAATAAATAATTTTCTCTCAAACTCAAAAAAAAATTTCGTTTTTTCCTCACTACTCACAAACCAGAGCAGAAAAACATATCAAAATTTGAACATGTATTCTAGGGGCGCTACTATAGTGTTTGCATAAAAATTGCACAACTCCGTCACGCCTACCCAATATTATAATGCATCAAGCTTTTATCTTCTTATCAAAACATTTTTAATGGCCGGAACCAACGTTTATAAAGTATACATATTCTTCAGAAATGTCAAATTTGAAACGCACCAAACAAATTCGTCTGTTCGTTTGTTCATGTGTCCCTCTGCCCAGCTGTGTAGTACGTGTGTAAACAATATCCCGTACGTAAGAATGAAGGCGTCGCCTTCGAATTTGCACGAGAGTTTAAAAATGACGCAAACCTACCAAAGAACCCACCCGTCCACAATGCAACATAAAATGAGACCTCCTCTGCTCCCGGTTTTTTCGCTTGTTATTCATAATTTACAACATACACGGATAACATATTTTTATTCCCCAACATTAGAAAAAATTATTAACGCCCGCCCAATGATAAAGAGTATGGCAAGTTAGTTTTTCCTTTTTTTTTTTTATCTCTTTTAAGATAACAGCGATGAGTATAAAAGATTCGCTCGCAACCGAATATAATTTTCTTACTTGTTTCAAATTAATTTTCGCAATCATTCTTTAGAAGTAAGTATAGCAGCCACCAAAAAACCGTTTTTTTTTTTTGTTTTTTAGTTTTTTTAAGTCAAAACTCATATAACTGCAAGATTATTTAACAAAAACTATAACAATTTTGTAAATATTCAAGTAATAATAATTCGAACAACAAAGAAAAAAAATTAAGTAGTAGACATAGACAATTTAGAAAAAGATATCAAAAGAAAAAGAAGTAAAGATAGGAAAATAAAAAGAAACCAAACCAAACAATGTTGTAATTATAAAAGAAAGAAAAATGAGAAAATTTGATGTAAGTACATTAAATGCGCTCAAACTGACAAACATAAAAACCAAATATACATAAATTCATTAAGAAGTAACGATAAAAGTGAGAGAAATCCCCTTTAGCATAATGAAATAAATGTTCTCTTGGACACATTTGAAACACACATACGTACATAAAAAAATTCTAAATATGTAAAATTGAAGTTTTTATTATTATTATTAATTTTATTTCCCCTTAAAGCATGTTTATAGAAGGAAACAATTAATTTTTTTATTATTCTGTATATCATGGATAAATAGAAAAGTATGTTACAGCACAAGAAAAAACCAGTATAGAAGACATGCTAAGCTAACCGACAAGGCAAATATAATAAATGTAATATATATATATATATATGTGTACTACATTATATATATATATGTATATATATGTATATATATATGTATATGTATTTATATGCACATATACATATATCAAACACACATATGTGCATATATATATACATATATCAAAACATTAAATATATAAAAGAATGCATTTATTTAGTTGTTAAATAACAATGCATACCTAAACTGGCAACATATATATATATACATATGTATATATATAAATATTTATTCTTGAACATACCTTCCGGGAGTTCCTAAGCATTTACACTCCTCGACACAACTTAAAGTGAGAAATACGCTTTAGATTTATAGACTTGTGTATAAATTTTAATTAATTTCTTAATCAAAAAGACCCGTTGTTGCATAATACAAACTTCTCATCAAAAGCATGTATTAGATTTTCTACCGTACTGATCATGAGATCATGAGCATTTAAGATAATGTAGCCCTCTACTCTGTAAATGTGTTAGAAATTCAATTTCAATTTTCCTTTTAATTTTTCATTTTATAGTTGAAACCATTACATTAATATGATTGAAAAAATGATAATAATAATAAAAAACAATCATAAATAAAACGTTGCTCAAATTTTGCTAATTTTGTTTTCTTTTGTAAATTTTTTATAAATGTTTATATTTATTAAAAAATTAAATATAAATACGATTTATAGAGAGCTAGGATTTAAAAACAATGATCAACAAATTATAGTTAATAAAAAATAAATAGTAAATGGAAATAAATAATATTAATTCGAGAATTAAAAATAAAGATAAATAATCGTTTCATTTAAAAACAAAAAGAAAATTGTGCTCACGTTGAGCAAAGCTTTCGCTTTCATAACCACCAAAGAAATATCGCTGTGTATATCCATTTTGTCCATTAGTCGTAATATTTACAACACCCAAAACCAAGCTTCATATAAACTCAATAAAGTATAAATATATTCGTGACCACCGTCAAACTCTGAATCGATGTAGCCATGCCCGTCCGCCTGCGTGTCGACAGTCTCCTTTTTAAGATGTCAACATCGATTTTGACGGAAACATTGCATATTTTTGCCAAATCGTTTGAGGCACACATCTACAATAAAGCGCGAAATGAACGCACTTCTTTTTATGTAAACAAAAATTTGTGCGTTTTTGCTCATTAAAATTCCCCAAATTTATTTTATGGAGAATCCCGCTACCGCACCCATACAAAGCTGTAAGTGATTATATTTTCATTTTATTCATTTTTTGACGTTTTCTACTTATTACTTGTAAAGTATTATTATTATTATTTTTATTATAAATTTAGCCAGAGAATAAATTCTAAGACTAAAGCCTTAAAGCACTAGGCATCTACAAAAAGGCTTCGGCTTTTATTAATAACTCTACCGCACTTGTGATTTGAACCCACGACCATTGAGTTGCTAGTCAAAACTCTTACCCACTCGGCCACTCAGGCTGGTACTTGTAAAGTAAACAAGACAGAGTGTTTTAAATTATTTCGCTTATTCTAGACAGGATTAGAAAAAATTATAAGATAATTTATAAAAAATTATAAAAAAATTATAAAATACCAAAATTTAATTGGTTTCGTTGCCCATGTAGTTTTTTGCTCACATTTCTTTACCCACGATTCATAAGTTCAGAGAGCATTGCATTCTACACATTTTTCATTCCAAAAATGGAAATGGACGACCACGCCCACCGTAAATAACAAATATATTTAGCTTAGAAATAAACCTAAAACTTATGCAAGTTTTTAATACTAGTCTAGCGATTACAGCTTATAATAACAATTTTGTATCCTGCCTCATCATGCTACGGAAAAGTAAAATTCGCATTGGTATGATGAATGTTGGTGAATTACGAGATTTAGGCCCAGCCGGATGTAAGTGCCTCACTATTTTATACTTACTGGAAAATCCCCGAAACATGAGGAATATATTCATTTTACAACGACAAGAAGAAGCCTCCAGAAACCCCATAAAGAATATATATATTCTTTTTCAGCAACAAATTCTGAATCGATTAAAGTGTGCTCGCCGGAGGACCACCCTCTGCTTAATGTCTGTCACAAACATTCTTCTAAACGCATAAAAGAAGCTATCGGTTTCAAATTTGGCAGAAACATTGGAAGCCCATGCACGCAGATTGGTATTGAAAGTGGGCCAAATTGATCGAAGGATACGACTACAATATCACGTAAACTGCGAACACCTCTTGTTTTCAAAGGAAAAGAAAATAGTTTTTTTTAAATTACTCACAAACCGCAGCAGATAAACTTATAATAATGCAGAGGAATTTTCTATATGCGGGGCGATTGTATCCACACAGAAATTAAACCGCCCGTGCCCACCCAATATTATAGCGCCCCAAACCTTTATGACGTCCAGAAGCAAAATCTCATCAAAAATCTCATAAAATAGATAACCAGTGTAAAGTAGATTGAATCGTTTGGAATACACCTGCGCACGTCCGCTTGTTCGTTTGTCCGTCTCTTCAACTATATAGCAGTTGCGGGAAACATTCTTGTGTTTGGAAAATTGAGGATATCGGCACACTTCTACAATGCAACATAAAGTGCGAATGCCTTCGCTTTCCATATATTTTGCTCGTTACTCATAAATTACGACGGATACAATTGATATAAAATACCTCTTTTACGCAACAAAAATAGGGAAAATTAATCGCGCCCATCCAGTAATATAGAGCATAGAAATTTAGTTTTTTCCTTTTTTTTAATCTTTCTTGCGGTAATTATGACGGCTGTAAAATTCGGTCACAGCCGAATACAATTTCCTTTTTTTCCGTTTTGCATATATTTTATTTGCGGAAAATTTTAGCTTTCTTATATAATTTGAAGGAAAGTGCGGAGGAAAGGTGAAGTACGGCGAGTGCTAAAACTGTATATGCTACAATAATGTGAAGAGCATGAGGGTATGCCGCAGGATAGACGACCCATTGACATCGACGATAAGGACCTTTATTCACGGCACATTCCAGCTTATGCTTTGTCTTTTGATGCGATCAAAAGGCGGTATAGTGATCCTACCCAAAAAAGCCATTTATCACAAAGAAAAGCTACAGCCAAATTCGAAAGAAAAAAAATTAATGCAGTTGAACAGATCGTTAACAATATGCGAGGATAGTATGATAAAGTAGTTTTCTCACAATGTATTACAAAACCTTTCCAGCGAACGATAGATCCATCAACGGGACTAACAGCCTCACTTTATTCATCATACATTATTACTTTATTCAAACGGCTGTTCCAGATGACGATTTTTTGTTTTGCTACGGAATTCATAGGCGGCCAGAAATCCTGAGAACAAGTATTAGTTAACGGAGGACAACACTTTGCATAGAATATCTTGCACTGCTTCTTTTAAGTAAACAACCTTCTTTAAAACGCAACTCTATGGCGATGTAAGATATCAGTTCTATACCTGCTCTAAATTTTGAGAATTATAGTTTTTTCTTTTGCCTTTTGGAAACAATGGCCAGATTACAGCCACTTTCAAACATAATTGGTGGCCATAAAACAAGAATATTTTTACGATGAATTTGAAAGGAATGTCGAAATCCATAAGAAAGAAAAATGTTCTTGCAGTCAAGCAAATTGATAGCTTTGAACCATAGTTTATATCAAAATTATCTTTCAGGAAGCGGTAGTTCAGTAAATATGATTGGTAAGTGTCAAACATGCAAATTCCTTTTTCGTTTATCGTAGTTTTTGAATTTTTTTCTTTCCAGTTATTATGTGGCGTGAAATTTCTTTGCAAAATTGACTATAGTGGATTCACTAAGAGACGTCGTAATCGACAATTTTTTCTGACGATTTCGTCGCATCAATATTACGCGATCCATTAAAATTTATGATCTGTGCGAGCTATCGACCACCCGGATCGTGACTTTTAAAAGTATCAACAAAACAGCTTTGAAGTTCGTCTGTTTGGTCACATATGCGTATATCTGCAAATAAGGAAACACAAAAACGCCAATAAAAAAAGTAATCATAAAAGAAAAAACAAGAATGATAAAATCACCTTTTCTAAATAAAACATTGAAACTTTCGGAGTTACGAAATGTTCCATGGCAAGTCAACAACATTTTTTTTAATTTTTTTTCTTTAACGCGCTTTAACAGCAAAAGTTGGCTTACTTTTATTTTAGCGCCTAAGATGAGCGGAAAGGCTTGCCATCATTACTTATCATACTTATAATATAACGAAATTGGCAATGTCGCAAGCAAACACAACAATTTTTTCTTTTCAATTTTGGTTTATTAGCAAATTATCAAAAGATATGCATACACTTTCACACTCATACAATTTAACTTTTTAGAGTTTGGGTTTTTACGAATTAACAAAAAATTATATATATATATATATATATATATACATATATGTGTTTTTTTTTAATTAATGTTCACACATACACATAAGAACAAAATAGTGTTAAGTTAAATACGATTTTACTGTAGCTTTTAATTGCACATTAATCTACAACAATATTGTTACTGTTTTCTTTTATTTATAATTATTTTTTTTATCATTTCGTTTTTGTTTTTATATTTCCATTAAAAGCGTTAAAATTGACATAAACAAATGTTTTTACTTAGCCTTCTCTAACATGACTGCATGATGTAAATGTTGTTGCTTTGTTTAATTACGCAAAAATCGAATTAATTTAGTGTCTATCTGTTGTTATTGTTGAACGATGGCTGGAGCTGCATTGACATTTGCAGTAATAAGTTTATTAAGATCATCGGCCGAAACGAAATCAATAGCCGCCGAATTGATACAATATCGCTTACGAGTTGGTTGCGGTCCATCTTCGAAGACGTGTCCCATATGAGAATTACATCTGGAGCAGCGTACCTCTGTGCGTATGCGTTCTGGATGTTTAATTAGTAGTAAAATATTACCCCCTTTTTATCAGTAATTTGCAATTGCATTTTATTGGAAAAATATTTTTACAAGAGAATATTGTTGTTTTGTATTTTTTTTTTTTTTTTTTTTTTTTGTTTGTTTAACAATACAATTTACAAACAATTTAAAAGGTTAACAAGGAGATTTATTATTACAAATGATGTAAAAGTGGTTTTATTATCAGTTTCAGTTGTCAATGCGTTTTAAGAGTAGAAAGGTTTTTTTTTAAATTGCACAGAATGGAAACAAAGTTGAACAAGAAAAAAAAAGAACAAAAAGGAAATGAAGCAAACCAGAACGAAATAGATAAAAAGTGCAAAGAACAGCACACATTCAGCAAAACGAAATATGTAAACAATTAATGTGAAAACATAAGATATAAAATATAAAAAAAAAAAAGAAAGAAATTGCGTCGAAAATTCACAAAAGTGATTCAGAAGAAAAGAGAAATGCAAATGAGAGCAAAACGAAATGAAAGTAAGTAAAGAGAAGTGAAAAAATGGACGAAAAATACAAAATGATTTATTGATTTATTTGTACGTTATTTATTATTGTTTGTTATTGTTTTTGGTTTTGAAAAGCGCATTTGCAAGCCAGCATAGGTTTTTTTCCATTTTGACATTTATTAGGGCGATGATAATGAGAGAATGATTGTGATAATCATTTGTATATATATAAATAATTAAATTTTAACAAGTTTAGCCGTTTGTTTTTAGTATAAAGTGTAAAGGTTTTAAGTATGTTTTCTTGTGTTCGGGTGTGTTGGTGTGTGGGTGTATGTGTGCGTGTTTGTGAATTAGAACCCCCCCAAAACAGGCACATTTATGTATGTTTATATAAAAAGCGAGAAAAAATAAAGAAATAGAAAAATATATATAAAAAAATTAATTATTTATATTGTCTTACTCATTGATTCATTGATTGATTGATTGGTCTATACATATACTAATTATGCATGAGAAAAATAAAAATTAAAAAAAAAGTAATAAGAAATCCTCTATAGAATTAAAAAATTGAAAAGTAGAGTAACACAAAGACAACCACATAATAAATAAGAGTTCTTAACAAAAGGAAGTAAAACTGCAAAACAAAAGCCACGGAAATATGCCATTAGCAGAGCTTTAGGAAGAAAATGAAATGAAACCGCTAATGGGTGTTTGACTGACTGGTTAAGCTGAGGAAAAAAATAAAAGAAAAATCCCAAAATACACTAAGCTACCACTCACAAGTTGAGGAAAACAATTTAAAATAAAACAAACAATAAAAGCATTAAATAAACGAACAAAAGGAAGAACATGTTAAAAAACTAAATTCGCTTTCTAGACGAATTTTGAACATCCACCACCTTAAGCCAAGAGCAAACCATTCAACTAAATTTGCACATAAAAATAGTAAACATTCTGGGCTCGTTGTGGCCGAGTGTGTACTGACCCCCTATTGAGATTGTCCCCTCTATTATTCTTTTCACAAATATACTTGCTGTGCATCGCAAATTTTTTTTGTTATTTTCGTTTTCTGAGTATTACGGCAGATTGGAATACTCTTAATTTTTCAGACTATGGGCAACTTAGGAACATTCTTATCGCATAATTAGACGAATAGCTGGATAGAAAACTTTAAACACTCATGCCAATTCTCCCGAATGGGGAGACAAAGTGCAAAAAACGACGAGATTTAGCAATGATAAGCTAAGAAATTCTGCTGGAATTTTGTATAGTATTTTGTACAAAACTAAATTGAATGAAGTGTTGCAGAAAAGAAATTCGCGAGCGCTTTATAATGTACATTACATAGTATAGAGCATGTCTTGCATATGTTTTAAATCGTGTTAATCCAACGTCTGGAGACGAATAATCCTTACACGTATTGCAATTGTAATGCCTGAGTAATAAATCATATTGAAGAACGATTTTGATTAAAATCTTCAATTAAGCGTTATCCTGAACAATGTCGCGCTATTTCCACCCAACGGCTAAACAATGACGCTCACTTCTAACATAATGTGCGAAGAATGATGGCCATTTCTGAGTTGATGGATGAACAATGACACTCACGTTTGATTGAAATCAGCTGGAATATACTAAAATATGCTCACAAATTGTGAGAACAGTTCTCCTTCTATTATTATTCCATAATCCTGTCTCAATGAACATGGGCAAAAAAAATAATCGTCGTTACACTAATCAGACACTAAAGAGCAAGGTCGTCATTACGGCACAATTCTCTGGCACGCACGCATGATATCGGTAATAATAAAAATCCCCACTGATTCAAGAAGCCGTGCAATTTAGACTATTAGTCGAAGCTTTCCATAAAAACTGCCTGTGTCTACAAAAACTGGCTATTTGGCATACCGTTCTTATCAGCTCAATGCTTGGAGACGTGCTTTTCAACAATGAATAACACCAATTTAAAGTGTTTTGGTATGCATCCAATTTTCAACAATGAAAAGTAGTAAACCTTGCATCGTCACTTCATTCGAATCAAAGTCCGATGATGGATACTCTTCAATAAAATCGGTACTGCATAACACTATTTTCTTTCTTTATTAACATGCTTCTAAATCGATCAGAATTATTTTAAAACTCAATTTTTTCAATGAAAAAGGCCAGACAACGACACGCGCATCAGACGGAAGATTTTAACAAGAAATTACCTCTCGAGCCGAAAACAGAATTGGTACAATATATAGCATGTCTAAGTAACAATATTACATAGTACAGTTAAGAGAAAGGCATCCTTACTGAGAAATTCTGTAAAGAAATTCACGTTTTTTTTATTATCAGACTTGTTAGCGCGGTCCATTTGAACTGAAAAATTTATATAGCTTCATTTCATATTCACACAATGAAGTCTGAAATCAGTTGTATTTTTATAAGAAATAAACGCACGAAGTTGTATTGAAACCAAAATCAGTTGTATTTTTATGAGAAATAATATAAATATATATTATATATGATTTTTTTCCGCACTTACAACGAGAAGGGCACTTGTAGACAGTGGAAACGCGAAGGAAAATATTGAGCTGCTGCTATAAGTCGCACCGCTCCGATGCATCGTGCGTACGAGACGTAAGAGGTATGACTTAATTTATTTCAAAGCTAGAAACTCTTTGTAGTACAAAGCATAAAAGTTATGTTACTAATCACTTGGTAAAGATAGCGCATCACTAATGAGACAATGATGCAGAGTTTAGCGTGCGAAGATCAAAATTATTCCTCGTTTTGTCATTTTTGTGCGCATTTTATTACTTAAGTTAAGATTTAAATAATAGCTGAATATCATCATGGAGAGCGGATAAGTAAATCATATTCCAAAACAGGGAAAATTTCACTGCGAACAAGATCTTCTTTTATACATAGTATAACTAGGTAATAATATGAAGCTCGAAATACGTTTGCATCTTCTCTTTGCTAACTAGTAAAAGCAGGCATAGGAATTTTCTGGCTTCTAGGGTAATACCGCCAGTTAGCATGGACATAGAAAGCCCGAAGAAGCTGTGTGTGCCAGGAAAGTAGATATAGTAACCCCATACCCAATAATTCTGTGTAGGAATCTTAGTCATCTGCGCTTACAGAGCGCAATGCATTGATCACAAAATAAATGGATGGAACTTAGTTATAGTTAATAACAGTTTCTCGTTTGGACTTGAAGGAAATATTAAATGAACATCAAAACGATGTCTGCAATGGTCCCTAAACTATAAACGTAAAACTTCTACAAATTTTTCTTTTTAAGTATTTTAACATTTATTTTTAGTGTGTCACAAATCACGCTTAGCTTCAAGTTATATCTTTGATGAAATTAATTCAAAAGCGTATTGGCAAAGTTTCTACCCATTTTCGATTTATGCGAAAACAGACAATCGGACATAGTTAAATAGATTGAAAATCTTGCTCTGTCCAATATCACTTTTCGCTTTCATACAGTTTTCGCGATTGCAAACGGTCTAGAGAACTATTTTTTACTAGACCGGTGGTGAATGTAATGAAGAACGCACCAGCACAACAAATTAGTTAACTAAAAAAAAGCCATAATAAATTATGTAAATGATGACGATTGTATGTTTGTACATATGTATATCAGATGTTATATGAGATTTTTCTTCTTTTTTTTTTTGTTTGTTTGAAAATTACGACTTATAACGAAATGAACTTATTTTTTGGCTGGCTGTCCACTTTGCTGAGAGTTTCTACGATTTGTTGAAGCTGATCCCGACGCCTGGTTGGATGATGATGGTTTCGCTGGTTGGGCAACAAAGTTAATAGAAGCTGAATTGATGCAATAACGCAGATATTTTGGTGGCGGACCATCATCAAAAACATGACCCATATGAGCGCCACATTTTGAACAACGCACCTCAGTGCGTATCATGCCTAGCATTTTTGAAATGACTACTGTTTTTATAACCATTTTTGGACATGAAATTAAAATTTAATCTCGAAGCAAAAATGAAAAATAACAAAAATTGCATAACAACGAAATTTTTAACGGAAATATAATTAAACACAAATCATAAACGGAGAAAATTGTAATTGCATTTTATATATTCAATTGAACAAAAGGAACAAAAAGATAAACGGAGAATAAAAAAATATAAGAGAAGAGAATATTTTATTTAATTAATATTAGTCTTTAAACCTGAAATATTGATTCTAATAGTATAGGAGTTGGTTAGTAAACACATATACAGAATAGCGGCCTTAGGGTTACGTACAACAAACATAACAACATACTCGTTACGTTACGGTTTTTTGACAGTCTACGTTTAGATAACTCAACTAAGGGAATAGAAAACGTTAATGATAGAACAAGAATTTGAAAGATGTAGGATAACGAAAGGATACTAGCAAAAAAAAAAGGATACTAGTAGGATACTAACAAAACCATCAAACAGCAAAACACACTAGCTTCGAGAATATTAAATATTTTTTCGATAGTTTCCTTTTCATAAGGGCCATAATTAAAAACAAGCACAATAAAGTTCACAACCAAACGAAAAATATTTTTGAAAAATGCCATAAACAAAATGAAAGTGGAGCCGTAATGAACTTAAAATTATTTAAAATTACATAAAAGTAAAGGAGCGTAGAAAAAATATCTAAGCTTAATCATAAAATAGCAGAGGTTTTAATGTTTTTAAGCTTTTTTATCGATTGGTTTATACTTTGCTATTTCTACAAAACCCAGCAATCAGAAAATATACATAGTGAACGCGCTCTCAAAAGTGTATGGAAAATTGCTAAAGACAAACGATCTTAATTATTAACTTTTGGCATGATTTCTTTTGAAACAGTCTCCACATGCTTACATCAAGTTTTAATTGAAATATCAAGATACCTTTATAAAAATTTTTTCGTGCAAAATTTTATCGACAGCAGAAAACTCAATCAAAGCCGACGAACATATTGTTCAATAGGAATATTGGTACAATAGTTGATCAGAAGTTTCTGCACGAGAATGCAGATATATAAGTTTCTTCACAATAAAATTTTGTTAGAGGACGTACTAACTTAATCCTACACAACACTTGCTTTCGTAATATCTTATGTTGGTAAAATTCCTTTTTAGTTTAATTCTTGAACGACTTGGTCAGTGTGTCCATACTAAGGCATTCAGTAAAGCGTACGCTTATAAGCATCCTTGATTTTCGCTTAACTCAATATCATTTAAGCAGATATTTTGGCTAAGCTATTTGCGGTGCACTTTGGCAAAGTATAAATTTCCCTTCTTTGTTCGTTTCTACGTCCTATTGCTGTTAGTGGTCGCACAAATTAATATTTTTTGCCCAGGTTTTAGACAAGCTTACTTAAATTCCTTACATCAGGCCCGAAAGTAAGCCTTGATTCGAAAACGCTTAAAAAGCTGCCCTTAATTAAAAAATTTTTATGTATATCCTGACAGGATGAGTAGTACCAACTAATCGAACTTTCCTCATTTGTTGCTATTTTATGATTAAGGTACTTATCCAGAATACCAAGCAACTAAATTTATCAATTATAATTTGCAAAACATTACCTGGTATGCTGGCGTCACGATGCAACGTTACTTTTCCTTTATCCAGGACATCATTGAAAGCCGGCCAACCACAACCGGAATCATATTTGGTATCGGAACTAAATAAATCCTGATGACAGACAATACATTGATAAACGCCTTTCTCGTAATGTTTATTATAACAGCCTAAGATGATATAAAAGGATTTTAGTGTATAATTACAGTAAACATAAAACAATAAACATTAACCGTTACCAGTAAATGGCCGTTCTGTGGCTGCTTCTTGAGTTACTTGATACTGTAAAGGGGTTAAACGTTTCCTCAATTCCGCTTTGTCTACAGATATTTTGTCATTTCTATTCTCCATATTATTGTTACTGTTAATGTTGTTCTTTGAAGTGTCTGCAATTAAAATGAAAATCTACTTTGAGATTTTTGTAGCCAGAAAGGTCCTGTAAATGAACTCTTTATTTTTCTCAAATGTAGTTTTCTAAAAATTTCTTCAAGACTGTTCCTCCATCTATTCTCTGCACTTTTTTACATAATTATGGTCAATATTCGGCGTACACTGCCATAACTGAAATCTTCAAAAAACCAAGATAATATCAAAGAAAATATCAAAGATTTCATCAACAAGATTGTTTAAATAGCGAAATATTCTTATCAAATCTAATTTAACAACCGTTTATTAAAAGGCTACAGACAATTATTGAAAGAAAATTGTTACTTTTAAATTTATTTTTATAATTTTCAAAAAAAACTTCATAGGTTGACTAAAACTAAATTTAAACTTTTCTTTCTTATATTTTTATAAAATTTTTTAATTAAAGAAAACAAGAAACAAAAGAAAAGGGGGGAAGGTTTACATATTCGAAGTTAATTTATAAGCAATAAGAAACCACTCATACTTCAAGTTTCAAGTTGTACGATAATTAGCGTATTTATTAACTTAACAAAATTAAAGTTTTATTTTACTTGCAAAATAACAACAAAATGTAAAAAGTATGTTAGTCAAACAATATCATCACTTATGCACCTGTCAGCAAACGAACGGAAATGCTAATGCAGTTAAAGTGTACGCATACACACATATTAACACCCACTTAATTGTATCGGGTAGGTGGAGCAATTTTTTATATAATTTGAACAAAGTTAATGACGACATTTTATAAACAAAAAATTATTAAATCTAATTCTTGGCCAAAAATCCAAATAGAGATCGAATCATCTTATAATGAATATGAGGGAAAGTCAAATAAAATTTATGGAGAAAAGTTAGTTTCTCTAATGCATGTTCGTTCGTATGTTTATTGATTGCTTACCAGAAGCAAAAGATTTGCTGTGTGCGAAAATAACAGGTGTAATCGATGCTGCCGCCTCAACTATTTGATAAATTTTACAATTCTTAAGACATACAATTTTATTTTTATTTATGCTGCTCCGTAGTGCGTGGCGAAAAAGTGAAAACATTTTCTTTAATGAGTTTGTTTTAAGCACAAAAAGGTCCCGTATGATTACTGAATCATCAAAATTTTAAAGGCATCAAAACCATCACCTTTAATCAACAGGACAAAAGAGAAAGCAGCATAGAGGGTTTTGAATTAAGAACAAATTGCTTCGAGATCCACTAATTTTACAAAAGTTTAATTTCGCAATAAAATAATTTTCTGTATGTTTCATAAGTTGTCTGCCTCAAGCTTAGGGAAAACAGTTTGTCCTTGAAATGTTTTTGAAAAAGCTTGATCAGGCGAACACCACGAACTCACTTCTTCTTAGTTGTAATCACGCTGTGCACTTAAAACTACTCTTTAAAAATTTTTTTTTAAAATAAAACAAATTAATTAGAAATGAAAATTTTCAACCGTTTAACACCTCAAAAAACAAATTTTCAACATAAATCTCTTACAAGTCCATCTGTCGAAAAACTAACATACAAAACCGAAGCGTTAATGACGGTGGTAATATTTTCTGGCAGGTATTGCTGTTTCTTACCAGAGTTGCCACATTTACAATTGCTGGAAAATTGAAAACATAATATTTAAAAACATAATACTACTAAATTTAATAAGTGAGTTTTAAGAAGAAGGAAGAACTTTATTCTTTGACCGAAACCTATTTAAGTTAAACATATTAAAAGCTGTTAACATGCACACATAAAAGCTCAGTCAAGGAAAATTGTTCAATTTTTGAAAAGCCATAGCGGGATTAGCATGTCGTGTGATCTATTATGTAAATAACCAATATGTAAAATAAAAAAAAGACATTGAAATGTCTGTTGCATAATATGTAATCAGACCTAACTAACCGTTCTCTTCTGACTTTATTATCGTTAAAGCAGTCCTAACATTAGTTTTGTGTTGTTTGTCATCGTTTTTTCACTTTATATCAATTTTCGTATCCCACAGCAGAAATGATAACAAGCCTCTCTAACATCAATATTGCACTTAAATAGGGGCGTAACTGTGTATTTGAAAGCTATGTTCAGTTTTCGTCTCCGGCTGGTCTTGCTTCACATATTTCATGTGCACTCAGTGTTGTCCGAAAACTTTCGTTTTTTTTTTTGCTTTACGTATGCATATCATCCGTTATAAATACCGCCTCATATCTGTGAAATTAGACGAAAGTAAAACAGCTCATGAGAAAGAATAAATAAATTATGTAACTAACGAACTTTGAACTTTCACTTTTGCTGCCTTACATCATATACTGAAGTTGCTTACATTTTCGTCAATTTGGACATATGTCCAGATAAACTATATGTATAAACTATATCGCATTAGTTTAATCTAAATAATATTCAATAAATTTTAATTGTCAAACATTTTCCTTCTTTGGTTTTAATTTCACCAGCCGCACGTAGCAAAAAAAATATTTTTACTGTTTTAAATAATAAATTTAGTTACTCTTCTTAACTATATTTGACGTATCGCCTACAAACGACTCAGCCCAATCATTAAGTAAGGATCATTAATTACAGAGCGCTTAATGTGTAGATTAAAACGTAGTCTTTTCTCGGATAGAGTCACTAAATCCATGCAGGATTTACATTTTCCAATTTTTATGATTCAATGAAATAGTAGTGAGTGAGTTCTTCCTTCAGGAAAAAAGCTTCTCGCATTTTTTAGATCTAATTGCATAAAATCTATTGAGCACTATGTAATCAGATTATTTAAGTCAGGTTGAAGCCGACGCGAGCGCGGTTCCAAGCGTTTACTTTGGCAATTCTGCGGGCACGATGTGGTCGAACGATTTTACTTTGTATGTAAAAATTTTACAAATTTATTTGTTTATCTTATTGCTTTATACGCTTTTAAAGCCTAGTTAATTATAAAAGTGTTAAATTTATTGAATTATATTAAAGTTTTTGTATTGATAGTGATATTGGTTTTTGTCATCAGCATTTGGTACTTTCGTGAAAAGAAATTGTCTATTGTTTATTGCGTGTTGTTGCTTCCAAAAATATGAGTGGATTCGCGGCTTTTACCGTTTTTCCCTTGGTTTACTCTTTGGTTACTATGTTTTTAATAGTGCGAAGTTTGTGGCTAGTTTAAGAGATCGCTTGCGAATACGTAACAAATTTTTTTGTTTTTTCTTTTTCAGAAACTCTATTTGCCTGTTGCTTTCTGACGTGGAGCGTTTGTATACATCATGTCGAACCAAAACAGGCTTTGATCCTAAACAATGCATTGCTTGTTGGCTTTGCAAACCCTTTTGTCGGGCGAAAAGTGCAGGTGTTAGAGACCGTGCTGCTGTTCTTTTGAGGATACCTTTGAGGATAACATGTTTGCACTTTTAATTTGGTTCCACCTCAACATAGAGCTATCTCGTCTTTTAAAGTGTCCGTTCCGACAGAGAACATGGAAATTTTGTTAAACGAATCATTGTGGTCGGTTGGATACTTAATTAAGGAGTCCATCCGTCGGGTTCGACTCCGTGAAGATAATTCGGTAGCTCGTCTACCCTCAAAAAGCTAACTGTTTCTTCGGGCCCAGTAACTTTCATTTACCAAAATGTTAGTGCCATTAACTTAAAAATTTACCCCACTTTCCTAAATTCAGTGAGCAAGGAGTTTTCTGTTTGGTTTTCAATAAAACTTGATTAAAGCCTGATTTACATTCGTGCGAACTTGCTTTCGTTCAACTACTCTAGCGTGGTAAATCCAATTTTCTCCAATAAACATTATGATTGTAATAAAACGAATATTTTAATATTTAAATCTCATCTTTCACACATTATGTTTGATTTCTCTGCTGGAAATATTGAAGCTTTACTGTTATCGTTCTATAAGTTTAACAAGAGAATAAAATATTTCAAAATTAGGAAAAACAAACTTTTCAAAAAATTTATGAAATGTGGTTCGGCTTACGACTATTTCGCCTACTCTGCTGCAAGGCATAGATTTAATTACCTCAACTACAAATATTATTGCAGATACCATAAGTTGATAAAATCCTCGCTGTTTGTTAACCCTAAAAATTTTTTTAAGTTTGTCAACTCTAAATAAAAATCTCCATATATCTCTCGTATGTTTTAGTTCATTCGTCGGAATCAAGCCCGTAATACTAATTCGGTAGCTCTTCTATTCTCAAAAAACTAACTGTTTCTTCGGGCCCAATAACTTTCATTTACCAAAGTGTTAGGGCCCCAACCTCAAAAATTCGTTCTACTTTCTCAAATTCAGCGAGCGCTGAGTTTTCCTGTTCGGCCTTCACTGAAACTTAGTTAAGGCCTTATTTGCAGCAATAGACGTTAAGATCCTTAAGCTTTTTGGGCCACTTCTTAATGAAATCTATCGCGGACTAGCTTTACTTAAAGAGAGCGCAGTACAACATCGTCAGCGTACATCGAGATATGGCTAGATTTAATCGCACTAAGTCGGACGCTTCACTTATATCAGTGTATACGTCATCCGTGCGAGAACCACCCGAAAAGCCTTCGAAATATAGCACGTAAACTCTAAGAAGTTCGTTGATTTTGCATTTAGGAAGCTATGCTCAGATAGAGCAATATAAGATTTGTTAGCGAAAGCTAATTGGTGACTAACAATTGTTTCAAACAATTTTTTTCTTCATGAAATATCTACACATTTGTGAGAGGGGATTAGGAAGCTACTCTTCCAAGACAAGGAATTATTAAGAATCTTTGACATAATGCCGCACAGCACAGCAGAGCATAATGTAGGTCTACAGGATGGAATGCCGCCAGACCCAGGCTTGCAACTATATTTTAGAGACCCCATCTAAAACGTCCTTTTCTGCAATGACCAAGTTAATAATCGAAACCGTTAACAGTTAAATCAGAATCAGCAGTTGAAAAATTTTGTGACACTCTTCCTCGAATCTTAATCAAATAAATTTTTGAAATGACTAAATCCGTAGTCATCACCGAGTTTGTGATTCGGTATGGGTAATCATCAGTTAAATGGGAAGCAGCAATGGAACAATTTCGTAAGAAGTACTCAGCAGGGAAGTTCGAGGTTTTAATATCACCAGAGATTTGGTACGTTAGAGTGGTTGTCTCTAATGGAACCATTTGCAACTTGCGGATCATGTGGTAAACTAAAAGATGGATAGCATTTTACAATTATGAATTGTCAATATATATTTGTAACAATATGGTGCAAATGTATAACATACTTAACTTGTCGCTTTCTTCGCTCCAACCCCTTTCATTTAATACCCATATCGCTGGTATTATCGCGAAAAAGTTAATCCATCTGGTCAGGTGGTGTTCACTATACTCATTTTTTTTGTGGTGGAAAGTCTAAAGCCATAACAAATTGACAGCAGGGAATGTAAATATTCATAATTCACTAAAAATGTAAATTTTTAATTAAAAAAATATGAAAAAAACAACTGATTTTGGTTTCAATAAAACCCACACCAAACATTTATAAGAAAAAACAACTGATTTTGGTTTCAGTAAATCCTACACCAAACATTTATAAGAAAAGAACAACAGACTATGCCAATAACATATCAACGCCCACACAGGCATATATATGTATATATGTATATGAAAACTAATATGGCGGCAAACATACAATTAGAAGTATGGTTGTACTGAAGAAGATTTCAATCAAATAAATCATTGAAAAACACAATAGAGCCATTAGATGTTGAAAAGGGGTCCGTACAACATGAAATTTTTATTGCAACACCAAATGTTGTGTGGTAAGTGGAAAGTCTCCAAACACCATATTAAAACGTCTAGCTTTCTTGGCGACAAATAAGGACAGCATGTTTCTTATAAGTAGAAATATCCCCATTTCGGGGAATATAGGAATAAGTTACATACAACTCTTTGCTACACATTTTCGTTCGAATGGCAACAAATTCAACGTCGCAAAAAGTTGGAAATTCGAAATAATCGATCTTCTCTGAAAACATAGAAAATAGAAGTTGGCTTTGGGCATGTTTCAATAAAAGCGAGACAGGCAAACTCCCCGACACCGTGCACCATGACTTTTGGGAAAATTATCGAGTTCTTCTGCATATAAAACCATTTTTATCTGCCTCAACCCCTAACGAGACGGCTAATTTACACCACCATGTTCACTTACACAATAATCACAAGCAATCACCCTACCAAAAATCAGTGTGAATAATGTTATCTAAGTTTAGTTTGAGTTTAGTTGGGGCAAAAATATAATACAGTCATGTGAAACAATTAGGTGCGAGGGAAAAGCATGGTCTTTGTAGGACACATCGATGTAAACTTCCTTTTACCTTCTCAAAAATTATCTACGCGCATAATTCAGAAAAGTTTTTTGACGACATGGGGATCAAACTTTAAGCGAAACAATTTTTTTCCATTTACTAAAAAGAAAAAAATTCGTTTTAAGGAAACACCCAAAATGAATAAAATTTATGCATCTATGCGTGCACAGGTAAGTAATAACCTGGCTACGCTATAGTTGCGATCCTAAAAATTAGTAATTTAGAGAATTTCAACTTAAAAACTTTTCATCGAAAGTTACCTTACGAATTCTTTACTAAATCATATTGATGTATTCACTAAAGAGAGATTGTATTAGATAGGGATCAACGCCGTTAGATTCACCTTTAAAAATATTAATTGTTGATAAGGAAGAACCAGTTATAACTTGAGATCAAAATGATCGCAAAACTTTTACTAGCATTTTTTTTTAAGAAAGTACCGCAGCTTAACAACCCACTGATCTTTAACGCAAACCATCAATTTTTTATTTATTTCTTCCAATCCTGGACAACACAGTGAAAATATGTTTGGAACCATATATGCTGATTCCTATGATTGAATTACATTCATAAACCCCGTATACATTAATCGTATTTTAATTAAATGAGTGGCTCTTCACTCATTGTAGCAAATTAAATATACTCCATCTTGCGGGTATAACAGTTGCTTGCACGTGCTTGCCGATGTCAAGTTCCACCATATGTTGCATGTGGCATAATTCGATGCTTGTTCACTGTCTTTGGTGAATGAGATTTCATTTTATTTCCAATAAACAGACAACTTAACAAACGAGCAGGCATCGAAACACGTTCGAAATTTTATTTGTGTACATGTTCATGGCGTCTCGTAAGTTCGTTTAAAAATCAATCCAGTTTGTTTTGGAGCGAATCCTTCGCGTGCTGGAATGTCGCAGCTATTTACGTAAAACCTCACAACACGACATCTTCGACTACCCCAAAACTAGGAAAATTATTAAACCAAAACCTGACAGACAACTACAACAATTTCACAACAATTCAATTGCTTGTTAATAGAGCTTTATTTTATATGTTGCGTCATCGCCGCGTTGAATATGTCGTAAACTCGGTGGAACGCCTCGTGCGCCTCTACTTTAGGAAAGGCCGGATCCAGGTATTTGCCGGTGAAGATCCTTTGCAACCAGTGGATAGCTCACCTCTTCGCAAATGTCATCTTCCTCTTCGGCTATGTAGCGAGGAATTGCGTATCCTGTGAGCGCCGCAGGTTACTGTTGAGGTAGTCTGAAAAACATAAAAAACATAATAATTTATGTTCATAGTTTAGTGCCTTCTGCTCGCTTTTCTACTTAATGTCATAATTTTAAGAAAAGGATGTCATGAATTTAATATCCATGTAATTATTTAATGTTAAGTTAAAAGTCGAGCAGTTCACAAGTCGGTTAGTGGTTATAGCGGCAATCTCCTAGCAAATAATTTAATTACACTAATAACGCAAGATATGTAGGTAAGTAGATAACAATTCAATAAATAAACGAGAAAATGATCTATTTCACCTAGTTTTTGAAAATAATATTTAATATAGCTCTTGTCCGTATGTTTACTTCACTAATCATTTCGTTTTTTTTTTATGAATAGAGAATTTTTTGAATTGCCAATAATAGATCTGCAAATCGATTTGTCTCTTCGGTCTACTACAGCCACAGTAATTTCGCGGTTTTTATGAGACCGGTATTTCCAAACTTTTCTTAGAACTGTTCAAGTCAATTAAATGGCATCACATCAAAGTTCCCTTTAGAACCACTCATGTGGAAGTAATTATTAAATAAAACACAAATGCGATTTAGTATACCCATGTTCTATTGCTCGAAAAATATAAAAACTTTATTTAAACATACAATTTTAACTGTATACACATACATGGTTACTTCATATATTCCTATATGCTTTTGTGCTTACGTTGGTTCAAGATGCATATACAAATGCGTACTCAGCTTTCGCATTCAAAGTACAATACAATACATTTGTATTATAAATGTATGACATATCAAAATACACAAGAATAGAGAAATTGTTAAAAAACATTTATTAAAATTCATACAACTTTTGTGAATACATAACAGCGTATGCTATGTCCTATACGCAGGACATTTCAAAAAGAAAGGCTATCTTTTATACCGCGGAACGATTTCAAGCATGTCAAATAGAAATGGTATTGGAATATGGCATATAATACGTGAAAAAATATGGACGGCAAATGTATTGATATTAATGGTTCCAACGTTATCGATTTACGAGCCCATTATTTTGACATCGATATGATTTGTGCCCGACACGCTAATATTCTATTCCGTTGCGTAACGAATGATACATGCGAAAAAATCACCGACGGAGGATTTATAATAAGGAGTTGCTATCCAGCTACAAATTCCAACACGTGAATATCGGAATGATCACTTTATCCAAATGAGGCTCCTATAATTGTAAGGAGTAACTTAAGTAACTTAAAACAAGTAAAAACTCTTCGGTAATATCATTAGCTATTTCCATATATAACACATTTAACTTGTCGCCTTTTACACGTCCTTTTATTTGATAACCATGTCGCTGGTATTATTACGAATAAATGAATCCATCAGGTCAGGTGGTGTTCACTATATTTATTTTACAATTAAAGCATTTTGAACGCATGTTTTCATGTAAGGAATGTACAGAATAATTTTCAACATTTGTTCTTGTTTATCTTATGAGTAATAAGCAGAAAATATTGTTCTTATTTTTGAAAAGATGAGTGATGTCAGATTATGGTGTAGTGCGGCTGTGTTCTTTGACCGTTAATTTCCATTTCTTTTCCACACAACCTGCGCGCAAGAACAACATTTGATATATTTGCGCATCTATTACACATTCTCCATTCTATGTCACACATACATGCATTCATACTTAGCTTTATCTACAAAAAAAAAAAAACGCAGAGTCTAAAAAAGCAATGGCAAATAACATTTCATATAAACTAATACAGCGTCAACCATAAAAGTGTTTAGCAGTGTTTTTTAATTATGTTTAATAAGGTTTTGATGTTGACGGCTAGTTTACACCACCATGTTCACTTACACATTCCGGATCGAAAGTGTATAAAATGTCATTAAACAGTCTTAAACAGTCTTAAACAGTCGTAAACAGTTGTAAACACTTTGTTAAAATAGCGAAATTCCCGATCGAAACTATATAAAATGTCATTAAACAGTCTTAAACAGTCCTAA
>NW_023998454.1:3161817-3179267 GCF_014805625.2 Glossina fuscipes | reverse complement strand
GATCGAAACTATATAAAATGTCATTAAACAGTCTTAAACAGTCCTAAAGATCGAAACTATATAAAATGTCATTAAACAGTCTTAAACAGTCTTAAACAGTTGTAAATGTGAACCCTTTACAAAAAAAGCAACCTATTTGGAAATACCTAACGCAAGAATAAAATCCAAAGTAACCAATAGAAGCAAATTTTTAAACTGAACCTTTAGGGTCGAGATTTTGTTTCGATAATGATTGATGCTTTAGCTATGCTGTCTTGATTGGAAAAAGCAGGTACAACCAATTAAAAAACTCTAAGCACATTAGGCGACAACTGGAGAGAGAGAGAGAGAGAGACGAGCAATATAATGTTCTTGTAATTAACCTATTTTAGGATCGCCAATCAGTGAAAATGGATTATAATATTTTGCTCTAAGTTATTATCACCAAATTATTATTAAATTAACATATCTTATCTTTAACTTCGACTTGCAGCACGATATGGACAACGAAAATGCAAACAGAATAGAACATATTGCTGAGGAGAATTTTGAGAATTCGGATTATTTTAACTCTTTCTTCGATACTTGAAGTAAATTGCGTCAGAATAAAAAGGGAAGCGTGATATTATATAACCTGTGCTGATAGAATCTAATAAGCAACAATTGAATTTCAAAGTACTGCGATTTCTCGTTGGAAGTAGGAGACGAAATTATCTATGTCCATAGGGTGGTCTAGCAGCTACCACTTGGTTGTGTCTAAAGTCACCATTGTTGAGGCTCAAAGTTGAGTATTTGTCGACCCAAAAATCAGCTGCGAATTTGAGAGAGCGAGTTTCATTAAGTTGCGTCAGTCAAAGCTGAATAATATTTTATGCTACTTGTAACGGCAATAACCAAGGCTGCACAATGTGCAAAGCAAAGAAGAAATATCTCCTTCTTTTTAGTTAATTTATGTGATATAAGAAACTCAAATCAATAATGATGGACAGAATTGCTTTATGTTTATTTGGACTGCATACTGCAAACAATAATCGTTCGAAAACAATCTTTATTATTATTATTATTATTATTAATTTCGCCAGAGAAATAAATTCTAAGACTAAAACTCTTAAAAGCACTAGCATCTAAGACTATCGGCTTTTTATTAAAAACTCTACCGAACTTGAGATTCGAACCCACGACCATTGACTTGCTAGTCGAGATTCCTCCCCTTCGGCTACTCAGGCGGATAACAATCTTTATCTTCTAAAGATAAACTAAATTTATGTAGATATTGTGAAACACAGACTCCACAAAATCCATTTCGATTACTAAAAGGGAATATGACGCGACACATTTACACTATCTTGCAGAAATGCTTAATGCGTTGTACGCTAGTAGGAGTCTGGGAAAGAAAAAACAAATTGCTTGTGGCTTTTTGGACAATTCATAATAACTATCGTTGCTAGTTTAGCAACTGTATTATAAACTTTATCTGTAATCTTATTGTAATGAATACTCAGCTTATGCGAAAACTTTCAACTTTTTATGCACTGTTTGTTTCACTCGAGAAAGTCATTTCAAAGATGCTTTCAAAAATTGGAATAAAAAAATTTAATTTAATGGACACATGTTGTTTGTCGTTTGTTTTTAAAAATAGTATTTCGAGAAATGGCATTTAACATTAAAACATTTACTATAGATATGTTCACATGACAAACTTTTTTATTTTTTTGCCATAAAAACGCCTTCTCAGGTTCAGAGAATGTTAAAATTTGTTGAATATATTTTGTTCATTTTGCTTACAAAACTGACTTCCCAAAGCCGTTTAACAGTCGATCTACAAAAGGAAAATCCATTGAAACGGCTAGAGCATATAACACAGCTAGCTAGCGCAGCACACTCCAACCCGTTGCTATTAACGTTTCGTGGCATTCACATTTCATTCACACTTGATACAACACATCATCTCCGCAAACGGCAGCTGGATAATTTTTGTGTTTAACGGTGTTAGTGGGAAAAAAAAAAAAAAAAAAAAAAAAAAGATTTTAAATATTTGAAAAAAGGAAAAGAGGTGTAATAAAGTAATAAAATAACCAAAGAAAACAATTTTAAGAAGGAAAAGGAGGGAAGGAGGAGGAATCTCTCGTGAGAGAAAAATTAAGAAGCAATACACATATTCAATTATTATTTTTTGTTTTTTCTTTGTGATTTTTTCTTTTTGTGTTTCCTGTGACAACAACCAAAACAACATCAGCTCGTCTCCCTATGGAGACTGGGTCTGATCTTATAACTACTAATAGAGACTGTTTTGAAAATTTCTGCACTCATGAGTGGTCACACTTATGACAAAGTTTATTTAAAAATGATTCGCGCTATACCATGCGATGTTTGTGAAGTTTACAATGTTGTTGAGTCTGCTGAGCATCTAATCTTCAGATGTCACAGGCTTGATGGCATTAGAGATTCCTTTAGCTTCTCCAAGTTATATGGCTGTCTCCTCGATCTCTTTGCAGCAAAACATGTACGTCATCTCGGGGAACTAACTTGCTTTATTAGAAAAGCTAATTTATCCTTTTAGAATTTTTTTTTTTTCCTCTTCTTTCTTTTTTTTCTTTCGTTTTTGCGTTTAATAATCTCCTATTACCATAGCATTGCTTTTCGTTTTCAGCCAAAGTTTGCAACACTGTTTAACTTTCAAGCACTCAACAAGCACAATTACACACACACACACACACACACACAATTACATTTAACACGCTCACTCCGCGCTATTACGGCCGCTTTTATTTTTTTGTTACGTTTTATACATAATCGTGACTAAAAATTACAACAGTTTATTATTTGGACATATAAGCCACAAATCTATTGGCTTAGTCCATCTCTGTTCAACATACCAAAAAAAAAAAGACAAACTTTTTTTATTTTTTTGCCATAAAAACGCCTTCTCAGGTTCAAGAAAGTTTGTCTAGTGTGCTTTCCCCGACGATCAATAGCAAAATCAATACCAAAAACTACACACGGAGCCTTTTATTGCAGAACCGTTCTCAGCCTCTTATGTATTAGCGTTCGGAAGCCACACTAATAACACTAATAAAATGAAAAGTCTATGAGAAAGCAATGGCTCACTTGACATAGGACATATTCATGAAAGAAATTTCTTTAAAGTGTTGAATTTTTCGGCATGCTCTATTAACCCATAACAACTGAGGCATGTTTGCAATCTTCCACCCGTAGCATATGTAATAAACGCCTATTTGGAGATCTCTGTAACTTAGAGAATACATGTTAAAATATTTCTATATTTTACCTCTGGCAACATTACTAATATGGAAAGCATGCAAAATTAGTTTTGTTATTTATATTACAAAAATTCAAAATTAAATAATGGATCCGAATTTAAGAAATGTGGGTTGACTCTTTACTGTTATAATTGAAGCCTAAATACTAAATTTATTTTTTGCCCTTAAAATCAAAGTTGAAAGATTTCTTGACATTATACAATAGAATCACAGAGCTCTGTTTTGATCGATGCGTGGACAATTTCAATGGTCGTGTGTTAAGTAATACAGAGGTATTTTGTACACTAAACCATTCAGGGGTTTGTGAATAATAATATATAAAATAATGTTGTCATTTATTATAGAACATTTGCGTCAATCATTGCGTCAATAAATTTGCACGCTTCAATCAAGCAATGATGAAGGTTTATGTGGAAGTGCAAACACAATTAAATCAAAAACGTCTAAAGGAACTGGAAGAGCAACAAAAGTTACTAGATCAGCAATCGCTACAATTACCTATTAGCACAACTCAAATCTCAGCACCTTTAAGCACGGATCAAAAGATAACAGAAAATTTGCAAGCATAGAAATATACATTTTTTAGTTCAAATATATATATATATATATATATATATACACGTATATAATTAAACTGTTCAGCTAGTTCTGTAAGATCCAGATAATAACATGCGGCGTATTTGCTTAACTGTGTTGATAGGTTTGCCAGGTACCTGTAAAACCACTTTCAGTGAACATTTGATTGCGGCAAAATTTAATGGGTTTAATACCTTGCACTTTTGTTACGATGATTTCTTTGCTTTTAATACGGAAACAGTACATACGCAAACTTATTATAAACTGCAACGAAACAATATTCTTCAAACATTACAGTCGGTAATTCAAATTTTAAAATTTGAAGAAGACGCTGGAAAAACGTTAAAGGGATTTTCGAAACTATCTTTAAGCTTAACTGATAACAATGAGAATTATGTAATTATTTGCGATGATAATCATTTTTTTCGAAGTATGCGTTATAAACTTTACCAACTGGCACGACGTTACAGCTTATCTTATGTGCAAATATACTTTGAATGCGACCTTTCCAAGGCCTTGGACAGAAATAGGAGTAGACCAGCGAATAGCAGAGTACCACCAGAAATTATACACGGAATGCATAAGAAATTAGAATGTCCCAAGCCAAATAGCCACACATTTGAACGCAACACTTTGATATTGGAAGATTATCGAGTGAAGGCAATCGACTGCTTGGTTTTGCCGTTTTTAATAAATTCTTTTGCCAAGCCCTTAAAGCCTTTGGAAGGAATGGCTGTAAACAGCCCCAGCGATCAATCAGTAGTTCACCATTTAGACATATTAATAAGAAAACGAATAAATCAGCTAATAACGGATATTAGTGATAGGGATAAACGACGAGATCGTGCAGAATTTTTAAATAACCGTCGCAAAAATTTATTAAATGAGTTCACGCAAGAACTGAATCAACCATCGCAGATTTCTAGCGATCCCAAAAATTTACTAACAAAGTATATTAATAAGTTGTAATAAGAAGCTGAAAAATTAAATATAGATTAAATAGCAATTATTAAATGGAAAAGGTTTATTTGAAGATATATTTTATTGAAATACATTTAATTATAACTGGCTGCGTATGCTGTTCGTACATACTGTATAATTAATTGTTAAATGCATGAAAAATAAATGTTTACATCATTTTCGATTGTTATTTTCTAAGAGTATCCTAAACTTTCTATTCGTAAGACTAAAAAATCTCTCTTGAAAAACCATATTTAAAATATAATTTGTGCAACAAAACAAAAAATGCTCAAATTCTTTGGCAATTTTGTACGGTTTAATGTACGAGGGTTAATGCCAATCATTGCTTACTTAACGATTTAAATACCCATATCAAAAATACCAATAGATTGGTGAAAACCTAACCACTAAAACACATTTCACATTGACGAGATTCTAAGTTAAGGAGATTTAAGATTTAATGCTTTCATCCCCTTCACGCTGACCAGCGGGATTTTTGCAGCTCTATCTGGCCTTCGAGTGTTTTGGCCAAATAAATGACGAACAACTGGATGAGAGCAATACCTAACGCTATACCTGCTATGGCATATAAATTACGTTCAGCCCAAACGCGCACAATTTCAATGCAACCGCTTGTCCATATTCGCTTGCTAGCGGCAGCGACTGAATGCTCTTGCACGCCATATCCGCACATAATGTTTACTAAGCCGGAGCTAATGTCAGTAGCATTTATGCAGCAGCTATAAGGCACACCACATTTTTCCACAGACGGTGAGGAGCAATTAAAGTATTCGTTTTTACCTATATTTAATGAAATATTTCCAAATATTTTAACTAATTTTAGTTTTACTTTTCAATACATACTCCAATCCTGATAGCCCACATTACTTAGGCCGCAGCATTTAAATTCTTTTTGGGCGAAATCAATGAAATTCTGCAAGTCGGGATCATCGCGATACGAATGTATGATCTTGTCGGTGAATTTGTCTTCCAAGAATGAATTCATATTTTGGGGAAATACAAAGCCCATTATGGCAATAGCCATTTCCAATAAAAAAAACAGCAGTAAGCACATCGAATAAAACTTTAAGAGGCAAGTATTCTCGCGCAACGCACCTAAACAGCCAGCAAAACTGACCACAAATATGACAATGCCCGCAATCATCATGACTAGAGATATATTCAAGATTACATCGTACACGGTCTCTAAACGTACCCAACCAGTGGATTCCCATTTGTCCATGAAAGCATAAAGGCCGATACCCAACAGTAGGCCACCGAACAGCCAGAAAATGAAATTCAACATGAATATCATATATTTAACACATGAACTAACGTATGTGAAATTCTGAGATATTCTAGGATGCATGTCGCGTATTTCTATGCCGCAATATCCACCACCGCTGTGATGACGATAATTGCTCATTGGTAATATATATTGAAGTAGGAAATCCAAAATTTATTTGACGCTCCTAGAGCCTATATCGTTTTAAAATTGCAAATCAAACGAAAATGGCAAATCTTTCCAATCTTTGCTTCTCTTGCCACCACCGTCTTCTCGATGTCTAATTCACTTGCAGCTTGGTGTATTCTCAGTTAGCAGATATATTTGCACAAAATAATTTTCATTTATAGCAAACCCAATACTTTTCAAATGCTTCCTATTGCCCTTTAGAGAAAAATTTATTTCTCTTTCTACAATCCAGTAATTTTCAATTATCTCTTTCCCATTTCGATGCATAGACCAGAGTGGCCGAAATTCATAACAAAAACCAAGAAAATATGAAAAGTACGGCAACGACCACCTACCTTCTTTGGGGGAAAACACAATGAGGCGTTATTCCTATTTCATGGAACTCCAACTTTGCTAACTTTTTACAAACTTTATGGCGTTTGACAAATCATGTGTTTTTGCACGCGGACAAACAAATAAAATAGAAGGAACGAACAAATGATGATCGCTTCTTTAAAATTTTAAAGTTATTCATGCAATTTACGTTTATCTTACATTAATCTACGTCATCCCTATATATTACGTGATTTGCAATTTCGGTTTTGCCATCCATTATTTTGTAAGAAATGAGAAACAAGCAATAAAAACCGTTTAATTTAAAGTTGAAATGTATTTATTAAATCAGCTTATTAAAAAGTGATATTTATTTATTTCTTTATTTATTTTTATTTGTTTAGTGTAGTTACTTAAACATGAACTCAACTGAAATAAATTGACAGTCCAGTAATAGACATCGTTTAGGTTTTTGCGAACAACTCTGAACGGATTAAACAGCTCATAATTATATTTATATTGATTGAGGTTAATGAGCATAAAGTGCCTAGAGAAGCGGTTAGGGACATTAAAGCTTAACTCACCGTGCAATGTGGATGAATCTTAATTAACTTAATTAAGAAGGAAACACCAAGAATCAACGCATTTTCACAAGCAGGAAGAGAGATCAGCGGGTCTCAACTCGAATTCCTAAGGGCAAACAGCCCTTGCTTTTACACGGATACAAATGAATCTACATAACACCTACAGAAAGGAGACCACGCAACCGAGACAAACTGCAGTATTGGTCTAACTAAGCGCATGTGTAGCTTTCTTATAATATAGGGATCCTCCAGGTCTTTGGACTATCTGTTGGTGAAACCCAGCGCTTCACTTAAAGAGAGCTCAAATTGCAAATTAAAACGTAATTTTTGGTCAAATGTAACTCCCAAGTCGATGAACGAATCAACGTTTTCTTTTCAACGAATTCTTATGTGGCCGCCTTGAGGGATACCAGACTCCACGGGAACTTCATCCTAGGCGAAGAAGTAAAACAGAATCCTGCCTGAAAATCTGTATGTTACGGACGCTTTACTAAAATAAGTATATACGACATCCGTGTGAGAGTCACTGCCAAGAGCCTTGAAAAAGTAGCATGTAAACTGTAAGAGATTCGCGACACTAGACCTTCCTTTCCGAACACAATGCTGGTACGGAGAAATACAAGATACGATGGCAAAAGCTAAATGCTGAGTAACTATTCGCTAAAACATTTTAGATAAAACACTCAATTTGTGAAATGGAATAAAGAAACTACTCTTCTAACACAAACGGAAAGCACCTGATTTTAAAGACAGATTAAAAATCATTGAAATAACATCACATAGTTCAACAGAACTTTTTGAAATGACCAAGTTAGGAATCAAAACCGGATTAATTATCAGATACGGATAGTTAACAATTAAATCGGAATTAACAGTTGAAAAATTTCGGCGGCAGTATTCAGCAAAAAGATATTAGGTTCCAATATCATCAGAAGACTCTGAGCCATTGGAAGAAACAAACGGGGGATATATAGAGACTTTTTTATTTAGAGTTGGCAAACCTAAAAAAATATTTAGGATTAACAAACAGCGAGGATTTTATCAACTGAAGGCATCTGCAATAATATTTATCGTTGAGGTAATTAAATCTATGCCTTGCAGCAAAGTAGGCGAAATAGTCGTAAGCAGAACCACATTTCATAAATTTTTTGAAAAGTTTGTTTTTCCTAATTTTGAAATATTTTATTCTCCTGTTAAATAGTGGTGAAGAAGGAAGAGACCATAACATGACCGTGAAGTCGTAGGTATGATAGATAAAAGGGAATAAGAAGGCAGGTGATCAATCGTATGACAAGCAATTTTTAGAACTTGTACGATCAATAACAAAAAATTTTTGCGCCCAAATAACAAATTATATGAATTTTTCTGTTTATAATCGCTTTATCAAACCAATCAACAAGTTAGCATTTGACATACAAAATAATTTATTAGAAATAAGCAGTGGTTGACTGATGCCCTTGTGCAATTAGATTATAATCTTTATAAATCATTAGATTTAAAATTTCACCACACTTCGTATACTTTTACCCTCATGCATCAATTCGAAAGCATCATTAATTTTTTCAACTTCCATAGTGTGTGTAACAAATTCATCAACAAGCAATTCCTGACGCATGTATTCCTCTACTAATTTAGGGACATCTGATCCGCTTTTCCATCCACCGAAAGCTGTGCCTTTCCAAGTGCGTCCAACCACTAATTGGAAGGGTCTAGTGCTAATCTCTTGACCGGCGGCAGCAACGCCTATGATAACCGAAGTACCCCAACCCTTGTGGGAAGCTTCTAATGCAGCTCGCATCGTATCGACGTTACCAATACATTCAAAGGTATAGTCGAAACCACCATCGTATTTCTCAAGAAGGTAACTTTGAATGGATTCTTTATCCTCTATATCATTAGGATTTATAAATTCGGTAAAGCCGAATTTCTTAGCTAATTCAAATTTGGTCGAATTTATATCAATGCCTACGATTTTTGATGCTCCGGCTTTTTTACAACCTAACGCAGTGGCCAACCCAACGGCGCCCAAACCCCAAATAGCACAAGACGTGCCAGCTTCAACCTTAAATTGAAAATTATTAATTAGAAAGAAGAGTATCACAAGCTTACGCTTACTTTCGCAGTATTCAATGCGGCCCCATAACCAGTAGGAATACCACATCCCAATAAACAGACTTTATCCATCGGAGCTTTTTCATTAACCTAAAATAGTTCAAATTTTTGGTTAACATTCTTTTAGGGCATGTTCCAAACTAACTTTACACAAGGATATATCCGCTACCACGGTGTATTCGGAAAACGTCGAAGTACCCATAAAATGGAATATCTTTTGTCCATTGCAAGAAAATCTTGTTGTACCATCCGGCATTACTCCTTGACCTTGAGTAACTCGAATTTTTTGACATAAATTAGTCTTCTTACTATTGCAAAATTTGCATTCGTTACATTGTGGTATGTAAGTGGGTATTACATGATCACCAGCTTTAAATTTAGTAACATCTTGACCTACGCTCTCTACGACACCAGCGCCTTCATGTCCCAAAATGACAGGGAATTTGCCTTCAGGATCAAATCCATTCAAAGTGTACGCATCCGTATGGCAAACGCCAGTTGCAAAAATTTTAATGCGAACTTCATGTGAATTAGGCGGTTCTACTTCAATCTCTTCGATTACAAGGGGCTTCTTTGCCTCCCAAGCTACGGCAGCCTTACAAATGATAACCTTAGATATGTCATAATTAGATTTTAAAACAAATTAATTAAAATATAGTTTAAATGCACACTTACTTTCCCCTCCGTAAGCGAAGACATTTCTAAAGCAAACTAACTAATTTTATGATCTTTACTTCTTGCAATTGAAAGAAGGAATGACTAATTATAACAATCTACAAAAAAAGTAGCGTTAAGAATTTACAAGTACGTAACGTAATTCGCCAAACAATCCAAAATATCGAAATTGTGAAACCGTGAAAAGTATTAAAAGATTATTTTCTTAAAACCGACACAATTACTGTAAAGTGTCTTTTGATGCAATTTTTGCTTTATCACAAAACCTTAACAATACTTGCGATTTTGTCGCGTTCTGTTTAGAATTCACAGCCGAATTCAACTCTACAGAATTCAGTCTTTTCTATGTGCAATTATTGCGTATACGATTATGAAAATGAAGCGGTTTACGAATAAATAATGAATGCATCTTTTACGTACCTTTCGTCTTGGACGAAAACGAAATTTGACATTCTTTTTTATTTGCTTATGTATGACTTTTGTAACCACTTCTACTCCTCTTCTAAAACGTTTCCAATTGCCACAAAGAAAGTTTGATAATATGAACCAATCGTATTGTAAACAAAGTGTTTTTTTTATGACATATCTCAATACGTTTCAATTCCAGAATCACAGATACATACATTGCACTGATTTTATATGACGGTAGCTAGGTTTCCTTTTTGAGCTTCTAGTTTGTTTGTTATAAATATCACCAAAGGTGACAGATATGAACCGATTTTCACATCTATCAAAGCAGGCGGGTAAACAGATAATTGAAAGTAAACTTATGTGTTGTTTTCCTGCTGATTTCACACCGCGTATGATTCAGCAAGCATTCATAGCTTTTTTAGAAACGTGTCGATAGCATTGGGATTGGTTACTATAGGTTAACATTGATTGTTTGACTAGCTTGTTTACTTGCAAACAGCTGAGCCAAAACAAAAAATTAATAAATAAAAATTAATAAATAATATATATTTAAAATAAATTAATTACCAAGCAAAAACGATGAGAACGACAACCCTGTTCGAAATATGACACGTTTTTTTCGACGCAAGAAATTTGTTAAAAATCCTTTAAAACAACAAGTTTCACAAACAATCTGTCGTGAAATGCTTAATCCTAATAAATAAAATCCTTTTGGGATTCTATGACGGGTCACACAACAAAAAGTTATCCAAAATAGAAAATTCTTCCAAAATATACATTACGAAAAATAATGCCTATATTTTGTCAAAACTAACCAAAAACACCAATAATCTGTACGTAAATGCTCTTTCTTGTATTCTATTTAAACGGAAATTGCTTTTCGATAATCATTACTTTATTCCCTGTATTTTGCATTTGCCTATTTTGAAGACCGGAAAATTTACAAATTTTTTCTGTGATTCGAAATGCGTACAAATTTTTATACAAACCTTTTTGAACGAACGAAGTCTATTTTATTTATGTGTGAGTGATATCAGAAAATTTAATTTTTTATAGCAAATGCAAGCTGTGTTTGTAAATAAAAAAAATCAAAACGAAATCCTAAGTTCCAATTATCGTGACTAAATACTCTGTTTGCATAAATTCTAAAGAATTACAGGTTCTAGTAGTGGGGTATCAAACAATAACAGTCGCAGTACATCAATCATTTTCATCGTGTTGTCCTTGGCAGATGTAATTTATTTATTTATTTATTTATTTTAATTCTACATATACTAGAAACTCAACTAAACAAATAACAGTCGAGTTCAATTGGCTCATAATGCAAAACTTATATTAATTTATAATAAAATTTAGTATAAGTAAGAAAACAAATAAGAAGAAAAAAAAAAGAAAAAAAAGCATGTACACTATCAGCATAGAGCCACACTTACAACCGGTACAGGACCAAATTGCAAATGAACGCCTAAGCCATCGCAAACATGCGTAAGCCTGGCAATAATAATTAACAATAATTCATTTTCGCATCGTAACGAGTTTTTAAGGGTAAAAGATAGTTTAAGTACGACATAGGTAAATCGCGCGTATTAAGCAATGTTGCTTTAATGGAATTTAAAGAGTCCGATAACGACAATAAGTGGTAGGCGTCGTTTAGGTTCTTGCAAACGACTCTGAGCGAATTAAATAAATAATCTAAAAAAGCAAAGTATTTGCTTCTCTTGAAAAATTTGATATTGTTCGACAGAGACTGAGATTCAACTCACTTGTTTCGTACAAATCGGTAAGATTTTTTCACACACTTTTTGATTTAAAGAAATTTCTTCTTCTTCTGCTAGCAGTTATTTTTTTCAGGCATGAATTTTTAAGTGCTTTAAAATGCTTACGCCAAAATTGAGGCTGAAAGACAATAGATAATAAACAATATTTCGATCTCCAAACCTTGTTTTATAATTCTTTTTGAAAAATTTTGTCATTCCTTTCCATACAACAATATATTGTTTGTATAACATTTTCTTTTTTTCACGATGTGACAATAATCTTTCTAATAATTACTACATTAGTAGGGTATATATATTGTAACGAGTCTTCTTTCCATGGTATACTCAGGGTTACCCAGGAAGCCCCTTTCCAAGAAAATTTATATAAAAAATTCTTGGATCTTCAAATTTTCAATCTTATATATTTATTATTTACGAGGAATTTACAGTTAGATTAGCGATTTTTAATAGGAGGAGGGGAAACCAGCGTGGTGATTCGCCATCCGACCTTTTTTTTGAACTTTCCACGTTTTTGTCCGTCCCGAGAGGTTATTTTCCACGTTTTATCTGTACCACGAGATTCTCTGGCTGCTGTAACACGACTGAAAGAATGAAAGTATTGCGACACGGTCTTTTAAAGTCTTTTATAGTCGTGATCGCCATCGCTGTCCCGTTGCATAGATGTTTTGACTATACGTGTGTTACAATCTCAACACTCACTCGTATGTGTGTTACAATGATATTCTTACGTATATCTTATTGTTAATGCTAGCTTAAGTACCAAATCGTATGATCGAACATGTATAAAAGTCGTTAACGATTCAATGTGCTAGCAAGATCGTTATTAAACACGTTATTGTTCACGTATCTAAAGATGTGGGGCAATTGCAGGATATTATAATGGTCCTCTTTCAGGTTATTGCAACGATTTTCCTTAAAAACCTTTTGTATAATAAAATTTTTCTTTTTCATAAATCAAGGCCCGTTATCATCCCTTGAAAATATGCGATTTTCTTTTCCTTATGCCAATGGTAGTGAAATCAGTTTCAGTTGAATTATTGAATGATAATGAAGAATATTCACATCTTAATATTTCATATTCTCTTAAAGAGTTAATGAAAAGTTTAAGTCTTATAAGGAATGTTGATGAATTTTTTTATATACACATAAATAGTTTTGCATTAACAATTTTAATTTAAAATTTAGCATTTGTCTGGATTTTGAACGAATCCTTTTATACCTCGCGAAAATATGATTTGACATATGTACGATGTATGGCGTAGTATCTATACTTTCGATCCAATGTTCAATGAGGCGATGTACGAGCGAGTTAATATTCTGTCCAAATTGAATTTTAGTTTTTTGGGTCGTCCTTTCTCCTTAAGCTTTCTTTGTTATTGGAAATTATTAATAATTTTTAAATGAAAGCAAGCAAAAACGTTATAGTCGGGTAAGATCGATCATCATCAGCCTTGTACTATTCTTTCTTTATTGTTAAGATGAAGCACCAACATTTGTACATCGTTTATGCACATGTACAGGCATATTTTTCGGGAGAGCCAAACCGCAAAAGGTCTAAATTTAGTGCAACTAATATTCCCGTCAAAGACTCTTAATCTTATTTTGGCATAAAAAATTGAAAATTAGGTTTGTCCCTTATTTGCCATGAAAATTCGACCCCACTATATAGGATGGGAACCATCCATAATACAAACTTGCTACAGTTTTATGGCAAATTATTATTATTGTGGGATCAGTTTTTATTACGTTATAATAAAAATTCTGCTTTGTATTGTACTACAGTATAGTGTATTTTGTACTAAAATATATTGTACCACAGTATAGTGTATTTTGTACTAGGATATATTGTATTACAATATAGTGTATTTTATACTAAACTATATTGTACTAAACTACAGAATATTTTGTACTACAGTATAGTGTCTTTTGTACTAGAATTTACTATACTACAGTATAGTGTATTTTGTACTAGAATACATTGCACTACAGTATAGTGTATTTTATACTAAAGTATATTGTACTAAACTACAGAATAATTTGTACTACAGTGTACTAGAATTTACCATACTACAGTATAGTGTACATTGTACTAAAATATATTGTAATACAGTATAGTGTCCTTTGAACTAGAATTTACTATACTACAGTATAGTCTATTTTGTACTAGAATTTACCATACTACAGTATAGTGTATATTGTACTAAAATATATTGTACTACAGTATAGTGTGTTTTGTACTAGAATTTACTATATCACAGCATAGAATATTTTGTACGGCAGTATAGTGTCTTTTGTACTAGAATTTACTATACTACAGTATAGTGTATTTTGTACCAGAATACCTTGCACAACAGTATAGTGTATTTTGTACCAAAATTTACTATACTACTGTATAGTCTATTTTGTACTAAAATACATTGTACTACAGTATAGAATATTTCGTAATACGGTATAGTGTCTTTTGTACTAGAATTTACTATACTATAGTATAGTGTATTTTGTACAAGAGTACGTTGCGCTACAGTATAGTCTATTTTGTATTAGAATTTACCATACTACAGTATAGTGTACATTGTACTAAAATATATTGTACAACAGTAGAGTTTCTTTTGTACTAGAATTTGCTATGCTACAGTATAGTCTGTTTTGTACTAGAATTTACCGTACTACAGTATAGTGTAAATTGTATTAAAATATATTGTACTACGGTATAGCGTATTTTGTACTAAAATTTACTATACTACGGTATAGTGTATTTTGTACTAAAATGCATTGTACTAAAGTATAGAATATTTTGTACTACAGTATATTGTCTTTTGTACTAGAATTTACTATACTACAGTATAGTCTATTTTGTACTAGATTTTACCATACTACAGTATAGTGTATATTGTACTAAAATATATTGTACTACAGTATAGTGTGTTTTGTACTAGAATTTACTATATCACAGCATAGAATATTTTGTACGGCAGCATAGTGTCTTTTGTACTAGAATTTACTATACTACAGTATAGTGTATTTTGTACCAGAATACCTTGCACAACAGTATAGTGTCCTTTGCACTACAATTTACTATACTACAGTATAGGGTATTTTGTACTAGAATACATTGCACCACAGTATAGTGTATTTTGTAGCAAAATTTACTATACTACGGTATAGTGTATTTTGTACTAAAATACATTGTTCTACAGTGTAGAATATTTCGTACAGTACAGAATATTTTGTACTACAGCATAGTGTCCTTTGCACTACAATTTACTATACTACAGTATAGTGTATTTTGTACTAGAATACATTGCACTACAGTATAGCGTATTTTGTACTAAAATTTACTATACTACGGTATAGTGTATTTTGTACTAAAATGCATTGTACTAAAGTATAGAATATTTTGTACTACAGTATAGTGTATTTTGTACTAAAATTTACTATACGACAGTGTTGTGGATTTTGTACTAGAATATATTGCACTACAGTATAGAATATTTTGCTAATATAAATCTGCTCGATTGTTTGAGAAATATAAATGTTAATGTTAATGCTGAAGAAAATGTTTTTACCATTAAGGGTGGCTAAATCAAGGATCGCCTCTTAAAGCTAATTGTTGATGAATGTTTAATGGATTCTGTACCAGCGACTATGGATGAATATCATAGATCGGCACTAGTGCAGGATGTTTCAAGATTTGAGCAAGTATTGGTCGATTATTTCTTTATTCATTCCGAAATAGATTGTACATTAGCTAACTTTACAAAACATTCGAGTAATTATTTCGTAATAGATTCGACAAGAATATGTTAGAAACTGCCAGAGAAATAATGCATAAGGATTTACAAGACATGACCATCGTAGCTGAAGGCGAGGATGTGGCAAAAAAGCCTTTTCTATTTCCTCTTTACTTTAGTAAGGAATAGATGTGGAAAAACGTGTTAATGACCCAATTTCTTCACCTTCTTAATGTTTTTTTTTTGTTTTTCTTTTGCCATGACCATGCTGCTAGCACGCAGAAGAATGTAACCCATTATGTGAGACTTTATACACTGACAGAACTAATTGAATAAATACACTTTGAAATGTCTATTGAGCTATATCATGGGATGTATAATGAGAATTATTTGCGAGTAGTTAATTTTGGGAAAACTTTTATGCATACGTTTCGCTGTATTTTCTCAATGTGCATACGATGTCTATTTAGTTACACTTACACATGTTTATGTGCTGTTTTTCATTGCGAACGTTGATACGTGCGCAAATGTTGATATTCGATATAGTGTCAGAGTGTTTTCGAGTAATCCGCGTGCACTTACATTCGCTTGTACGAGGTTACGATAAGTTTCATAGATAAGAGAGAAAGCCATTTGTTATTTATTACAGCATTTATATATGCGGATATATGCAACAGAGAGATGCACTTGAGATATCTACCGAAAATGTGAAAAATATCAATTTATTTATTTATTATGGACATTTTTCAATTTTTCCTATTGAAACCAAAATCAGTATTTTTCTAAAAACTGTTTGGTGTATGTTTTATTGAAACCAAAATCAGTTGTATTTTTCTTATAAATGCTTGGGGTAGATTTTATTGAAACCAAAATGAGTTGTTCAAAAATCATATGGATTATATTTCAAGCATAATATGATTTAGTAACGGTCATTTACATTGTAACGAGTTTTCTTGGGCGAGGTATAACTCAGTCACTCCAAGGTTCGTTGCAAGAAATTTTGAATAAAAATCCGGACCTTCGGGGGGGAATGGTGTACAATTTCCTTGATTTATTAGTTCCTTTTTACGGGAGAGAAGTACAGCGATGGGTAGAAGCTGGCTATGGCAAGGAACCAGCGAGGTGATCCGACTTCTGGTGTGGCTTGCACGTGGTGAGAGATTAACTTCTTATATTATCGACAAAAATTTTCCTTTTGGATTATCGCGACGCGCTAGAGAGAACGGAAACGTTGCCAGTGTCATAGCTGCCTTGGCCCTCTGGGCCGACGGTTCGTCCCTGGTTGGTGTGTGAGTCCAAAAATAATAAAAAAAAAACGTCTCTCAGTTCTTCAGGGATGGCGATCAGAACTGAACCACCACATCCCCTATCCGTTAAGTCAGTTATCCTGAAAGTCCTTCAGAGATGGCGATTAAACCTGAACCAGCACATCCCCTATCCGTTAAGTCAATTATCCTGAAAGTCCTTAAGGGATGGCGATTAAAACTGAACCAGCACATCCCCTATCCGTTAAGTCAATCGTCCTGAAAATCCTTCAGGGATGGCGATTAAAACTGAACCAGCACATCCCCTATCCG